>NC_133108.1:32496246-32809604 GCF_022965805.1 Primulina eburnea
CTCAACTAAAAATAAATAACCACGTTAAAATTGCCAAAATCGTCACCGGTCTTTTCCTCGATCCCGTTTCGATTAATCTCCTGAAATATGACACTTGAAAAACATTTTAACGTGCATCACATAAACATTGAAATAATGCAATTTATACAAATCATGCATCACTAAATCATTTTAAACTTTAATAAAATATTTAACAATTAATAAATGCATGGGTTATACGTGTACTGAATTTGGGCTCTACAGTTCCTCCCCCACTTAAAAAAACTTTGTCCTCGAAATTAAGTCTTAACGAACAACTCTGGGTAGCGAATCCTCATATCTGCTTCTGCTTCTAAGTGGCTTCCTCCACTGATTGATTTATCCACTGGACCTTAACCAACTTGGTCACTTTGTTTCGTAGCCTCTGCTCCTGTCTGTCTAGGATTTGGACAGGTCTTTCCTCATAAGACAGGTCTGGAGCCAACTGCAACGGCTCGTAGCTCAGAACATGCGAAGGATTAGCTAGGTACTTCCTCAGCATTGAGATGTGGAACACATTGTGTACCACGGCCAGATTCGGCGGAAGGACAACACGATAGGCTAGTGTCCCAACTCTGTCAATAATCTCAAACGGTCCAATAAACCTCGGACTCAGCTTGCCTGTCTTCCCGAATCTCATAACACCCTTCATGGGTGCTATCTTCACGAAAACGTGGTCACCTACGGCAAACTCTAGATCTCTTCTTCTCTTACCGGCATAGCTGTTTTGGCGACTCTGGGCGGTCTTGATTCTGTCTCGAATCTTGACCACCACATCTGCAGTATGCTGAACTATCTCCGGAACAAGATCTGCTCTTTCACCAACCTCATCCCAATGAACTGGTGATCTGCACTTCCTTCCATACAACGCCTCGTAAGGAGCCATACCTATAGAAGCTTGAAAACTGTTGTTGTAGGTAAACTCAACTTGATGTATCTTCGACTCCCAAGTCCCCTGAAAATCGATCATACAGGCTCTCAACAAATCCTCCAAAATCTGGATCACTCGCTCAGACTGGTCATCTGTCTGCGGGTGAAAAGTTGTACTGAAAAGCAACTTCGTCCTCATGGCTGCATGCAAACTCTTCCAAAAGGACGATGTGAACCTCGGGTCCCTGTCGAATACAATAGAAACTGGGATCCCGTGCAATCGAACAATCTCCCTGATACAAAGCTCCGCATACTGCGTCATAGAGAAAGTCGTCTTTACTGGCAAGAAGTGCGCTGACTTATTTAGTCGATCTACTATAACCCAAATGAATTCGGTCCTCTGATTGACTTTGGCAAACCAACCACAAAGTCCATTGTAATATTCTCCCATTTCCACTCTGGGATGGAGAGTGGCTTAACCAATCCTGCTGGCCTCTGATGCTCTGCCTTGACCTGCTGACAAGTAAGGCATTCAGATACAAATCTGTGGATGTATCTCTTCATTCCTGGCCATCAATACAAAATCTGTAGGTCCTTGTACATCTTGGTACCTCCTAGGTGAATAGAATACGGAGATGTGTGTGCCTCTGTCAGAATATCCTCTCTGATCGAATCAACACTAGGCACCCACATTCTACCTCTGGATCTCACAATACCATCTGACACTGTGTAGAGTACACTGCCCTTGGCTTCATCCTTCAGCCTCCACTTCTGCAACTGCTTGTCTGAAGGCTGACTCGTACGAATACGATCTAGCAAGGAATACTGGACTGTCAGATTAGACAGCCTCGGAGCTCTGCCCTTGCGATAAACTTCTAAACCGAACCTATGAATCTCATACTGAAGAGGTCTCTGTACTGACAACTGTGCTATGACTGCAAACTTTCAGCTCAAAGCATCTGCCACGACGTTAGCTTTCCTCGGATGGTAGCTAATCTCACAGTTGTAGTCTTTTACCAACTCCAACCACCGTATTTGTCTCATATTCAATTCTTTCTGCGTGAAGAAATATTTGAAAACTCTTGTGATCAGTAAACATCTGGCATTTCTCGCCGTACAAGTAGTGTCTTCATATCTTCAACGCAAAGACGACAACAGTTAACTCAAGATCATGAGTCGGGTAGTTCCTCTCATGCACCTTCAACTGCCTGGAAACATAAGCTATCACCCGACCATGCTTCATCAAAACTGCACCTAAACCGGGCTTAGATGCATTGTGTATAAGACGAAGTTTCCTTGCCCCGATGGCGTGGCTAACACTAGCACTGAGATAAGAGCTAGCTTCAAAGTATCGAAGCTCTTCTAGCACTCGCCACTCCACACGAACTTAGCATTCTTCTTTGTCAGTGAGGTGAGCGGCACTGTTATTGACAAAAACCCCTTAATAAACTTATGGTAGTAACCTGCTAAACCAGGAAAAATGCGGATCTCTAAAGCATTCTTCGGCTCAACCCATTCCTTAACGGCTGCTACCTTAGCTGGATCCACCTCGATCACCACTACTAGATATTATATGACCCAAAAACGCTACCTTCTCCAACTAGAATTCACACTTAATAAATTTTGCAAACAACTGCGACTCTGAAAGGCCTGCAAACTTTGACCAAGTGCTGATTGTGCTCGTCATGGCTCTTCAAGTAGATGAGGATGTCGTCAATGAACACTATGCAGAACTGTTCTAGGTAGGGCTGGAATACTCGGTTCATCAAGTCCATAAAAATCGCTATAGCATTCGTCTGCCAAATGGCATCACTAAGAAATGGTAATGCCCTAATCTAGTTCTGAAGGCTTGTCTTAGTTTTACTTTACTATGACATCGAGTTCTGACTTTTCTCACAATTCCCAATATTAGAAATGGAGGTTCAAACTTGTCGTATCTTACCTTTCTTATACTATACCCGTAATATTCATCGATCTATTACATTAGCATTTATGCAGTTCAATCTAAGAAATCTTAGCACCAAAAGTTACTGATCACTTCTATCCTTGGTACTACACTCAAAAGTTAAACCTTATCTTAACCCCGTAATAATATTGACATACGATCCTTGAATCGAGTCTTTACCATACGACACTAACTTACGTAACTTAGCTGTTTACAAGTACATCCCAAATAAAGGTTGCTGCTAATCTTAAATTTCGAGTAACACTAATCCATAAAATCCCAAAATATAAAATATCGATATTCTGTTTCGATAAAAAAAACCTTCCTAGCATCAAACAAATGCTTAAATATTTCCTTCCCAATTACATTATAGTTATGGCTTAAGACACTTAAATCTTTCTCATTCGAACGAATGTCACACTTTGACGTATCCTCAATACTTAATTCATTCTAACGTATAAAGCTTAATAAGTTCCTCTCTGATAATGATGGACTAATTCAAATAAATCAACTTCACTTATAACCCACAGAATTCTAGAATCCTCATATAAAGATTTTGGATTTCTTACTCGATAAAAATCTTAATATTCGACATTGGTAACCTATGTTGAATATAAATAATTCCCTTTTATTTCACCCAATATCCCCGTATGATCACCTATTCCATAAATTTGAAATTAAAACTTACACGACCCAAGTATAGTCATAGATAACCTAATTCCAGTACTCATATTCACTAATCCTAAGTTGCTTAATGACTTACAAAGATTCCTCAAGACAAGGTGCTTGATAGGGCCTTTTGCCAAGTCTATCGACCTCAATGTCCATCTGGTCCTGCCCTGCCGTCAAAGCTCTTGACACGGAAACTGTATAAGTCGTAAGACCAGCAACTCGAACAACACGGCGCAAGATCGGCTGCAACCCATCCATAAAATTCCTCAGCTTCTCCCGGACATCATTTGCAATTAGGGGCACAAAGTGACACCCTCCCTCAAACTTCCCGACGACGTCTGCCACGCTGCTGTCTCCCTGTCGCAGCGACATGAACTCCCTGGTCAGACGAGATCGTACCTCTTCACTGAAGTACTTGGAGTAGAAAACCTTATTGAACCTATTCCATGTCAGTGTTTGTAATTTCACTGACACTGACGCGCTTTCCCACCAAAGCCTTGCGTCTCCAGTCAACAAGAAGGTGGCACATCTAACTATGTCAGCATCTTGTAGCTCCATAATTGCAAAGATTACCTCGATGGAATTAATCCATCCTTCCGCTATCATCGGGTCAGTGGTCCCCGAAAAATCCTTCGGATTCGTCCTCCTAAATCTTTCATAGACTGCCTCCTAGTCTGGGCCTCGCCCCTGTGTCTACTTTAGTCTGGTTCCCTGCAAACTGTGCGAAGAACTGGGCCATCCCTCCAAGCATCTGAGCCTGCATATCTGGGTGGACGAGGAGGAGTGACCCTCTCCCCATCATGGGCTTTACTATTCTCATCGCCTGCTTCACGCACAATCCTACGTTTGGGAAGCATACTGTTCTAACATTTACCCAACACGTAAACCCAACATGCATGAACATAATACCAATATCATAAGATGCACGTAGTTTGAACATAAAACATGCACATGCTGAAATCATGACTTAATGCTTACTACATGAAATAATTTAAAACCTTAAAACTTACAGACTTGAGGTGTGACTTCGTGAGCTTCTCGCAACTGGCAGTAAGCATAACCCTTTACAAGAACACTGCTCTGATACCAACTGTAACGTACCGTACTTTTGATACTTAAAATTTGCGGAAAAATTCAAATTTTTTTTAAATAAAACGTGAACCTTCAAAATTCATTAAAAGAGTTAAACTGTACGTCTCACAAGTTGTTGCAACAAAGATTTGAAAGTTAAAGTTTGAAAAAGTATTCAATGTTTGCATAAAACGTAAAACATGACGGTCCTCGGGTTAGCCTCCTGCTCAGTCCAAGCGTACTCCTTGGTCCCCACCTCCAGCCTCCTCATAAACATCCTCGCCTGCATCGATCAAGTCTAGTGAGTCTAAAACTCAACACGGATAAACTGGAAGTAACGAGTAGTATATAATACAATCAAATGCAACTTTAAAATAGGGCGTACGTACTTAAATCTTGACTTGCGTAATAAAACTTGAACATACATTCATACATACTTAGACGTTCCATCAACATAAACTTTTCTTAACATGCTTGCTTACTTGTACATACTTGAACATACATGAACTTCATCATTTTGCGCAAAGAAAGTGACCCATAACATATTTCGCCTGATCAGACTAAACCACAGTACTGGGCTGACAGGGACGTATCCACTGCCACATACATGAGATCCCCGTTCATAATTTAACGGGCGAATTGGTCTCCATTCATAATTTAACGCTTTCCAATCCTGATCTAAACCAGTTCATAATTAACGGGGTGGAGAGGTCCTCGACAACGTTCACCGACTTCCAAACCCATTCATAATTTGGTCACAAGACATTTAGCATACTCAAAAACTTGAAATATTTTCTTTTGCACGTCAACATACTTACTTGGCGTTGGGGGATTCGTTGGATCTCACTTGGGGCCGCTACTTCACATACTAACATGAATTTAAATACTTAACTTGCATGTCTGAGACGTAGGTACTCGAGCTCACCACCAAAGTGAATAAGTAGCTTATGACATTCTAGTTCCCTCCGGACTTGACCTCGTTTAATCATCCTACTAAACCATGACATAAAGCCACAAAACAAATCCTATATTATTACATAAATAAATTTTAACCATGATGCTAAACCATGATATAGAACCCCAAAGCAAATCCTATAAAAATTAAAAAAATAATTTTTTTTAAAAGGGGGTACACGGACCCCGTGTAGGGGTCCAGGTAGGCACTGGAATTTCGTATTTTTGAAGGAAAACGGACATGGACTCCATGTAGGGGTCCGGGTACGCACTGGACTTGCAAACTCACGAAAATTCACTAACTTATTCATTCACCCTTTCAATCCAAGCCTAAGGACCATGAACCAACACCTCAAGCCTTATCCTAGGATGTTATTACATTGATTCAAACCAATACAAACACCCCGAATGTTCCCAAACATCGACAAGTAACTTCAATACAACAATAACCCGTAATTCGGCATCGTTTCGCTTCCTACGACTTCTATTGCATCCCAAGGCAATCCCGACCCAAATGAACCACGAAATAACACCTAAATACATCCCATAAAATATTTAAATGCAGTAGCACAAGCCCGGCGATGCCCAACGAAGCCTGCAACAAATAACTTCAAGAACATATCACTAACATAATTTTCAGGAAACGTAGTTTGAGCAGTCCTACGAAAACGGTCATAACTCACTCAATATTTATCCAACTATTTCGAATTTTATATCAAATCGAAGGTATAAAAAATTTCTACAATTTTCACGTTGTAAGTTTTCTCAGATTGACGACCGAAAAATCGTAGTATGTGAAAAGACATTAAAAATGAGTTTTCAGATCTTAAAATTTTCTCAAAACTGTTCCAACAATTTTCTGCTCAAACGACGAACGTCATACATAAAATTTTACACATAAAAATAACACGACACATAATATCATGAGATCGATGCAGAAATAATAGAATATACGTGCCTTTGATATTTAAAATACCGTAACGACGATACCGATGCGGAGATGGCGCGAGGATTGATCCGGGACGAACGTGGCGCTAAAATCTTTGAAGAAAACACACAAAAGTTTGCTGGACGATGGAGAGGGAATGGGGGGCTGCAAGGTTTCTTAGAAACCTAGGTTTTTGCTCTCTCAAAAATAAAAATATGAATGTGTGTTTTTGTGTATGTAAAAACGTGTAAGTGTGTGTGAGTGTGTGTAATGTGTTTAAGTGAGTAATTAGGGGAAAATTTTGCTTAATTAAATAATTAATCAAGCTATTTAAAAATGCCAACTCCATTCACAAGTCTATAAAATAGTAATTCACTACACACTCTTAATAAAATCCCTTAATTAAAATAACTCATACACAAAATGCTAACTTTAAAAGTTTCAACTCTTAAATTACTAGATAAATAAATTAGGCGTTAAAATCCTAACAACCTAATAAATTATTTAAAATACCCCAACCTCAACTCAAAAATAAAATACCACGTTAAAATTGCCAAAATCGTCACCAGTCTTTTCCTCGATCCCGCTTCGATTAATCTCCTGAAACATGACACTTGAAAAACATTTTAACGTGCATCAGATAAACATTGAAATAATGCAATTTATACAAATCATGCATCACTAAATCATTTTAAACTTTAATAAAATATTTAACAATTAATAAATACATGAGTTATACGTGTACTGAATTTGGGCTCTGCAATTATGATATGTGGTTTTAATTTTTTACCCACAAAACACTTCCATGGTGACCGTCAATTTTGGAACTCTTCCACTCAAATTAGGAAGTTATACTATTTTTAGTAGTCTCACTCTCAAACTTCAAAAAATTAAATATGATTATAAACACCTTAGTAAGCTTATAAAACTGATAAAATCAAACTCTAGTTGCCAAATAAAACTCATTGAATTTGATTATCTCAAAAAGAACAAAGAAACAAATACTTGTGTAACCCTCAATATTCTAGAGATACAACTAGTCATTGGTTCACAGTTAATTGTGATTCATGATAACATTTATCATTTACCCATACTTACCCTAATTATCTGCATTATATATATCAACTCGTTAACCATAAGAATGTCATAAAAAAATTTTATTTGCACCTATCGAATCGTGGTAAAAGCGTCTAATAGCATCGTTCACTATTCCCTATGTATCATTGATAGTGTCTGCAAGAACTAGTAGATATGATTAACGTACAGTACATTGATTTCATCTCATATATCCTGTTCTAATCTACAACCATTGGTATATCAAGTGTTGCATTTAAATTAAATAACAATGCAATGTATCATTGCGTGAACATAGTGACATTGAATATAAAAGAAGATAACCACTTTATCCTTAAGAACATATCATAATCAGACCAAAGATTCTATGCACTATTAACTTATCATATAACATAGGGTATCAACATCCTTAGGCGAGCGGTGAATCCCCAAGTACAATACACTAGCTCTTATATGTGTCAACCACAACACCCAATCTCTCAATCTGATGACCTTCATTGACCGATAAACAAGTAAAAATGTAGCAGTAGCACATAGAGACTCATGGTTGTTCGGGGCATAAGTATTAATGGTGTACAACCATTGCGGACCTATCCATTTGTTAATTATAACATCTTGGAAAGTTCGAGGGATAGTTGTTTAGTGAACTCATCATATGGACACCATCTTTATATTTGAGCATTTCCATATTCATATCAATGAAACTTGATGCACAACATCATAGATACTACTTTCAAGCTCGAGCGAATTTTATCCTTCTTTCAGCCGGTTAAATATACTGGAAACATGTTTAGAATATATAGTAAATAACTTATGTGTTTCATGATCACTATCATATGTATTATCTCATACTTATTGTATTATAGTGTATTCAATGTCTTTATCTATGTAGTTTGCATGTATATACAGATAAAGTAAATGTAAGAATGAATATAATGTAAAATATTATTAAAATAAAGATCATTTGTTACAAAAAATCAATAAAACCCTAACCAACAGTTGTCTTGCATGACACCTACTCTAATAGTCACGTTCTTGATATAGAGTGTAGAATACTGATAAAGCCAAATCTTATAGATATTTAGGGATTTTATTTTATAATATTTGTGTTTATCTAGATTTTTATCCCTGATTTTGTGTTTATCTAAATTAATTTTATATTATTTGTATATTTAAATAATAGAGGAAAAAATCTTTATTTGGGAGATAAGATAATTTTACAAAACTTCAAAGGAAACAAAATACCAAAAGAAAGGAAATAAAATATTTATATTTTATTATCTTGAGAATATTGAAGTTTTGTAAGAAAATCTATGAAGATCTTGATAAATAAAATCTCTACAATCTTATTTAATATTTTTGAACTTGACATGAGCTTCAAGGAGTTGGAGGATTAGGCCCATGAAGTGGAGATAAAAAGAGACGTGTAAGAAACTTACAGAGAAAGGCGCAAAAAAGAGAAAAAAAGCAACACAAAAGAGGGGAAGGAGGAGAGAAGAACAAAGAGAGAAGAAAGCAGAGACATAAAGAGAAGGATAAAAGAGAGAGGCAGAGTAGAGAGGAGAGAGAAAGGAAGGGAGGAGGCTTATGATAGTCACGTAAAGAAAGGAGAAGAGCAGAAGCGAAAATAGAGGAAGGAAGAAAAGACATAAGTGCAGAATTGAAGGGAGGAAGACGGTAGACAGAAGCAGGAAGAATTTCTCAACACACGCAAAAAATCACTGAGAATTCTTCTTGTTCTTTCTTTATTTTGTTTTTCTATGAAATTAAATCTGACTTTTCACTTCTGTTTTGAATTTATGGAATAAATTTCTTTAGGCTAAGACCACGATAGGGCCAAACAATATTTTTTTGATATTTGGTTTATTTTCAATATATTATTTTTCTTGATTTTAATTATTGATTGATGTTAATTTAATAATTCTTGTTAATAGCTTGATAAACTATTTACATGTTTGTTGATTAATCACGAATCGAAAGATGATTGGTTAAATATAGCAACAAAGACGTCATCAATACATGGTTAAACTGACTATAAATAGTATTCGATTTCAGTGTGCGGTTTAAGGTGAAAACTGAAATTTCACAAAAAATTAATGCATTTAGATCTAATTAAATACAATTAGAAATAATTGAACTTTTTAGATTTAAATAGATTTATTAACTCAATGAATCGTTTAACAAATAAAATTTGAGATTTCACCGTGATTGTCAAGAATTAAATAATTAATTGAATTTTAACACGTGTCAACATATTAGAGTTTCGAACCGTTGTGTGTCTTAGTTCTTTATTGAAATTGAATCCCTCCTTGATCGTTGAATTCGTCGTTTTTAGTTGCAATTATTTTATTTAATAGTTTAGATTATTAATTCACATTCATATTTTTATTTATTTTGTCTAGCTTAAGTTAAGTGATAAAAATTCTAATAATTAAATATTAGTCTTTGTGGGATCGATACTTGGACTCATCATCTATTTACTATAACTTGACCTATTCTGCTTGCTAGATTTATTCCCAACCGAAATCGTCGGTCAAATACCAAGGTCTTTCCTCTCGGAGTTGCGATCCTACAAGGTTCATTCAGTAATTTATGTTTTACTTCTATCTTCTTGGATAATCTTTTAGATATGAATGAGTGGGTGGAACCACAATAAAATAACACATAAGAAGGAAATTTGTTAATAAGAATCGTACTTTCCACGACATCATTTTAAATATCGGCTTCTTCCTTAGTCATCGCAAACACTCATGTGTTTCCCCCTTCTTGTATCCCTTATTGTCTTGCGTTGCAAGGATCTTTCCTTTACATTCCAGGTTTGGATATTGGACCAGGTGGTGTACAAATTGTTACCAATTGAAGCATTCTCCACTAGGAGGATATCGACACATTCCATCATGTTTCCTTTTGCATTTTGGGCATTCCTTCTCTTCAAGTTTGTTTTCGGTTGGTTCTTGCCCTCGATATTGATCTTTGGAAATGGATTCTCGATATTTTGGTGGTTGTTTGTGCTCTAATTTGAATAAGGGTGTTTAAGTTTGTTCTCATTGTAAGGTACAAAATGAGGTAACGTAATCATGTAATCCAACTGCATGCAAATCTAGGAAAAATGGAAATGTCTAGTCATATAAAACTGTATTTTTAAGGGTTATTTGAGACGCGATCGAGCAACGGAGGCTGTGGACCATAAAGGAAAAATATTTTTATTAAATGATTATTTTTAATTATTTAATAAATGGTATATTTAAAATGGAATTCTCGAAAATTGAGCTTTTTGAGGTGTTTTTACATTCGAATCGTATTTTAAATCGGTAATTGATTTTTGAAGAAAATTTGGGAACTCGGCTAATATTTTCAAAAAATTTCCTAAAAGAAATAATTTTCCTACTTTCTAATGAGTTTAATGGGCCTATTGCACTAGGGTTATTGGGATTAAACCTCTACCCAAGTTATTTATTTAAAACAAGATTCTAAACCCTAGTTTTCTACCCTCAAACTCACACCTCACACTAGGTGTGAGGATACGGAATTTCGAAGAAAAATATGTAAGTAATAAAACTCAAAATAAAGTTCAAAACTTTAAGCTTATTTATAAAACTCAACTATAAACTTAAACTTTTCAGCTAACAATTCTCGAGAAAGTAACTTTAAAGCTCGAGACTAGCTAAAAAGGGGATCTATACTATAAGAAAATGCAACAATGGAAGAGTCATCATCCGATGAGTAAAACCCCAGCTCATGAACTCAAGATTTCAGCTCAAGGAAGCTCATCTCTCCTTGTCCTAGAAGAACCAAAAATGGAGCTAGGAGAAGAGCTAAAGGATTGGACATATTTATGACCATTGAGTTAACCAAAAAGAGGAGCTAAATGTTTGGACAAACTTATTGTGCAAAAGATGACCATTGAGTTAACCAAAGAAGGAGCTAAAGGAGCTAAAGGAGCTAAAGGTTTGAAAAAACTTATTATGAAAGAGATGACCATTGAGTTATTCAAGAAAGGGAGCTAAGGGAAGAGCTAGGAGGCTTGGACCAATTTTTGTGTAAAAATGGTCCCTTTAGTAAACCAAGGTGACCTTTGATGCCTGGAATAGCCTTGACCACATTGATGGCTTGGCTTGGGCTTCAAGATTTCGGCCATGGGGAGGGGAAAGGACCAACCTTCATCTATAAATACCCCATCCTATTCTACAAAACTCACATAAAAAAGCTCCCCCAAAAACACTCAAAATTCGGCCAAGGCAAGGAAAGAAAAAGGAGGAAGCTTCGTGCATTTCGTGTGCTCGGCAATTCCGTCAAGGTGATGCTAGATTAATGGAATAATTTTCTCAAGTAATACGTCGAAGTGTAGTCCAATTTTCGGGAGAAAATTCGTTCAAGAATCAAGCAAATTTTCTGACCACGTCTTCAAATTTCTGTAAGTGGGTTTTTGTTACGTATTTATTTGTAATTTTAAACATGAATATATTTATCATGACATGCATTTGTGTGTGTCCACTCATTTCGAAAAATACATTCTTTCCTTTTAAAATTCCGATCTATGATACGCTCTTTCTGGTTTTCGACATTCTTTGATTCCTCTGTATTCATTCAAAAAATCTAATAAGCTCTGTTCGATAAATTTGAATTCTGTGATACACTGTTACAAATCGATTTGAAATGGGACAATAATTGTAATTCTACCTGGTCTCCATCAGTGGGTGTAAAACGATGTTCTGTCTGGCCCCCATCAGTGGGTATAAAACTGTGTTCTGGCCTCACCCCTTAGAGGACTAACATATTGGAGACAATTTGACGTTAGAAATTAGATGAGTAATAGTGTTGTGTGTTGTTCTGATCTGCTTCTGATTTGTTTCTGAATTGCTCTGAATCGTCTGATAATCTTTGTCTCATATTTAATTTGGTTCTGTTATGATAAGTCAAAATTAATGAGTTTTGAAAGTTTGTTAAATAAAAGCTTTAAAGATTAAGTTCTGTATGTATCTTTGGAAATCGATCAATCCCCGACTTGCTGAATGTTTCCCAAAACACTCACCCCTTACAACTTTCAGATGAGAATGAAGAACAACTGAATGAGGAGGAACAAGAAGCTTTCTGGGGATGGTGATCAAATGTCAAGATCAAAAATCAAGATTTTTACCTTTCTTTTTGTTTAGTTTCTGCAAACTCTGATGTAATTTTTATTCTATTGTCATTGTAAAGACAATATTTTTTTATATGAAAAAGATTGGTTTTTGGCCATTTGCTACGAGGCATAATTTTTTTCAAGTAATTGTTAAACAATGCCAGATGTCACCGACGCCTCGGTCTTGAGGTGTGACATTTAAGTGGTATCAGAGCTGCCATGTTCATAATCCCACTAGGATTTTGATAGAAAGTCAAATTTTTTGCAAAAGCCTAGTGCATTCTGACCTGAGAAGAACTTTCATCCTTCTCTAATTCTTGAGAACTCAATATCTATCCCTTCAATAATTTTACAAATTCTTAGTATCGAAATTTCCACGACAACTTTGTTTCCATTTTTGTGCCTTTCTACATTTATACAGTCCTGATATTTTACCTCGATTTATTCTAGGAAATGGCTGCTCCACAAACTCGTGCTCAAACTTCCCTTCGTATGCGCCAGCTCACGATAGATAATCAAGCTAGGGAAATTGCGACTTTGAAGGCGAAACTTGCTAGAGAGAAACAAGAGAAACATGAACTTATCGAGGTCAGAAACATACTTGAGACAGACGTGCAGCGACTAACTCATCATCTGGACTTCGCTAAGAGCCAACTTCTTCAGATACGTACTGAGTCAGCCCGTATCGAGCACCTTAGCTACACTGAACAGAGACTTGCTAGAGAGAGTGGAGACAGAAAGAGACCTCGCTACTCAGGCTCGTCAGCGCCAAGAAGGGTTCAAAAACAAGCAAGAACGACGCATCACAAAGATTCGTAGCGCCATGGATAGGCTTCAAGACCAGAATAACTCTTTGCATCTGGTGGTAGCGAACATGGAAGAAGAGGAGAGCATCGATGGAAGTGGTCGACGACGACATCGATAGCAACGACGGAGATATGATAGACTAGGCTAGACTAGTATTATGATTGTAATAAAAATATTTTTTCAAAAGCACCAAGTGTAATAACTTATTTATGAAATAAAACTTTATTATTCACCTTAAATTTTCGCCTTTACAAAGCAAAATTAATGAGAATTTTATAAACCTGTCAATAAAAGTATTTTCTTTTAATATTTATAGGAAACAAACATGGATCCTCAAAGCGTTGTAATCGAACTCCAAAATCAGTTCCAGGGAAGGGAAGTCGAAATTAAAATATTGGAAGATAAAAATGACAAACTTGAGAAGGATAATTATCAACTAGACGGAAATAACGTATGCATGATAGATGACCTTCATCAGGCTAGAGAAGAAGAGAAAAGACTGCGCGATGACGTTAGACGCTATGCTTCTTATAACCTAGAATCGGAACGTCAACACGATAGCACAAAAGAAAAATTGGAAGCAATTGAAGGAAGATTTTTGGGAGCAAAGGATCGAGAAAAGAAGCTTAACAAGGCTATTTACCAACTCCAAGTAAAGATAGAAGAGCATGAACTCAATGAGGCAGTAAGCCAATCGACAATACAAGAGCTTCAAAACCAAGTGAATAACCTCGATGACCACAACACACTGTTGCAAACCCAAATTGATCAACTACAGAATGATATGATCAATATGGAAGATATCATGGACGAACTTGAAGAAAACCAAGAAGAGAACCATATGGAAGAAGAAAATGACGAAGCTGTAGGGGATGATGAAGTGATAGACAAGTAGAATGATTTTTAGGATAAGAATTTATTGTATTTAAGTCAATTAGGGTAATCATTTTGATATTAAAAGACTGATTGTATGAATTTCAAAAAGTAATGAAAATATTTCTTTGATTATGTATTGTTTCAAAAAAATTAATAAAATACATGTTTATAGGAAATGGCAGATAGACCACCCAAAAACAACTGTAACCTCCGTTGAGTCAATAAAAAAGAAAATGAAAATCCACCATCACCACCGAGTGTGAATCTCAGTCGAGAAGACATGATGGCAATAGCTACTATTGTAGTTGCCACACTGCAAGGAATTGTGATCCCAATTTCCAACGCCATCCAGCCACCACCAGAACCACAACCCCGTGGCATCAAGTATCACTATAAATCCCTTCGAAGGAATCGAGTGCCAACCTTTGATGGGAATCCTGATCCAGAAGTCAGTCATAACTGGCTCAAGAATGTTGAAACCCAACTTCATTTGTTGGAAAGACCTAAAGAGCTTAAAGTGGAAGTCGTGAAGCTGTTTCTAGAATATCGAGCATCAAAATTGTGGGAAACAGTGTCACTGTCTTTGGCTAAAGTAGAGCAGATCACATGGCAAACCTTCAGGAGATAATTTTTGAAGCAATATTACCCAGCATAATTTCATCTACAAAAGTTGAGCGAGTTTGAAAGTTTCAAACAAACATCGGACGTGACAGTGATGGAATACACATCAAGTTCAATGATCTGGGAACCTATGTTCCAACATCATGTTAGATGAGACCTTAAAAATGCATCGTTTCAAGAAAGAGCTGAGCATCCAAACTCAATCTGCTTTGGTTGTATTCCAACCAACAAATTTCGCGGATTTAATGGCGAGACAATGAGCGCAGAAATGGATGTCAAGCATCGTTAAGAGGAGAACAAAAACAAGAGGCCCTTCATCAGCCAGTCTGCTCAAGGTGGTCCCAAATTCAAGAGGCCAAACCATTCAAGCGGCCCCTCAAAAGGAACCTTTAGCAATGCTGTCAACAAAGAAGGGGAGTGGTGCACTACTTGTCGGCAGAATCACATCAAGGAATGTTATAGGAAGACGGGTGCTTGTTTCAAGTGTGGAAAAGTAGGAAATTAGATTAAAGATTGTCCTGAGAACAAGAATAAAGGGACCGTACCTGGCAAACCAAATGAAAACAAGCCTAACGCTCGAGCATATGCTATACCCCAGGGAGAAGCTGATAACGCCAACGAGGTGGTGGCAGGTATGGTTTTACTCAATAAAATGTCTGCTTATCCCTTGTTTGATTGTGGTGCTACACACTTATTTGTGTTTGGAATATTTTCTAAAAATCTTAAACTTGAGCATGAAACTCTTAGTGAACTGTTAAAATTTGCAACACCTGCTAGCAAAACTATTGAGACCCATAAGGTATATCGGAACTGTAAAATTTGCATTGGTAAACAGAACTTTGAGGCAGAATTGATTCAACTCAATATGATTGAGTTCGACATCATTCTCGGAATGGACTGGTTGGCTAAACACCATTTCATGGTAGACTGCCAAAAGAAAAATGTTAAACTTCAAACTCCGACTCAAAAGGAAATCATATACCATGGAGAGTCCAAGGAACGAAAATCTCTGCTATTTGCCTTGCAAACCTGGAAGGCCATAAAATGCGGTGAGGAAATCTACCTGGCAATGATTAGTGAAGTCAGAGAAGAAACTACTCCAAAGTTGGAAGAAATTCCAGTCGTCCAAGAATTTCCAGATGTTTTTCCCGAGGAATTAACGGGTGCGATACCCGATAGAGAAGTGGAGTTTGAAATCAATTTGGTCCCTGGTGCTGCACCAATTTCAAAGGCACCATACCGAATGGCTCCAGCCGAATTAAAAGTGATAAAGGAGAAAATTCAGGATTTATTGGATAAGAAAAAAATCTGACCTAGTGCATCCCCGTGGGGAGCCCTAGTCTTATTTGTAAAGAAAAAAGACGGAAGCATGAGGCTATGCATTGATTATAGAGAGTTAAACAAAATCACAATAAAGAATAAATACCCGCTCCCAAAAATAGATAATCTTTTCGATCAGCTAAAAGGAGCCAATCTAAGATCAGGTTACCATCAGCTAAAAGTCAAAGCAGAGGACAATCTTAAAACGAATTTTAGGAAAAGATATGAACAATACAAATTCACGGTAATGCCTTTTGGTATAAAAAATGCTCCTGCAGCATTCATGGACCTTATGAACCGGGTATTCAAGTCATACCTTGATAAGTTTGTGGTTGTTTTCATAGATGATATCCTTTTGTACTCACCAAGTGAGGCAGACCACAGAGAACATCTGCGTCTCACCCTGGAGACACTGTGAGAAAAAGAACTCTATGCCAAATTCAACAAGTGTGAATTTTGGATAAAAAGTGTTGTGTTCTTAGGAAATATAATCTCTGAATTAGGGGTATCAGTAGACCCTAAGAAAGTAGAGGAAATCAAGGAAGGGCCTCGACCAAAGACTGTAATTGAAATAAGAAGTTTTCTGGGTTTAGTTGGCTACTGTAATTTTGTGGAAGGATTTTCTTTGATAGCCATTCCTCTCACCAAACTCACACAAAAAATTCAAAATTCATTTGGAATGAAGCATGTGAGAAGAGTTTCGAAACTTGAAGACGAAAATCGCATCTATACTAGTACTAGTTATTCCTGAGGATGGCAAGAACTTCACAATATATAGTTACGCTTCAAAGGAGGATTAGGTGTGTGCTTATGCAGGAAGGTAAGGTAATTGCCTATGCATCAAGGCAATTAAAAACTTATGAGAAAAATTACCCAACTCATGATCTTGAGTTAGTGGCAATCGTATTTGCGCTAAAGATCTGGAGACATTACCTTTATGGGGTAAGATGGGAAGTATTTACCGATCACTAGAGCCTCAAATACATATTCATCCAAAAGGAACTAAAAATGAGGTAAATAAGGTGGATTGAACTTCTGAAAGATGATGATTTATCAATCAATTACTGTTGGAAACTGAATTTCGGATGTTTGACAAACTAAGCATCTAAACTGATATAAAATATGCAAACTATCGGTTGCCATTAATTGAAAAATAATACTCAGATTTTTGAAGGCAACTGAACCAGCAACTGAACTACGTAGACAACTGACTGATCAGTTGGAACTGATCAGTCACTACAAACAGTTGTGAGCTTATCAACTACATTCAATCACCTGATCCCTCAACTAAACACATCATCAGTTAAGACATTCAGCTGACAAAAGCTGACTGCAACAAGTAGTGGGATCGCCGCATTTCAAAAAAGCTGCAGTGTACGACTGTTAGAAGAATGTTGATGTGGCATGGAACAGATAGAAATGTTCAAATTGTATTTAGTATTACCGTTGGAGGGAAGCATATAAATAGCATGAGCAACTGAAGAAGAAATATAAAACTTTTGAATCCTAGAACTCAGAACATCTATCTTCTCAGTTACTCTACTGAAATTCTTACAAACATAAAATCTCACACTTATTGTATACATTCATAGCTTTCAGGCTATACTTCGAGCTTTCAACACAAACTATAACACTTTATCTTGAAGAGATCAGTTGTATTATATTACTTTGGTTCTATTGAGTACTGTAAACAAGTTTGTAACTAAGAGTTTCAGTTTGTAATTGTTAAGTCCAAAACTGAAGTGGGTCTGTACAACCATTTGTATCGATCAAAGTCTTGTATTGGATATCCTATCCTTGAGATAGAAGGAGTGACGTAGGAGTGTTTGAAATCTCCAAACATCATTAAAATCTTGTGTCTTCGTATTTAAGTTTATATTCTATCTATCAGTCAGTTTGTTTCCGTACACTATTTGTATACTGATTGATATTGTGTAGAGTCCCGTATTTCGTATTTGTAAATTTACGGAATTATTTAAATTTTTCTTTAAAAGTAAATAACTTGCCTCATTCATAAAATAAACTGATAAAAAGTTTAGATGTTTAAAGTAGCAGCGGAAGTAAATACTGTTTTTTTTTCAAAACAACAACTTAAAATAATTCATCGTAACAAAATAAGTTTGAGCATAAGATGATAAATAAACTGAAACATGAGGTCCTCGGGTTCCTACTACTGCCGACCCAAGATGGCTCACTGGTCCCCGCCCTCGGTCCCGACCTCATCAGTACCTACAACAATCATGTCTAGTGAGTCTAAAGACTCAGCATGCATATATCGTTAGTAACAAGTAAAATATATCATAAAATTTCATGCCATGTAAAGATATCATATCGTAAAGCGTAACGTGAAAATCATGTCATGAATAATCATAAATACGTGCATAACTGAAAATCGTACGTAAGATGTTTGCTCGATAGAGCTCTGTCATAAAATAGCATATAATAATTTTTTGTTGAGATAATGTTCTACGCAAGTGGCCCGTACATAACATGAATCGTCTAATCAGACTAAACCACAGTATACTGGGTGGTAGAGATCATCACAGTCCTTGGACTGGATATCTGTACCCATACATGAACATGAATCGGTCGTAAGTCACCGGGTGAAGTAATAATCCCATAAGCTGCAATCTCAAGCGTGAGGTGGCCAAAAGACATATAGCATATATCTAAAAAATAAAATTTTTATATTTTATGCACGTAATATAATTAAATTCCTGTGTTATTTTACAAATTGAGTTGGATCGTTCCTAGGCTCGCTGCGACCTAATTCTGACATGAGAAACATGCAAATAACTTAACTTGAGAACAACTTCGTAATGGAACCCAAAAATGGGGCCAACTAGACCAACAATTTAACTTCTAACCATGACTCCGTATCAACCCGAACCAACATCGAACCATCGTTTAGTCATGGTTAAAATACGCCTAACATGATAAAATAATGCTCCTAAGAATTGTAAAACTTGAAATTTGGTGAATGGATGCCAAAATCGTGAAACGCTCTTTCGAGAGTCACTTTGGCACATCACATTGTAAATTCTCGTACGACCTCTAAACTTAACCAAATCACGAACGGCCAAAAACACGACCTTCCTAACTCATTGAGGTACTGTCAAGTTCATGGCCATAGGCTAAAAGCCAACCAAGGACTCGAAACAAGCCTCTGAACCGAAGGCAAAGTTGCTGTCAAAAAAATTACAGCAGCAGCTGTTGCGCTTCCGTGCTTCGTTTTCAAGACTATCGGCCATTGGGGCTTGAACCACCAACCAGAGCCTCTTACCAACATCCTAAGGTATGGTTTGCACTATGGCTAAGGGCCCTAGGCCAAACACAACCCAAGCCAACACCTACGACGATCCCAAGCTTCACCCGAGAACACACACATGGCACGCGTGGGAGTGTTGCTTGTTTTGCTGTCATGGATCATTCCAGCTGCCATGTGATCGACCATAGCATGATCTCGACATCATGAGGCATTGTGTGAACCATGGATAAGGGCTAAAAATCCAACCACGATCCACGCCAAACCTCAAACAATTAGAAACTCACTCACACGAAAGAAACAGAAAAATGAAACCGTGGAGCTCTTGTCTTGTTTGTTTTAAAATCGATGGGGCCATGAACCAAGCCATCAAAGGTCATCTTGGTCACGTCCTAGACATGCTAAGAAAGGGTCCTAACCATGGTTACAGGCCCAAAAGCCAACAAAGATTCGAACCTCAACTTAGACAACCAAACCAGAAAATTGAGACTCAAACTTGCAACTATGGTGGAGTTGCTGTCAAGTCTTGAATCCAGCGGTTTCGGGCTTAAACTAATGGACCAACATGATCCTAACTCACCCTAGTACATGCCTAGATGCAGCCTTGAGTGCTTGGAATCGAGCAAATCCCTGAAATCATCAAAACAATCGAAACCGTGAAGTAACAAGAAGGGCCGAAATTCTGTGCAGATTTTCTTTGAAAGTTGCTGTCCAAATTCGGTTTTGCCATGGAAATCATGATCATGTAATGTTTTAAAATATTTATATGACTTGATTGAAGAGTAAAGAACAATATAAACATGCCTGGAATTTTATTTTTGAAAGAACAAACCAAAACGACGAACGCGGCGCGGCGGAGACGGTGTTTCTTTTCTTGTTTTCTCTCTTGTTTTCTCAAGGTGCAAGTCACGATTTTTTCTGAGTCCTCTTCTGAATTTTCAAAGGTGAGGGGTTGAAGGAGGTGCTATGGAATGAAGGAAAGTCTACTAGGAAAATAAAGGTGTCAAAAATGCATTATAGGGAAGTTTCAATTCAAGAGATGGAATTGCACAAGGAAATGATTTCCTACCATTCTAGTTGCTCGAGAATGAGGGATAGATGGCTACCTTATTGGTTTAATTAAGTGTAAGAAATTGCTTAATTAGTAATTATTGAGGATTTAAAATGAGGGAATTAAATATGCCATGAAAGGATTAAGGAAAGATATCAATAGAGAGTTGCCAAAACAAGCATGATTTGTTTGATTAAAGGAAGGGCCGAAATTATGCTTAATAAAATAGGGTAAAATATTGCTTAAATATTGAATTTTATCTCCTTAAAGTTTTAAACACTAATTATGTATTTTAGTGAAATAGTAAATTAATTTGGGATAGTAATTTTCTTGCATGCATGGCTAATTCTTAAAATAAATTTACTAATATGTTAAGTTACAATTTCTTAAATAAAATAAGCCTAGATTAACTATCTCAATTGGTCACATATTTTTATATAGGCTTTTAATTAAATTATTAGACATAAAGGAACTTATTTACTAATTATCTCTAATTAATTAAATAATTCCTTAAACATTCTTTTACATTAAAAAAAATTATTCTTTATCTTAAATAAATTCTAGGAATATTTTCTTATTATTAAATTTATCTCAATACTCCGACTCCGGTCCGGCCTTACTTATTTAACCGAAAAGACAAAAACTAAATTTCTACGATTTAAAATAAATGATCATGACTTAATGAAATTTAAAATGCTTTAAATAATAAAGAAATCATTTTTAATCTAAATAATAGTAATTATGCATGGATTATGTGTAGTCTGATTTAACGGGTTCTACATATTGACTTACAAGATTCTCGAGTATTAGTTTATCACGAAACTGACTCATCAGTCAAAAAGGTTTTGAAAATCGAAAGTGTTTATTCAACCCCCCCTTCTAAACACCTTCCCACCTTTAAACCGATCGTATCTAGTGGTATCAGAGCAGTTGAATCTTGTTCCTGAATATTTATATATAAAAACTTATGAATATGTCTTCATTCAACAAAATTCCATTGTTCTCTAGAGAAGACTTAAAATGATTGGAAAATCAAAATGCAGGCTCATCTAGCTGCACAAGATGATGACATGTGCTATGTTATCACAAACAGACCCATGAAGATATACACAGCTATTTCCATAACTGATGGGGCACCACATCGCATTGAAAAACCCAAAGATGAATGGACAGCTGAAGACAAGAGAAAAACCAATTTGAACAACGTGGCTAAAGACATCTTATACAAAACGCTGGATAAAATCACTTTAACAAGATAAAAATGTGCAAAACTGCCAAAGAAATTTGGAAGAAGCTGATTCAGCTCTGGCAAGGCAATGAGCAAACCAAAGAGAACAAGCTATCTGTTGTTGTTCAAAAGTTTGACAATTCAAGATGAAGAGTGTAGAATCCATGCATGAATATGATGAGAGAATCAGCAGCATAGTAAACGAACTAAATACATGATCGAGCAAAACTTGCACAGTGAATAATCCCAAAATTTATTTTACAAATGAAAGCTCGATTTAAATATCGCAAGTGCACCATAGTCAAGTTATAATAAACGTAAGTGAATACGAGTATCGTTCCACAAGGACGGCGTTACGCTATTTTTATTTTCAAGTAAAATTTCTTTAGCAACGATAAAATGAGTTGATAATTAAACTAATGTAAATTAAACACTAAAATAATTAAAATGCAAAGAAAACGTATTCAAGAAAGCAATGATTAATTTGGATTAAATCAAATGAGAAATGAATTTGTTGGGAATTAGCAGTTCACCTACCACTCGTGTTTAAATAATTACACTCGACTTTTACTCGTGCATTCGACGGAATTCCCTAGACTAATTAATATACTTTGTCGAGCTATATTAATACTAATCATAAACATGCAGTACTCAAGTGTCCTCAATTACTTAACAGTTCAAGATTGCATTACATTCTATGGAATCCACTAGCTTTCATCCGGGTGAACTATCACTATCGACACGTACCCAATTCCGTATATCTACTAAAATTGTAAATCCGTGGTTTATACTATTTGCTTCTATTGTTTATTATTCTATCGAAATCATCAACAACATGAAATAATCAAAGGAAGTTAGCTAGGCTTCGATTGAAACAAGAACGAACAATAGCATAAACAAATCACTAATAAAAACGTCGAGAAATAATGTTAAACACCGAGAACGGGGTAGGATCCCCTCAAATCCCAACAAATCTAGAGTTTAGCTATTGAAATTCATGATAAAAACCAACAATCAATGTAAGAAATAAAATACTGAATAATGAAAATACTAAAGATGACGATGGATGACGGCCACGACGCGTGGAAATCTCGAGGTCTTCGAAATCTCCTTTGCTCCTAGCCTCCTCTCCAAGAAAAATGATGAAAAGTCTGATAAAAGATGAAAAAACGGCTGCTGATCTCGTGTGTTAGGTTTTGGTGTAGGATAGAGTCCCTAGAAATTTGGAAACAAATCTTTCTCAATCTCGCTTCTCGCTAGGGCGGTATATTTTGACCGCCCGAGCGAGAGGTCCTCGAATAAGCTTCTTCGAGCATGTCCTTGGTTTCGCTGGGGCGGTCATTTTTTACTGCCCTAGCGAGACACTTGCGCAAAATAATCCTCGGCCAGACCACAATGCTCGCTGGGGCGGTCACTTTTGACCGCCCTAGCGAGACCTCTTCGATACTATGCCAAAGTTTCTCCCACTTTTTGGTTCAATTCCTACAAAATAACCACAGAATACACGAGATCAGTCAAATGCTCAATAATGCTAAAAAAATACAAAATTAAACTAAAACAAACTAAGATGATGCATGAATGCGACTCAAAACCAACACTAAAAACACGTAAAAACGAGTCCTATCAACCCCCTCATACTAACCTTTTGCTCGCCCTCGAGCAAAATAGGTTAAAGCACGAGATTCTAAACAAACACTACAAACACAAAATACTCAAACAAGAAAATAACCAACACAAGTAAACGTCAATGGTGAGTTAACAACTTTTGTGCTCATGCCTCAGTGAACTTTCTCACATACAAATCATAATCAAGTCAAATCACAAACGGATACTCATTCTCATCTACACATAAATCTTGACACTAATTTGAACGTGTGTGTGTGTGTCATGATGGGTCTATTCATTCGTACTTCAAATAGATCAATCATCAAATCATGCGAGTCACTCAATTAACACTTCAATACAAGTCTCACTAGCATGCACCCCCGTGTCCATTTATCACTAACCATAAGTTGAACTTTATTCAATTCTTAAGTGCAGATAAGGGTGTTGAAAAGAAGGAAAATAAGCTCAAGTGGCTAAAAGTCGGGACTACACCGATCATTTTCATTGTGCAATCGTCAAGACTTTTCGTCTGACTTTCCTCGTCTCCTTACATCTCCAACGTTTAGCCCAGGAATAGAATTTCATTCCTTTTATTTCGGCTCCCCCTCACCTTACATCTCCACCATTTTTTTCTCTTTTTTTTTTTTTCAAGATGCACAATTTTCACACATGTACTCCCTAGGCTAAGAATATATAACTTTGGATTACAGCTGGTTAGGAGTACGATATTTAATTCCGTGCATTGAAAAGGAGGTAAATGTAAAGTTCAAGGCAAATCAAATGTTCTCATTCAAGGTCCCAATTAGTAACTTATTTTCATGGATTTACATGCTAAATCAACTCATAAATGATGCCTTTCAAGTTAACCACACACAACCTTCGAATTTCACCATTATTCCTACAAAATTCTAGTCCCCACACATATGTGCTCAAAAAGTTCAAACTTTGTACCAAAATGCATGCTTTAACAATCAAGAGTACCATTCATGAAGTGACCCAATCAATACTTTTGTATGCTATCAATTCAATATCATCATTGGCTCATAAAATATGTCTTCTCACCATAAACGACACCAAACAAAAGAAATGCAACGAATAATTAAGCAAACATAACAATCTACCCCCCTCATATTAGAGTTGTGCAATGCTCTCATTGCACAAAACGAAAAAGACACTAAAAACATAAAAACTCATGAATGTAAATGCAAAGACAGAATACGAAAAATAAAAAGAAAGAGGAAACAGTAAACTCCCCTGATCATAAATCGTCCTCCTCCTCATTCTCAGGCGGTGGAACTCCCTCTTCAGCTGCTGGGGGCATAGTATAATGGTACTGAAACTAGAAGGGTGGCGGGTATGCGGGTGTAGGTGGCCGTCCGGAAGTGTCGATGCCCAAATGAGTCGAGATCCCCTGCACCAAGTATTCGATGTTCTGAATGTGGGCCTGATTAACGGCCCGGTACTGAGTCTGATAAGTGGCCCAAGCGCCCAATTCGTCGACGCGATCTCGCATGGCACGGCGGCGTGGCTGTGGAGGTGGTGGTGCCTGTCCTAAGGCTAGGGGAGGTTGAGCTGCTCTCCCATAATCGAAAAATACCTCCTCGGGCAGCTCAGCGTGTCGCTTCTCCCTCTTGGATTTATAAAGAGCCTCATCAATGGCTCTCATCGGCGGTAACCACTCATCATCATCTGCGAATGTCACCCCCGCTCGGGCACACAGCTCAGTCACTATCGTCGGGAAGTAAAAAGCCAAATTGCTGCTATTAATACACATGTTAAGCTGTCCGAAAATGAGCTTGCCCACATCAATCACCATCCCAGTACAGATGGCATAAAGAACAACCGCCCCCTCACGCTGCACATCACTCGTATGGCCGACCGTCATCAATCTCTTAGACAAGAATCCGTACCACAATGCCTCCTCCACTTTCAAAATTTTTCAAGAAAGACTGTATAAGTCCCCGGTTGTTTCCACGTGGTGCCCGGATAACAGAGTGTGTGAATGATCAAATCATAATCCGGGTTAAGCACCCATGCCTGAAACACCGAATCGTCCACCGACGGTAAACCCAACATTGCATTGATCGTCTCGGAATCATACGGGACTAGATGTCCCCTCACAAATGCCTTATACTCATTCCCCTCCGGAGCATTGGCATAAAATTCACGCACAACCGGAACCACTGCTGCATTTGGTTGTGCTACAAAGGTATTCCACCCTCTTATTTCTATTTGGGACTCCAAAAATTGACCGATAAGAAACGAGCTAAATCCATGCTCAGGGATTGGTTTCTTATGTAGTCTAGCATGCTCAAATCTCTCCCTAGCTTTTTCATTCACAAACATAGATGGAGTGGAACGAGAACTAGAAGCACCATGAGTTACCTTAGATCTTTTGGGTGCCATTGTGGAAAATTGGAGAAGAGCACAAGTAGCCCGTAGTAGGAGGATGTTTTCCGGAACTTGGTGTCGGTCGAGAACGGAAGAGGCTGCCGGAAAAGAGGCGGCGGTGGCCGGAAAACTTGGGTTCGCCGGAGAGTTGAGTTCTTGACCGGAAAAATCACGTCTTGACACTTGGTGAAGGTGATGGTGCACGATTGTACCTGAAATTTTGTGAGGAGAGATGAATTGAGTGAGATTGAGAGATTGGAAGAGAAAAAATCGGGAAGGGGGCGAGGGTTTCGAAGTGGAGAAGAAAAGAAAAGAGGAAAGTTTTTATAATCTGCGCGACTCGCTAGGGCGGTCAAAACTGACCGCCCGAGCGAGAAGTTTTCGGAAAAAAAATTTGATTATCTGCGTGACTCGCTAGGGCGGTCAAAACTGACCGCCCGAGCGAGAAGTTTTCGGAAAAAAATGTTTGAAAAATATGAGTTCTCGCTGGGGCGGTCACCTTTGACGGCCCTAGCGAGGAGTTCTCGACTTAAAACCTTTAAAAAAAAACGTATCTCTCGCGGGGGCGGTCATGCGAGGAGTTTGCGGCGACTATGTATTTGAAAAATGCGAGTGCCCGCTGGGGCGGTCAGTTTTGACCGCCCTAGCGAGACAGTCTCGTTTTTAAAATGAATGCAATGCCATGCAACTACCTAAATGCAAATGATGCGATTGAAAAATAAAGAAAATATAATTAAAATCAATATAAGGAGTAGAAGTAGTTCTCAATTTATAGTCTAGAGCTCGACTTTTCACCCATGTCCTCAATGACTGTCATGGAGCCGAGTGACTCCAATGTGTGGCTCAATTGTGCCACCGATATAGTGTTTCAATCTTTGAGCGTTCACAGTAAATGTCCCTTCCTTGCTATCATGCAACACCACTGCACCCTATGGGAACACCTTGGCTATAGTGAATGGTCCTGACCACCTTGACTTTAGCATTCCCGGAAAGAGTCGTAAGCGAGAATTGTATAACAACACCGCTTCACCCACTTTGAATTCCCTTCTTATGATGTGTTTATCATGGGCTCGTTTGGTGCGTTCCTTGTAAGATAGTGCAAGATCATAAGCTTTTCCTCGAAACTCATCTAACTGATTCAACTGCAGCAATCGTTTTTCACCTGCAAGAGCAAAATCAAAGTTTAGTGCTTTGGTCGCCCAATATGCTCTATGCTCTAATTCTACTGGTAGATGACATGCTTTACCAAAAAGCAACCTATATGGTGTAGTGCTTATAGGTGTTTTAAAAGCAGTACGATAAGCCCACAAAGCATCATCTAACCGAATGGACCAATCCTTTCTATTCACATTAACCGTCTTTTCTAGAATCCTCTTAATTTCTCGATTGGATACTTCAACTTGTCCACTAGTTTGGGGATGGTATGGAGTGGAAACCTTGTGGGTGACACCATATTTGCCCAACAGTTTATCAAAAATTTTGTTGCAAAAATGGGTGCCACCATCACTTATGATTGCACGTGGTGCACCAAATCGATTAAAAATATGTTTCTTCAAAAATTTTAACACCACTTGTGCATCATTAGTGGCACAAGCCTCTGCCTTCACCCATTTAGGAAACGGTCCCATAAAGTCTATCCCCCACACATCAAAAACCTCACACTCAATGATATTATTTAAAGGCATTTCGTGACGGTTAGAGATGTTACCTGTCCGTTGGCATTTATCACAATGTAGCACATAAGAACGAGCATCTTTAAAGAGAGTTGGCCAATGAAAGCCACTTTCAAGTACCTTGGATGCCGTCCTTATTGGTCCAAAATGACCACCTACCTCACGGTCATTGAAATGGTTGAGAATTCGATCAAACTCTTCCTGCGCAACACACCGTCTTATCATGGAATCTGCACAAATTTTAAACAAAAACGGTTCCTCCCAAAAATAGTATTTCACGTCAGAAAAGAATTTCTTTCGTTGGTGAAACGATAGGTTTGGTGCAAGTGTGCCTGTGACAAGAAAGTTAGCGAAATTTGCATACCATGGACAAAGTTTCATCTCAAGCAATTGTTCATCCGGAAACCAGTCATCTATATCATCGTCACTGCCCTTAATTCTAACATGCTCAAGCCTAGACAGATGATCAGCAACTACATTTCCACACCCTTTTTATCTCGAATCTCGAGATCAAATTCTTGCAATAATAAAATCCACCTAATTAACCTAGGTTTCGCATCTTTCTTAGCAAGCAAGTATTTGAGGGCAGAATGATCTGTATACACAGTTACTTTAGACAGAACAAGGTATGAATGAAATTTATCAAAAGAAAATACTATAGCAAGTAATTCCTTTTCAGTAGTAGCGTAATTCAATTGAGCATCATTTAAAGTCTTACTTGCATAGTAGATGGTATGAAATACTTTGTTCTTTCTTTGACCCAGCACCGCACCAACTGCTGTATCACTAGCATCGCACATCACCTCAAACGGTAACTCCCAATCAGGGACAGTCAGAACAGGTGCTGTCACCAATCTTTCCTTGAGTATCTCGAATGCATGCAGACAAGTGGAATCAAAATTAAATTCAGCATCTTTCATCAACAAAGAGGATAAAGGTTTAGCAATTTTGGAAAAATCTTTAATGAAACGCCTATAAAAACCAGCATGCCCTAGGAAGCTTCTAACTACTTTTATTGATGAAGGTGGTGGTAGGTTTTTGATTACTTCCACCTTGGCCTTGTCGACCTCAATTCCATTCTCTGATACCTTGTGTCCTAACACAATCCCCTCTTGAACCATAAAATGACACTTCTCCTAATTTAACACCAAATTGCTCTTCTCACATCTAACTAACACCAAGTTCAAATTCTCTAAACATTCATTGAATGAGGAGCCAAAAATAGAGAAGTCGTCCATAAAAATTTCAAGGAAATTTTCAGTCTTGTCATGAAAGATAGCGGTCATGCATCTTTGAAATGTTGCAGGTGCATTGCATAAACCAAATGGCATACGTCTAAACGCAAAAGTACCATAAGGGCAAGTGAAAGTAGTTTTCTCTTGGTCCTCAGGTGCAATTGTGATTTGATTGTATCCCGAATATCCGTCTAAAAAACAATAAAATTCATGACCTGCTAATCGTTCAATCATTTGATCGATAAATGGAAAGGGAAAGTGATCTTTACGGGTTGCATCATTCAATTTCCTATAATCTATGCACACACGCCAACCCGTAACAGTTCTAGTGGGAATCAACTCATTTTTTTCATTAGTAATAACAGTAATCCCACCTTTTTTAGGCATACATTGTACAGGACTTATCCACGCACTATCAAAGATATGATAGATAATACCTGTATCCAGAAGTTTAATTGTTTCAGCTTTTACTACCTCTTGCATCTTTGGATTGAGTCTCCTTTGTGGTTGTGCTAGAGGTGAGTATTTATCTTCCATCAGAATTTTGTGCATGCAGATCGAAGGACTTATCCCTTTTATGTCCGAAACCTTCCAAGCGAATGCTCCTTTATGCTCCTTAAGGACTCCCAAGAGCTTACTCTCCATATCATCTGTCAAAGAAGAGGAAATAATAATAGGCAATTTATTATTTTCTCCTAAATATACGTACTTGAGATGTGGAGGTAGTGGTTTGAGCTCCAAAGTAGGTGGCTCCTCTAGTCTTGACTTTTGAGGCATTAAATCTTTTCTGTCTCTCAATGCCTCTAGTCTAAGCCTCACTTGCTTTCTCCAAGGTGGAATGACATTCAAGTGAGCTACCATCTCCATCTTTTCCTCGTCTAGCTCGTCCTCCTGCTTTTTAGTAGTGAGAGTGGCCTCCACTGGTTCTTTCAATCCATCCTGCATAAAATCACAAACGAGAGAATCCAAGACATCAATTCGAAAACAACTATCATTGTGCATTGTGTGCTTGAGAGTATTGAAGACATCAAAAATAATTTCTTCTTCTCCAACTCTCAGTCTCAATTTCCCCTCTTCAACATCAATGAGTGCTTTACCTGTAGCCAGAAACGGTCTCCCTAGGATTAAAGGCATCTCTAAATCTTCCTCCATGTCAAGTACCACAAAATCTGGAGGAAAAATAAACTTATCCACTTTCACCAAAACATCTTCGATAATCCCACGTGGATACTTGACAGATCTGTCAGCCAGCTGCAACGACATCCTGGTTGGCTTGGGTTCACCTAATCCCAGTCTCCTAAACACAGAAAAAGGCATCAGATTAATACTCGCACCAAGATCACATAGAGCTTTATGAAAATTAATGTCACCAATAATGCAAGGTATAGAGAAACTCCCTGGATCTTTTTGCTTAGGAGGCATCTTGTTTTGAACTAAAGCGGAGCAATTTTCGGTCAAATTCACCGTCATATGATCTTCTAGCTTCCGCTTATTTGCTAAGATATCTTTCAAGAATTTTGCATAACTTGGCATATTCAATAAAGCATCAGCAAAAGGAATGTTAATATGCAATTTTTTAAATATCTCAAGAAATTTACCAAATTGTGCATCTAATTTAGCTTTCTTCATTGCTGCAGGAAAAGGTGGAGGGATAACAATTTTATTCTGTGCAATAGGTGTAGATGTAGAGTTAGAAGACTTACCTCCTCGATTTTCCACCTCATCCTCACCGTGCTTGGTCTTTTCCTCATTAGACTCGAGTGCTTTTCCACTACGCAATTCCACCGCCTTCACATGTTCTCTTGGGTTAGTTTCCGTGTTGCTTGGCAAAGCTCCTTGCTCCCTATTAGCAATCAACTTAGCCAATTTTCCAATTTGATTCTCTAACCCCTTTATGGATGCATCTTGGTTCTGTAATCTCGTCTCTGTTGCAGAAATAAATTTAGTCATCATTTGCTCTAAATTGGACTTCTCCTCCCAAGACGGTTCTGGCTTGAATCCTTGGTGCATCCCATATGGTGGACCTCTTTGTTGGTGATTTTGGTTGTTTTGACCTCCCCATGAAAAGTTTGGGTGATTCCTCCATCCCGGATTATATGTGTTCGAGTAAGGGTCATTTCTAGGACGAATCTGGAATCCCACTTGTTTTACCGGTGCTCCCTCAGGCACATAGAATGGATTGACATCTTGGCAATCCTGCACATCATGCTCACCCCCACACTTATCACAGAAAATTTCTTGCAGACGCATAGCCGACCCACTCATGCCCATCCCATCAATCTTTCTATTCAAAGCCTCTAACTGTGCTGAAACCGCCGACAAATCATTAACTTGATTAACTCCAGCACCTCGTCTCTGCCTATCAGACTGAGGATGATAGCTACTAGCAGCCATCTCCTCCAATAACTCATATCCTTCCCCCGCCGTCTTTCTCAGTAAGTTACCACAGGCAGCAGCATCTATCATAGTACGGTTAGGAGTAAGCATACCGTAGTAGAAAGTTTGAACAACTAACCCAAGAGGCAGCTCATGGTGTGGACATCTCCTCAACAAGTCCTTGTAGCGCTCCCCTGCCTCGTAAAGTGACTCTTACTCATATTGAGCAAAAGTAGTAATGTCGGCTCTAAGCTTCATAGTCTTCGACGGAGGGAAGTACTTGATTAGGAATGCCTTTGCCATATCCTCCCATGTAGTAATAGACCCTACAGGCAAACAGTTTAACCACGACTTAGCTTTATCTCTCAGTGAAAATGGAAATAAACGCAAACGAACAGCATCATCAGACACGCCATTAAACTTAAAAGTATCACAAATTTCAAGAAAGTCAGCTATATGAGAATTAGGGTCGTCAAGTGCACTTCCCCCAAATTGGACAGTGTTCTGAATCATCTGAATGATAGCTGGCTTGATCTCAAACTGATTAACTCGGATATCTGGTCTTACGATGCTTGGACGTGCTCCATCAAGAGACGGCTGTGCATAATCCAACATCGGTATACGCCTTGGCTCCTCTCTTTGTTGATCGCCTTCCATTCTTTCCTTCGCTCTTTGCTGCTGTAGTCGACGTCTAGCTGTGCGTTCGATCTCGGGGTCAAAAGGCTCAAGCTTACACTCGAGTGATCTTCGCATGCACCAAAATAAAAATCTGCAACACAATGAGAGTATCAAATAACAATAAAATAGATAATACTAAAGAATTTAAATGAAAAATAAAAATTTGTGAATCAACAGTCCCCGGCAACGGCGCCAAAAACTTGATCGAGCAAAACTTGCACACTGAATAATCCCAAAATTTATTTTATAAATGAAAGCTCGATTTAAATATCGCAAGTGCACGATAGTCAAGTTATAATAAACGTAAGTGAATACGAGTATCGTTCCACAAGGACGGCGTTACACTATTTTTATTTTAAAGTAAAATTTCTTTAGCAACGATAAAATGAGTTGATAATTAAACTAATGTAAATTAAACACTTAAATAATTAAAATGCAAAGAAAACGTATTCAAGAAAGCAATGATTAATTTGGATTAAATCAAATGAGAAATGAATTTGTTGGAAATTAGCAGTTCACCTACCACTCGTGTTTAAATAATTACACTCGACTTTTACTTGTGCATTCGACGGAATTCCCTATACTAATTAATATACTCTTTCGAGCTATATTAATACTAATCATAAACATGCAGTACTCAAGTGTCCTCAATTACTTAACAGTTCAAGATTGCATTACATTCTATGGAATCCACTAGCTTTTATCCGGGTGAACTATCACTATCGACACGTACCCAATTCCATATATCTACTAAAATTGTAAATCCGTGGTTTATACTATTTGCTTCTATTGTTGATTATTCTATCGAAATCATCAACAACATGAAATAATCAAAGGAAGTTAGCTAGGCTTCGATTGAAACAAGAACGAACAATAGCATAAACAAATCACTAATAAAAACGTCTAGAAATAATGTTAAACACCGAGTACGGGGTAGGATCCCCTCAAATCCCAACAAATCTAGAGTTTAGCTACTGAAATTCATGATAAAAACCAACAATCAATGTAAGAAATAAAATACTGAATAATTAAAATACTAAAGATGACGATGGATGACGGCCACGACGCATGGAAATCTCGAGGTCTTCGAAATCTCCTTTGCTCCTAGCCTCCTCTCCAAGAAAAATGATGAAAGTCTGATAAAAGATGAAAAAACGGCTGCTGATCTCGTGTGTTAGGTTTTGGTGTAGGATAGAGTCCCTAAAAATTTGGAAACAAATCTTTCTCAATCTCGCTTCTCGCTAGGGCGGTATATTTTGACCGCCCTAGCGAGAGGTCCTCGAATAAGCTTCCTCGAGCATGTCCCTGGTTTCGTTGGGGCGGTCACTTTTGACCGCCCTAGCGAGACACTTGTGCAAATTAATCCTCGGCCAGACCACAATGCTCGCTGGGGCGGTCATTTTTGACCGCCCTAGCGAGACCTCTTCGATATTATGCCAAAGTTTCTCCCACTTTTTGGTTCAATTCCTACAAAATAACCTCAGAATACACGAGATCAGTCAAATGCTCAATAATGCTAAAAAAATGCAAAATTAAACTAAAACAAACTAAGATGATGCATGAATGCGACTCAAAACCAACACTAAAAACACGTAAAAATGAGTCCTATCAATACACTCGGAAAGGTGTATTCAAAAAAAGGAGGTAGGACTGAAAGTTGTCCGAGGTCTTCCCAAGAAATGAGACGTTAAGAGCATGGCAATGCGAGAATCAAAGGACCTGAACAAGGTCGAACTTCATGACTTATTTGCTGACTTAAATGCCTACGAGTTTGAGTTTCAAACTAGAGAAAGGGAACCTTTTACATCAGCTGCTACAACTGCCTTAACTGCTTTCAAACTGGAACCAACATGTTCAGTTGACAATTCTGCTGATCAGTTAAGTAATGATGCTATGTCATTATTCGTCAAAATTTTGGAAGATTCATCAAAAGAAATCAAGGAAATTTCCAGAGAGAATATCAGAAAAGTCACTCCAAAGAAGAACCTAATGCCTGCTACAACTGTGGCAAAACTGGTCATTTCATTGCTGACTGTCCCAAGCCTAAGAAGGATAGTCGAGGCTCAACTGAAAAGGGAAAGATATCCTATGAGCACAAGAGAAGATCAAAAGATGACAAGAAATCTTACAAAAATAAGCATGAGGTGCTTCTAGCTGAGGAAAGCAAGTCAAGATGGGCAGAATCTGACAATGATGATTCAGAATCTGAGAGCTTGAGCTGCTCCAATGATGATGATTATGAAGAAGTCAACTGTCTAATGGCTCATGACACAAACTGGAGTAAACCAGTCAACATATATTTGACTTTAGCTCAAGTGATTTCCCACGAGATGAACTCATTTCTACACTTCATGATATGGTGAATGAGTATCACAAGCTTGCCCTATCTTTTGAGAAGGTCAAAGCAAAGAAAACTGATCCCAAAGACAACAAAACTGAAATTGATGAATCAGTTGATCTGTCGAGCCTTAAAAGGAAGATTGTTGAGCTCAATGCTGAAAGAAGCAAGAATCAATCAATGATTCAGCAGTTTATGCTTGAAAATTTAAAGCAAACTGAGCTTATTAAAACATGGAACAAATCATCTGTTGCATTAGATGAAATACAAGATAAACAAAAATCAGTTACTGATAAAACTGGTTTAGGGTTCAGCGACCAAGATGAAAGTTCCACTAGTGATACTCAGCCAAAATTGAACATGAAAAAAGAGAAATACATTCACTTTTGTAAAATCAATTATGGTACAAGAACAACCAGAGCCAAGTAAACCAGTTATACAGCCTATTGAAAATAAGGATATGGCTAGCAGGTATGGTATTGGTTATAGCCCAAAAATTTTAACTGATCCACAAAGTCAGTCATAAAAAATGTTCAGTAGTAAATACTTGAACTATTCAATTGGTTACTACAATTACTATAACAGCAAGCCAGTTCAGAAAAGATATCGACTGAATAACCAGTTGAAAAAAGATAAAACTCATATTGCTTCATCTGCACACTACACATCAAACACCAGAACTAGAAGTTCTGGATCAAACAGTTGAACGAGAAATTGTTCCTGATAATCAGTTGGTGGAGCAAAATGATAACAATCAGTTACCAACTGATACAGCAACAACCGAAACTGAAGAAAATATTCAGTTTTCAACTGAAGCAGTCGCTGAGATGGATGAAATAAATATATAATACAAATGGAAGAAATCACATCCACCAGAATTGGTGATAGGTAATCCATCTGATCTGGTAAGAACTCGAAATCAAATATTTAATTTATTTGTTCATTCTGCTTTCGTTTTCCATCTAGAACCCAAGAAAACTGAAGCCCTTGCTGATCCTAATTGGATAAATGCAATGAAAGAAGAGCTAAATCAGTTTACCCATTAAAATGTCTGGAACTTAGTTCCAAGACCAGTTTCTAAAACCATTATGAAGATGGTTTAGTTGTGCGCAACTGTAACGTACCATACTTTTCACTACTTAAAAAATTTGCGGAAAAATTTAAAGTTTTCTTAAATATAAACATCCATACGGTCGTCAACTCATCGTGCATAAAAATATCTTTGAAATCATTCATCACCAATAAAATTTTGCTAAAAGAAAACTTGCTCAAAACATCTCGCATCAAAACATAAAATCAGAGTATTAAACTTGCATAAAAATATTAAAAATGACGTGGGCGGTCCTCGGGTCTAGCCTCCCGCTCAGTCAAAGCCAGCTCCTCGGTCAACACCTTCATCCTCCTCATAAACATCATTACCTGCATCGATCAAGTCTAGTGAGTCTAAAGATTCAACACGTATAAACTGGAGATAACGAATAATACATAATAAAACCACATGCAGCTTAAAATTAGAACATACATACTTGAAACTTGAACTGAAGGTAAACTTGAACATACGTAGATACATACTTAGACATGCCATAAACTTCTCTTAAACATGCTTGCATACTTGAACATACTTAAATGTACATAGCCTCATCATTTTGCGTAGAGAATGTTTCAAAGCAAGTGACCCATAACATAATCGCCTGATCAGACTAAACCACAGTACTGGGCTAACAGAGACGTATTAACTGCCACATACATGATATCCCCGTTCATAATTTAACGGGCTGATTGGTCCACGTTCATTATTTAACGCTTTCCAATCACGATCTAAACCCGTTCGTGATTTAACGGGGTGGAGAGGTCCTCGGCCACGTTCACCGACTTCCAAACTCATTCATAATTCAGTCACAAGACATTTAGCATATCTCAAAAAATTAAAACGTCGAACATACTTAATTGGCGTTGAGGGATTCGTTGGACTTCGAACGGGGCCGTCGCTGCTGCACATACTAACATGAAGCTGCATACTTAACTTGCATAGCTTATACGTAGGTAATCATGCTTAGTTACGAGTTCATTCCCTTCCTTAGGACGTTCTAAAATTTCCATTACTCGACCTTGTAAATCATTGCACTAGACCGTGACATCAAATCCAAACATGCTATAAATTTTTTCCCCAAAATATGAAGGACACGGACCTCGTGCTTAGATCCGGGTAGGGGTCCGGGTCCATGCGTGATAGAGGTGGATTTTACGTGTTTTTGCATATCGTTATGTCGCATTGTGTTGCATTTATCATTTAGATTTCATGCATTTTGTGTTATTTTAGCATTAGTTATGTTTTTGGTTATTTATGAGTTTAGTTGGTGAAAATGCAGGTGAGTTGGGAATAGACTGAAGCTTTAAAGAAAAAATTCGAGAGACCCTCGCCCGGGCGCACATTGCCATCCGCCCGGGCGCATCCAAGGTGTGGAAAAATAAATTTTGCGAGAAGCATCCGCCCGGGCGGACATTCACATCCGTCCGGGCGTGCCAAAGGAAAATAAAAAGGCCAGATCTGCGAGAGTTGTCCGCCCGGGCGGAAACTTATGTCCACCCGGGCGCGATGTAACTTTGGAAAATATTTTGCGCGATTCCTTGCCATTTTTTCTGGAGAAGACTGATATGGAAGGAAAAATGCACGAACTCAGACATATTCAGACATCATTCTTCAGCCGCCGGATGCCTTGGAGAGCACTTTTGCGCTTGGATTGAAGAATTGAAGATTCCGGGCATCGTTTCTCGCGTTTTTCGTCAATTCTAGTATTTCTAACTTAGTTTTTATCTTTTAAACATTGTTTTGCTTAGTTTAATTATGAATTCTATTAGCTAACTTTATTATTTGTTGGGATTAAAGGGGATCCTACCACGAACGTTGATTTGAATTAATTTATATTTCGATTGTGCGTTATTCTTGATTTTACTACTGTTTTATCGTGTCATTAAAGCGTAGCTAACTTTAACGACGTTTTCATATCACGAGTGAGTTTGAGAGAATAATGAGTGATAGGATCGAGTAATATATTCCGTGGATCTATAATTTACATAGATATATGAAATTGGATACGTGCCGATAGTCATAGTCCTTAGGGTCGAAAACTAGGGGATTTCATAGATCGAAATGCGGTTTGCTCTTGATAAATAATTAAAGATATTTAATCACTTCATTGAGTAGAATTAGTTTGGCATAGCTCGAGAGAGTGTGTTCAATAGATTAGGAAATCCTGTCGGAAGCGTAGATCACGATCGAACGAATTAATAAATTAACGAGGGGTAGGTGAACCGGGATTCCCAACAAATCCATTTTTCATTGAATTTTAACTCAACATTTTAGATTAAATTCTCATTCATTACTTGTTGAATCATTTTAATTGCATATTTATTTGAGTATAGTAGGAATAATCACACAACTCAATTTTCGTTGCTAAATGTTAAATAACTAAAAATAATAATTGTTAAACACAGTCTTCAGTGGAACGATACTCGTACTCTTGTACACTATATTATTACTTGACATCGTGCACTTGCGATTAATTTTGAGCATACAAAATCATATTTTATTGGGGATTTAATGTGCAAGTTTTGATCGATCAATGCGCTAAATGTGTCGTGCAGGAAAAGAGGGCACAGACCCCGTGTCTAGGTCCGGTGGGGGTCCGTGTGTGTGCTCAAAGTTGACTCTGAAAGAATGCAAAGGCATGGACCCCGTGCCATGGTCCGTGTGGAGATCCGTGTCGGCACGCAAAAATGGCATCCAGAAGAAAACAAAGGCACGGACCCCGTGCCAGGGTCCGTGTCCGGGTCCGTGTACACTCGATGAAAGCAAACCAACGAGAATTCAATACAAGTGCTACTTAACATTCTAAACCCGATCATACGCACCATGGACTGACACCTCGAGACCCATCCTAGCATGCTATAATATCAAGCCAAATTCGTACAACCACCCAAAGGACAGCGATCACCCTACGACTCATACAATACAAAAATGCGACAAATGACACCGAAACGTTTCCTACGACTTTAATGAATTAAAGAGACTAAGGACATTAAACGAAACCTCAAAAATACTCCAAACATCATTACCAATGTACCTATAAGCAGCAACGATCACCCGCCGATCCCCAACGAAGCTTGAAACAAATAACTTCAAGAACACAATTTACGTAAAAGTCGCTGTTTGAGCAGTCCAACAAAAAACGCCATAACTCACTCAATTTTCGTCCAAAAATTTCAAATTTTATATCAAATCGAAGGTATCAAAAAGTTCTACATTTTTTGCGGTGAAAATTGTCCCAAAATATTGACCAAAAAATCACAATATATCAAAAGACAGAAAAACGTGATTTTTGATCCCTAAAATTGTTTCAAAAGTGATTCCAACGTAATTGCTCAAACTTCGACACATCATATACATGGTTTTACGCATAAATAACAATGCACGCATAATATGACATGATCGATAAAGAAACGAAAGAATATACGTGCCTTTTGATATTAAACGTTACCGAACGACGTACCGAAACGGAGATAGAGGCGAGGTTGATTCGGGAGGATGGTGGCTCGATTATCTTGCAACAAAATCGCCGAAAACTTGCTGGAAAATAGAGGGGAACGGGGCAGCTGCTTGTTCTCTCAAGAACCCTAAATTTTCTTTCTTTTAAAAAAAATCTGAAAATGAATGTGTAGGTGTGTTGTGTGTTTATTGTGGGTAAAAACGTGTAAGTGTGTGTGAGTGTGTGTACGTGTGTGTGGGTTTTTGATTAGGAGAAATTAGTGCTAATTTAATTGATAAAATACTAATAAAGGTTAACCCACACTAATTTTAACAAGATTCTTAAACTAAAATAACACCCACCAAAATGATAATTTTAAAAGTTTTAAACTCTTAAAGTTACCAACTAAATGATTTAGGCTCAAAGATGCTAAAACTAAATAAATCATTAAATTGCCCCATTCTCAACTTAAAATAAATTACCACACTTTCAAATTGCCAAAAATCATCACCGGTCTTTTCCTTTATCCCGCCTCGAATAATCGCCTGAAACATGAAACTCGAAAAACATTTTAACGTGCATCTCATAAACATGAATAATTTAAAATAATGTATTTTCATAAATCATGCACTGATAAAAATCAATTTAAAATTAATTAAATTATTTAATAATTAAATAAATTCATGGGTTATACGTGTACTGAATTTGGGCACTACAGTTCCTCCCCCACTTATAAAAATTTCGTCCTCGAAATTTAAGTCTTACCGAACATTCTGGGTAGCGGATTCTCATGTCTGCTTCAGTCTCCCAAGTGGCCTCTTCAACGGATTGGTTTAGCCACCGGACTTTGACTAGCTTGGTAACTTTGTTCCGGAGTCTGCGCCTCTGTCTGTCTAGGATTTGAATCGGTCACTCCTCATATGACAGGTCTGGAGCAAGCTGCAACGGCTCATAACTTAGAATATGCGAAGGAATGGCTAGATACTTCCTCAGCATTGAGACGTGGAACACATTGTGTACCCCAGCCAGATTTTGCGGAAGGGCTACACGGTAAGCTAATTCCCAACTCTGTCCAAAATCTCGAACGGTCCAATAAACCTCGGACTCAGCTTGCCTCTCTTCCCAAATCTCATTACACCCTTTATAGGTGCTATCTTGACGAATACGTGATCACCAACGGCAAAGTCGAGATCTCTCCTCCTCTTATCAACATAGCTACTCTGACGGCTTTGGGCAGTATTCATTCTGTCACGAATCTTTGACCACCACATCGCCGTTTGCTGAACTATCTCTGGACCAAGATCCGCTCTCTCACCAACTTCATCCCAAGGAACTGGTGATCTGAACTTTCTTCCATACAAAGCCTCGTAGGGAGCCATACCTATAGATGATTGGAAGCTGTTGTTGTAGGTAAACTCCACTAGCGGTATCTTAGACTCCCAAGTCCCCTGAAAATCAATCATACAGGCTCTCAGCAAATCCTCCAAAATCTGAATCACTCGCTCAAACTGGTCATCTTTCTGCGGGTGAAAAGCCGTATTGAACAACAACTTTGTCCCCATCGCTGCATGTAAGCTCTTCCAAAAGGACGACGTAAACCTCGGGTCCCTGTCGGACACAATCAAAACTAGGACCCATGTAAACGGAATATCTCCTTGATATAAAGCTCCGCATACTGCGTCATGGAGAAAGTCGTCTTCATTGGCAAAAAGTGTGCTGACTTCATGAGTCGATCCACTATAACCCAAATGGCATTAAAGCCTCTGACTGATCTAGGCAATCCAACGACGAAGTCCATCGTGATGTTCTCCCATTTCCACTCTGGGATGGGGAGTGGCTTAACCAATCCTGCTGGCCTCTGATGCTCTGCCTTCACCTGCTGACAAGTGAGGCATTCAGACACAAATCTGTGGATGTCTCTCTTCATCCCTGGCCACCAATACAGAATCTATAGGTCCTTATACATCTTGGTACCTCCTGGGTGAATAGAATACGAAGATGCGTGCACCTCTGTCAGAATATCCTCTTTGATCGAATCACCACTAGGCACCCACATTCTATCTCTGTACCTCACAATACCATCTGACACGGTGTAGAGAACACTGCCCTTTGCTTCATCCTTCAGTCTCCATTTCTATAATTGCTCATCTGAAGACTGACCTTCATGAATGCGGTCTAGCAGAGAAGATTGGCCTGTCAGATTAGACAGCCTCGGAGCTCTGCCCTTGCGGTAAACTTCTAAATCAACCTCTGAATCTCAGACTGAAGAGGTTTCTGTACTGAAAACTGTGCTACAACTGCCACTTTCCTGCTTAAGGCGTCTGCGACAACATTAGCTTTTCCCGGATGGTAGCTAATCTCGCAATCATAGTCTTTCACCAGTTCCAACCACTGTCTCTGCCTCATGTTCAGTTCCTTCTGCGTGAAGAAATATTTCAGACTTTTGGGGTCAGTGAAAATCTGGCACTTCTCGCCATACAAGTAGTGTCTCCAAATCTTCAACACAAAGACGACTGCGGCTAATTCAAGATCACGCGTCGGATTGTTCTTCTCGTGCACTTTCAACTGCCTGGAAGCATAAGCTATAACCCGACCCTGCTGCATCAACACTGCGCCTAACCCGAGCTTAGATTCATCGGTATAAAGCACAAACTCACCTTGCCATGTCGGCATGGCTAGCACTGGCGCTGAAATAAGAGCTTGCTTCAGAGTATCAAAGCTCTTCTGGCGTTCTTCACTCCACATGAATTTAGCATTTTTCTTGGTGAGTGAAGTGAGTGGCACTGCTATCGATGAAAATCATTGGATGAAATTACGGTAGTAACCGAATAAACCCAAAAAACTGTTGATTTCCGATGCATTATTCGATTCAACCCAATCCTTAATTGCCGTTACCTTGGTTGGATCCACCTCAATTCCACTACTAGAAATAATTTGACCCATAAATGCTACCTTCTCCAACCAAAACTCGCACTTACTGAACTTCGCAAACAACTTGCGACCCTGCAAAACCTGCAACACTGTCCTCAAATGCTGGCTATGCTCCTCACGGATCTTTGAGTAAATGAGAATATTGTCAATAAATACTATGACAAACTGGTCAAGGAAAGGCTGAAATACTCGGTTCATGAGGTCCATGAAAATTGCTGGAGCATTCGTCAATCCAAATGGCATTACTAAGAACTCGTAATGCCCATACCTGGTCCTGAAGGCCGTCTTGTGAACATCTGCATCCTTCACCTTCAGCTGGTGATACCCTGATCGAAGATCTATCTTATAGAACACTGTGGCTCCCTGCAACTGATCAAACAAGTCTTCAATCCTAGGAAGTGGGTACTTGTTCTTTATCGTTACATTGTTCAACTCACGGTAATCAAAGCAAAGTCTCATGCTTCCATCATTCTTTTTCACAAAGAGTATTGGCGCGCCCCACGGTAAGAAGTTAGGGCGAATGAATTCCTTGTCGAGAAGCTCCTGAATCTGTTGTTTGAGCTCTAATATTTCAGCTGGAGCTAATCGGTACGGTGCCTTAGAGATTGGCATTGTGCCGGGCATTAGATCAATAGCAAACTCCAACTCTCTCTCTGGTGGAAGTCCTGTGACGTCATCAGGAAAGACGTCTGGGAAGTCTCTGACTACTGGCACCTTTGATAAAGACGGAGTGGGTATGTCAGGTGCAAAAATAATGCTGGCCAAGAAGGCCTGACATCCCTTAGAAATAAGTCTCCTAGCCTGCATGCAAGAGATCATGCGAGAGAAACTTCTCCATCTGGCTGGCTCAAATATGAACTGTTCCATGCCCAGCGGCCTAACCAATACTGATCTTTTCTGGAAGTCAATCAGAACCCTGTTCTTTGTTAGCCGATCCATTCCCAAAATAATGTCGAACTCTGGCATCGGCAGTAGAATCAAATCTGCATACACCAGGTGGCCGTGCAATTCTAGATCAATGTCTCTGACCACACTAGTAGCTGACAGCTCTTCCCCTGATGGGACGGTTACTGAATAGTTTGAGACTGATAGACTGGAGGTCTAGATGATTAGCAAATATCTCTGAGATGAAGGAGTGAGTGGCTCCTGAATCTATCAGGGCCTTAGTGGCTAATCTCTTGATGAAAATATTCCAAGTCAAAAGTGTAGTGTCTGGGTTCGCCTCCTGAGCATGGATGGCGAATACCCTCCCTTGGGTTGGCTGCTTCCAGTGTGGGCACTCTTTCAACATGTGGTTCGTAGCTCCACATTTAAAACATTTCCCGGATCTCCATAAGCACTGTCCGGGATGCTGACGATTGCATTTAGGACACACTGGGTAGTTACCGGGCTTCTGAGGCGCCCCCTGTTGCTGCATTGGACCCTTCCTTTGGCGGTCCCTGAAAAGGCTTCTTCCCTGGCGGCCCCTGATACTATTTATTAAACTGGGGCCTCTGATGCTGCTGCTGCTGCTGGGGTTGCGGTGGTGCCTGATAGGGCCTCTTGCCCTGCCTGTCCACCTCTATATCCCTTTGATCCTGTTCTGCCGCCAAGGCTCTAGATACGGCAACGGTGTAGGTAGTTGGGTCAGAAACTCGGACGTTACGGCGCAAGATCGGCCTCAATCCATCCATGAAATGTCTCAGCTTTGCCTGGGCATCATTCACAATGAGGGGTACAAAGTAACAACCCCTCTGAAACTTCCTAACAAACTCCGCAACACTGATGTCTCCCTGTCGCAGCGTCATAAAATCCCGGGTCAACCTGGATCCTACTTCCTCAGTGAAGTACTTAGTAAAAGACCTCCTTGAAACCATTCCATGGCAACACCTGCAAATTGACTGCCACTGATGCACTCTCCCACCACAGTCTGGCGTCCCCTGCAAGAAGGAACGTGGCACACCTGACCCTATCTGTGGTGTGCTGCCGTTGTGCCACCAAACTTCAATTCCTACTCGCTAAATAAAATTAGCTTAATGATGAGAATGGTCGAATCCACAGGGGATGGAAGATGATTTCTTTCGAGCAAAATGCAAATAAAAGGGGGATTTATTTAATACAAACTAATAAAATACTATAACTAATTAAACATGCAAGAAGAAATAATTAATTAAGATGAAAACTAATGAAATGTAAATTAATATTACCAAACTCGATTCAAGGGATTTCTACTATTCAATTGTATCACTGTTCATCGACTAACATATTATTTATTCATGGAATTACAAGTAACTAACCTTAGAATTATAGGTATAGCCGCTAAAATTCTTGCGTTTTCCTAATTTAATTAACCAAACCTAGCATCCAGTCAAAACTTATCAATAATTAACTGGGCACGATAGCGTTCCATATTAATTAAAAATAGCATTTTCGTTTTGTGAAAACAGTTAATCCTAAAATCTAACAACTGAGATAGCTGCAATTGATAGATCGAGTTTCGTTGATTTATTTAGATTAAATATGCTATGATAGCACAACACACCTAATCTATCGCTACTCATGTACCAATCGTTCATGACAATTACGGATCACTGAATTCATGGATACCAGTAGAAAATTATACATCAAATTAAATCGTCAGGTTAATTGACATACAACTTTCATATAAATAAATCATAAATCAACAAATACTTGAACAAAACACGAGTATTAAATTAAAGCACAAAAGCCTCACAGTGATAAAATTAAAATAGTAAAAATATCCCTTGAATAGAAATAAAACTTAGCCTAAAGTTGTGGAGAGAAGTTGAGAGAAAATCCTTCCGCCTTTCTTTTGCTCTTCACGTTGGATTGTGGAGGAAGAAAATCTAAGGCTGCCTCCTTGTACAGTACGTGAGAATGATGGAGAGAAATTGGTTGGGTCTAAAATCTTAAGCTAAAAGCCCACTAACTCTTAATTAACCCTAATTAATTCCTAAAATATAATATAATAGAAATATTTTATCTATATTTTCCTCCTTGTAATTTTTGGCAGCTGAAATATCATCACAAGACGTGGCCACGCCTTGTTCTTAGACCTCTTTTGGTTTGGCCATTCTCTTTCAAACTCTATCTTGAAAACTTCAAATGTGATAAACATCACCTTTTTTACTCAAATTTGCTCCAAGACCGTAAAAGTTCCTCCTACAATAAAATTACACAAAAATGTGTCAATTAAACATATCGGAGGTTAAAATAACGGAAAATATGAAAATAAAATATTAACTATTACGAGCCTATCAAAATCTCTCACACCTAAACGATGCTTGTCCTCAAGCATAAAATAGATCAACTCATTATCTCAATTTTTCGTCCTCCTTCTGCTTCCTCTACTTATCCAAAACATTTTTCAAGCAACAAGAAATTTAAATTTCAGAGCATCCCACAAAATAATATCATGAATAATCACTGCAATCAGAATGTGTAGAAATTAAAATGCATGGGATTTAACAACTCCTCACAAGATTTGCTCATTCCGCTCATTAATGTCTAGGATATATATCAACAAACCTCATGTCAAATGCATTGAAATTTTTTACCATAGGCTTGCAAATATATCACATCCTTCCACTAAATGAATGAATTAAAATACACAAAAAAACAGGGCTACAAATGGGTTGTAACGTGGCTAGGGGTAAGGTAGGATAAAACAAAACAATGAGCTATGGAATTGGAGAAACCATATGCAACTTTTCTCACAAAAATAAAAATGTATCCAAAAACTCTTATATTTCATTATAACAATCAAGAGCATTTTTTTTCTTTTTTTTTTCGGCTCTTTTTTTTTTTTTTCCTTTCTCACTTCGTCTACTTCTCTTCTTTCTCTTTCTTTTTTTGTTTTTTTATTTTTTGATTTTTTTTTTGTTTTGTTTTTTGTAGACGGTGACTTTAAGGATTCGAGATTGACTAAATCCCAACAATTCACACTATTTTGGATTGAGTGATGCTATTTGTTAAAAGTTTATATGATTCTCCAATTCAAGGTTCAAAACGGGGGATAACCAACAAAAAAGATTTATCACGGATTGTAATGTGGTTATTTTTATTCAAAGAAAAAGGCTGAGGCTCAAACTTGGTTCACTAGGGGTCTATGAATCAGGGTAGGCTCAAAGAACGGCTCAGATGATGCGAAAGACAATGGTTTAAACCTCATGCCCTTATCATTTTGTCTATGCACCTAATCCACCACAAAGTGTTGACAAAGACATGTATAACAATGCAAGTTCTAGAAAAATTAACAATACAATAACAACACACAATCAAAGAAAATGGAGCATGATATCATGATTGCTCATAGGCTCAAAGCTCACCAAAGAAAAAAATATAGCAATTGTGTTAAACCCATACACTTGTCCTCTCTAACTATCATCAAGAGCAATTTATTCATAATACAAACGTGAGAATGCAAAAACATTTGCACGCAAAGAAAACATCATCATTTTTTTTCGCATTGGAGGTAATCAGAATTCAGAAAAAAGAGATAACAAATGAACTAAGTGCTTGGAACTAACAACATCACTATTTTTAAAAAAAAAACTTAAAATGCAGAAAAATTAAAATAAAATTCAAATAAAAAAAATTCAAAAATCCCACAGTCAAGTCAAAAACTCACAATCAAATCAAAATTCCCCCACATCTAAACTTGACATTGACCTCAATGACAAAAAATAGATGCTCAGCTAAAATGAGAAAATAGTAGGAAAAGTTAGAGAACTCCCCTGAAAAATGTTGAGCATCGTAAAGAAACCTCATCTCCTGCTGCGGTGGGTGAAACGGTGGGTCGCGAAGACGCTGAAGAAGGTGATGCAAGATGGGAGAGGGGATTGGGAGAGAGGCGATGGAGGCTGCTATGAGAGAAAGAGAAAAATAAGTAGGTTAAGAAAATTTGTTGTGGTTTTTTTAAAAAAAAAAATTCAGCAGAGGTGTTTTGACAAGGCGTGGCCACGCCTTGTGCAAAAACCTTTACTGGACAAAATTATTTTTTTATATATATATTTTTTTTTAAAATTCAGCAGAGGTGTTTCAACAAGGCGTGGCCATGCCTTGTGCGAAAACCTCTACTGGACCAATTTTTTTGTTTTTAAATCAGTAGAGGTGTTTCAACAAGGCGTGGCCACGCCTTGTGCGAAAACCTCTACTGGAATAAAATTTAAAAAACAAGAACTAAAATTTGGGTTGCCCCCCCAAAAGCGCAATTTTTTTAAGTTGTTATGCTCGACATCAAAAGCACTCATTCAAAGAGTGGCTGACGCCCAAATTACGTGTCATATGACACCATATATGGGTCTTGGTTCCATGTGCCCTCAAGTTTGGCTTGATGTATTCAATGTAAGCTCGTCTCCTCAACAAAACGTGACTTTAAATAATAGGCATGAGATGAGAGTATCATCGTTGGCTCTTGAAGAACAAAATCTGTTGAAATAGGCAATGGAGAAAGACAAGGATCTCCTAGATGTATGTATGATAATGATATCGACGAGCTCAAATCGATAGTCTCAGGAGCTTGTTCATCTCTCAACTTCATTGGTGCCTCATCTTCGTGTGAGATTTCTTCCAAAACTTCTTCAGACCGAGGTTCAACAGTTTCCTCATTCAATGTCATGCGTTTGTTTACCATATCATTTAATCGACTTATGATTATTCCAACTATATCCCTCATCTTCTTGTTGCTCGAAAGGTTGGTCTGTAAAATCAGATTGGCTAATATTTGGAGTGTATTGGTGGCTCCAACTCTGCATTGAAGGATCCCAATACTGATGGTAGTCAAATTCGGCCATATCATTTAGCAAATATATCACACTGTCTTCACATCGACTAAGTAGTGGACTATCAGTTGTTAGTGCTCCATTAAATACCCATCTTCGTGTAACTGTATCCAAACCTTTAAGAAAAATTTGAATAAGAACATAGTTAGAAAAAGCATGATTCTTGAATGTTGTAACCAAATTATTGAATCTCTCCCATGCTACATAGAATGCCTCTCCGTTTTGTTGGGCAAAAGTTGTGAATATTTGTCGATGAAACATCTCGAAGTATTTCACAACAAAAAATTCTCAAATTCTTCTTCTCTCGATGAATAACCTGTAAAAGAAGAACAAAGCATAAAAAATATAACGAAACTCGAAAAAAAATTAACTTTGCACCGTTTCCCGGTAACGGCGCAAAAAATTTGGTGTGCTGTTGTTGTGCCACCAAACTTAAATTCCTACTCTCTAAATAAAATTAGCGTCATGATGAGCAGGGTCGAATCCACAGGGAACGGAAGATGATTTATTTCGAGCAAAATGCAAATAAAGGGGGGATTTGTTTAATAAAAACTAATAAAATACTATAACTAATTTAACATCCAAGAAGAAATAATTAATTAAGATAAAAACTAATGAAATGTAAATTAATATTACCAAACTCGATTCTAGGGATTTCTACTATTCAATTGTATCACTGTTCATCGACTAACATATTATTTATTCATGGAATTACAAGTAATTAACCTTAGAATTATAGGGATAACCGCTAAAATTCTTGTGTTTTCCTAATTTAATTGACCAAACCCAGCATCCAGTCAAAATTTATCGATAATTAACTGGGCACGATAGCGTTCCATATTAATTAAAAATAGCATTTTCGTTTTGTGAAAACAGTTAATCCTAAAATCTAACAACTGAGATAGCAGCAATTGATAGGTCGAGTTTCGTTGATTTATTTAGATTAAATATGCTATGATAGCACAACACACCTAATCTATCTCTACTCATGTACCAATCGTTCATGACAATTACGGATCACTGAATTCATGGATAGCAGTATAAAATTATACATCAAATTAAATTTTCAGATTAATTGACATACAACTTTCATAGAAATAAATCATAAATCAACGAATACTTGAACAAAATACGAATATTAAATTAAAGCACAAAAGCCTCGCAGTAATAAAATTAAAATAGTAAAAATATCCCTTGAATAGAAATAAAACTTAGCCTAAAGTTGTGGAGAGAAGTTGAGAGAAAATCCTTCCGCCTTTCTTTTGCTCTTCACGTTGGATTGTGGAGGAAGAAAATCTTAGGCTGCCTCCTTGTACAGTACGTGAGATTGATGGAGAGAAATTGGTTGGGTCTAAAATCTTAAGCTAAAAGCCCACTAACTCTTAATTAACCCTAATTAATTCCTAAAATATAAAATAATAGATAATATTTTATCTAGATTTTCCTCTTTGTAATTTTTGGCAGCTGAAATATCATCACAAGGCGTGGCCACGTCTTGTTCTTAGACCTCTTCTGGTTTGGCCATTCTCTTTCAAACTCTATCTTGGAAACTTCAAATGTGATAAACATCACCTTTTTTAGTCAAATTTGCTCTAAGACCGTAAATGTTCCTCCTACAATAAAATTACATAAAAATGTGTCAATTAAACATATCGGAGGTTAAAATAACGGGAAATATGAAAATAAAATACTAACTATTACGAGCCTATCAATCTGCATCGGTCAGTTCCATGAAGTCGAAGATTACCTCGATGGACTTAATCCATCTCTCAGCTATCATCGGGTCGGTGGTACCCGAAAACTCCTTAGGATTCATCCTCCTAAACCTTTTGTACACTGCCTCAGGTCTGGGCCTCGCCACTGCATCAACTACAGCTTGGTTCCCCGCAAACTGTGCGAATAACTGAGTCATGCCTGCAAGCATCTGTGCCTGCATGTCTGGAGGTGGAGGTGGAGGTGGAAGATTGGCCCCCTCCTCATTTCGGGCCTCTCTGTCCTCTTCCCTTGCTTCACGGTCAACCACACGTCTAGGAGGCATTCTGTTCCAACAATTTACCCAACATGTAAACTCATTATGCATGAACATGATATCAATGACATAAGATGCACGTACTACAACTTTAAAATATGCACATGCTGAAATCAGAACTTAATGCTTACTACATAACATAAATTTGAAACCTTAAAACTTACAGACTTGAGGTGTGACTTCGTGAGCTTCTTGCGACTGGCAGTAGGCATAACCTTTTACAAGAACACCGCTCTGATACCAAGTGTAACGTACCGTACGTTTTACTACTTAAAATTTGTGGAAAAATTTAAAGTTTTCTTAAATATAAACATCCATACGGTCGTCAACTCATCGTGCATAAAAATATCTTTGAAATCATTCATCACCATTAAAATTTTGCTAAAAGAAAACTTGCTCAAAACATCTCGCATCAAAACATAAAATTAGAGTATTAAACTTGCATAATAATATTAAAAATGACGTGGGCGGTCCTCGGGTCTAGCCTCCCGCTCAGTCCAAGCCGGCTCCTCGAACAAAACCTTCAGCCTCCTCATAAACATCCTCACCTGCATCGATCAAGTGTAGTGAGTCTAAAGACTCAACACGTATAAACTGGGGATAACGAATAATACATAATAAAACCACATGCAGCTTAAAAGTAGAACATACATACTTGAAACTTGAACTGAAGGTAAACATGAACATACATAGATACATACTTAGACATTCCATAAACTTCTCTTAAACATGCTTGCATACTTGAACATACTTAAACGTACATAGCCTCATCATTTTGCGTAGAGAATGTTTCAAAGCAAGTGACCCATAACATAATCGCCTGATCAGACTAAACCACAGTACTGGGCTGACAGAGACGTATTCACTGCTACATACATGAGATCCCCGTTCATAATTTAACGGGATGATTGGTCCACGTTCATGATTTCACGCTTTCCAATCACGATCTCAACCCGTTCATGATTTAACGGAGTGGAGAGGTCCTCGGTCACGTTCACCGACTTCCAAACCCATTCATATTTCAGTCACAAGATATTTAGCATATCTCAAAAAATTAAAACGTCGAACATACTTACTTGGCGTTGAGGGATTCGTTGGAATTCGAACGGGGCCGTCGCTGCTGCACATACTAACATGAAGCTGCATACTTAACTTTCATAGCTTAGACGTAGGTAATCATGCTTACTTACGAGTTCATTCCCTTCCTTAGGATGTTCTAAAATTTCCATGACTCGACCTTGTAAATCATTGCACTAGACCGTGAAATCAAATCCAAAACATGCTATAAAGTTTTTCCCCAAAATATGAAGGACACGGACCCCGTGCTTAGATCCGGGTAGGGGTCCGGGTCCATGCACTAAATGTGTCGTGCAGGAAAAGAGGGCACGGACCCCGTGTCTAGGTCCGGGTGGGGGTCCGTGTGCGTGCGCAAAGTTGACTCTGAAAGAATGCGAAGGCACGGACCCCGTGCCATGGTCTGTGTGGGGGTCCGTGTCGGCACGCGAAAATGGCATCCAGAAGAAAACAAAGGCACGAACCCGTGCCAAGGTCCGTGTCCGGTCCGTGTACACTCGATGAAAGCAAACCAACGAGAATTCAATACAAGTGCTACTTAACAATCTAAACCCGATCATACGCACCATGGAATGACACCTCGAGACCCATCCTAGCATGCCATAATATCAAGCCAAATTCGTACAACCACCCAAAGGACGGCGATCACCCTACGACTCATACAATACAAAAAAGCGGCAAATGACACCGAAACGTTTCCTACGAATTTAATGAATTAAAGAGCCTAAGGACATGAAACGAAACCTCAAAAATACTCCAAACATCATTACCAATGTACCTATAAGCAGCAACGATCACCCATCGATCCCCAACGAAGCCTGCAACAAATAACTTCAAAAACACAATTTACGTAAAAGTCACAGTTTGAGCAGTCTCACGAAAAACGCCATAACTCACTCAATTTTCGTCCAAAAATTTTGAATTTTATGTCAAATCGAAGGTATCAAAAAGTTCTACGGTTTTTGCGTTGAATGTTTTCCCAAAATGTTGACCGAAAAATCGCAGTTTATCAAAAGACAGAAAAACGTGAATTTTAATCCATAAAATTGTTTCAAAAGTGATTCCAACGTAATAACTCAAACTTCTACACATCATATACATGGTTTTACGCATAAATAACAACGCACGCATAATATGACATGATCGATACAGAAACGAAAGAATATACGTGCCTTTTGATATTAAACGTTACCGAACGGCGTCACCGAAGCAGAGATAGAGGCGAGGTTGATCCGGGATGATGGTTGCTCGATTATCTTGCAATAAAATCGCCGAAAACTTGCTGGAAAATATAGGGGAACGGGGCGGCTGCTTGTTCTCTCAAGAACCCTAAGTTTTCTTTCTTTTAAAAAAAATCTGAAAATGAATGTGTAGGTGTGTTTATTGTGTGTAAAAACGTGTAAGTGTGTGAGTGTGTGTACGTGTGTGGGTTTTTGATTAGGAGAAATTAATGCTAATTTAATTGATAAAAATATTAATAAAGGTTAACCCACACTAATTTTAACAAGACTCTTAAATTAAAATAACACCCACCAAAATGCTTAGTTTAAAAGTTTTAAACTCTTAAAGTTACCAACTAAATGATTTAGGCTCAAAGATGCTAAAACTAAATAAATCATTAAATTGCCACATCCTCAACTTAAAATAAATTACCACACTTTCAAATTTCCAAAAATCGTCACCGGTCTTTTTCTCTATCCCGCCTCGAATAATCTCCTGAAACATGAAACTCAAAAAACATTTTAAAGTGCATCTCATAAACATGAATAATTTAAAATAATGTATTTTAATAAATCATGCACTGATAAAAATCAATTTAAAATTAATTAAATGATTAAATAATTAAATAAATGTATGGGTTATACGTGTACTGAATTTGGGCACTATAACAACAAAGCGAGACTCGTAGCACAAGGATATAGGCAGGAAGAAGGAATAGATTACGATGAAACTTATGCACCAGTTGCAAGACTGGAAGCAATCAGAATGTTCCTTGCGTAAGCATCTTTCAAGAATTTTAAAGTCTACTAGATGGGTGTGAAGAGTCTATTTCTGAATGGTCAGTTGCAGGAAGAAGTATATTTTGAACAACCACCAGGTTTTGTTAATCACTCACTTCCTGATCATGTCTACCATTTGAACAAAGCCTTATATGGTCTTAAACAAGCTCCAAGAGCTTGGTATGAAACTCTTTGAAAATTCTCAACTGATCATGATTTTACTGTTTGAATAGTTGATAAGGCTCTGTTCAAATTCACAAAGAATGATCATATTTTACTTGTGCAAATATATGTTGATATTATTTTTGTGTCAACTAAGCCCAAATTATGTGAGAAATTTGCCAAGCTAATGCAAGAAAAATTCGAGATGAGTATGATGGGTGAACTGACATTTTTCCTCGGTCTGCAAGTGAACAAACTGGATACTGGTATTTTTATCAGTCAGACCAAATATACAAAGGAATTTCTGAAGAAATTTGGCATGGAAACATGCTCAGCTACAAGTACTCCCATGAGTTCATCAATCAAATTAGACAATGATCAAGGGGGAATATCAGTTGAGACGACACTTTACAGAGGATTAATAGGTTCATTATTGTACTTAACTGCTAGTCATCCTGATATTATATTTGTTGTTTGCATGTGTGCTAGATTTCAGGCAGATCATAATAAATCGCATTTTTCAGCTGCCAAACGTTTTTTAAAATATCTATAAAGCACTCAAAATTTGGTATTATGGTACGCTAAAGAATCTTCTTTTAATTTAGGTGGATATTCAGATGCGGATTATGCAGGATGTAAACTATATCGTAAAAGCACCATTGGATCTTGTCAGTTTCTACGAGACAGACTGATCTCATGGTTCAGCAAGAAGAAAACATCCATAGCTACTTCCACAACTGAAGCATAATACCTTGCTGCTGGAAGCTGCTGTGCCCATCTGCTCTGGATTCAGCAACAACTGAAGGACTATGGAGTCAATGCAAAAGAATCACAAATATTTTGTGATAATACAAGCAAGATTGCAATTACATACAATCCAGTTCTCCACTCCAGGATCAAGCATATTGATGTCAGGCATCACTTCATCAGAGATCATGCTCTGAAGAAAGCTATCAGACTGGATTATATATCAACTGAACAACAAGCAGCTGACATCTTCACCAAACCATTACTAGAGACTAAGTTTTCTCATTTTCCCAATATTCTTGGTTCAATTGATTTATCTTACTTATATCAATCTTTAATGTCAGTTGTTATTCTTATTCAGTTAGTCAAATATAAGTTAATAATGTTCAGTTAGTCATTGTCAGTTAGTTAATTATTTGTCAACTGATATCAGTCTATATACAGATAAGGAAAGAACTTTGAATCGAAACAACAAGTTTATTGATAAAATTTAAACCAGGTTACACGATTCATCTCATTTTCAGACGCATCTTGCCAATGAGACCACCAGTTAGTCAAGTCATAACTGTTAATTCTTCTGAAGGCATCTGAAGAAGAAATACTTTCCAGCACGTTCCATTCCTTCATAACCATCAGATGAAGAAGAACATCATCTGTGACAAGTTCTGAAATATGGTTGACTTCAGCACGCCTCTTATACTTTCTTGCAGTTGATCTCTACTTGGCAGTAGCAACGAATTCATCACGATGAATCGTTTGGAGTTCATGTATAATGGCCCGAAAATTCGTGTTTGAAAATTTGCGGAAAAATTAAAATTTTCTTTTTAAAATAATTAAGATGACTCATTCACAAAATAAACTGATAAATCAAGTTTAATGTTTAAAAAAATAGCAGCGAAAGAAATTAATGCTCACAAAGTAAAAAGTAAAGTTATCCAACAACTAATAAAAATGTTTGAGCATAAAAATGGCAAGTGCTGTAAATGAGGTCCTCGGGTTCCACTACTGCCGACCCAAGCTAGCTCACTGGTCCCCGCCATCGGCCCCGACATCATCAGTACCTACAACAATCAAGTCTAGTGAGTCTAAAGACTCAACATGCATATATCGTAAATAACGAGTAAATAATATAATAAAGTTGCATGAAATTAAAATGTCATGTCATGAGCCATAATGTGAAAATAACTTATCATGAGAAATTATAATAAGTGCATAACTGAACTGAAAATCACAGTGAAAATGTTTGCTCCTTGGAGCCCTGTATTAAAATAGCATGTCGTAAATTTTCTGTTGAGATTATGGTCTAAGCAAGCGGCCCCTGCACTGAACTGAACTGAACTGACCGGTAACTGGCGACCGGACCGGTAACTGACGACCGGGTGAAGTAACGAACGTCTAATCAGACTAACGCCACAGTATACTGGGTGGTACATAACTGAACTGACCGGTAACTAGCGACCGGATAATACAATGCTCCCATTATAGTGAAATGGCCACAAGCAATATCGCATAAATCTCAAAAATGACTATTTTCTAATTTTATTCACGTAATATAATTAAATGGCATAATTAAATATCCTGTATATTTTACCACATGGATTGGATCGTTCCCAGGCTCGCTGCGACCTAAATTTAACATGAAAGATATGCAAATGATTTTATTGACCAAACTTTGTAATTGAATCCAAAAACGAGACAATTACGCCCAACGACTTTGTATTTTATCATGACTCCGTGCCAACCTGAAACAACACCGAACAATCATTTAGTCATGATTAAAATACACTTAAAATGATGAAATAATGCTCCTAAAATGGAAAGGGCGAAATTTTGGTGAATGGAGGCCAAAACATGAAACGCTCTTTCGAGAGTCAATTTGGCACATCACACCGTAATTTCTCGTACGACCTCAAATGATCCGAATCACGAACGGCCAAAAGCATGACCTTCATAACTTGACGAGGCACTGTCCAGTCCAAGGCCATATGCTAAAAGCCAACCAAGAACTCGAACGAGCCACTGAACCGACGCAGCAAGTTGCTGTCACAAAAATACAGCAGCTGTGCTTTGGTTTCCTTGCGTCGTTTGTGAGGCTAATGGCCATTGGGGCTTAAACCACTGACCAGAACCTCTTACCAACACCCTAAGGAATGATTTGAACCATGGTTAAGGGCCCTAGGCCAGCCACAATTCGCATCACACCAGAAACCAACCGAAAGTCCCACCCGAGAGCACCCTTGTGTTAGGATCGGTTATTGACTAAGGAGTGTTTAGAAGGGGGGGTTGAATAAACACTTCTAGGAAATTAAATGTTTTTCGAAAAAGGTAGTTCAGTTTTGTTACAAACTGAACTAAGTATCCCGTCGGTCAATATCAATCAGTTAAACTGAATAAGCAGTTGCGGAAAATAAACTGATTGAAAGATAGAATATCTAACTGGAAATAAAGAGCTGAAGTAAAGATAACACAATATGTTTCTGGATGTTCGGAGAATTGAATAACTCCTACGTCACCCCTTCTATCACAAGGATAGGATATTCACTAAAAGACTTTGATCGAGTACAACGCTTGTACAGACCCACTTCAGTTAGGACTTATCTATTGCCTGAACTGAAACTCTTAGTATAATACAATGATCTCTGTAAGTAACTGAAATTAGCACTTATCGAATTATCAATATTTCAGAGTGCTATTTTGCTCAATATGTAGCCTTGATTGCTACGAGTAGATCTGATAAGTGTGAGCTGAGATTTTGACGGAGTAATGGCAAGTTTGAGATTGGTCAATCGTATCTTTTGTCAACTGCTCTTTAGTCATATTTATAGACTTATCTTTCAACGGTAATTTTGAATTCTCGTATCCGTTGATTGCCACCTTATCATTTCTTGGACAATGTTCTCGATTGCCGCTTCATCATTTATTGTACGACGGCGTATTAATCTTAATAGCCGAAATACGTTGTTCTATGCAGTGCGGCTTTCCATATTCAGTTGCTGTCTGATATGTCTTTTTGTCTGTTGAATGATCTTTCCCGAGGTATCTTCAGTTGAGAAGCTTTAATGTTTTCGGCTGAATGTTTTAACTGATCTGTTCTCAACTGATCAGTTTGTGTCAACTGATTTCAGTTGAATGTCCAGCTGCCGAATTTGCTTTCATGTATTAGTTGATTTGATCGTTTGATTTGTGTTTTGTCAAACTCCAGAATTTAGTTTCCAACAATTTCCCCCTTTATGGTGTTTGACAAAACCAAGAGATTTAACTCAGCTCTTTGTTGATAATAGATTACGCAACTGAATCATAGAATATCTGGGTTTCTTGTAGATAATATAGAAGTCTGAGGAAATGATATCAGTTGATAATAATAGCTTGATTAATTCTTCATCTAATTCTTTAGCATAACTGAATCATAAAATAACTTGTCAAATGATATCAGTTTCTTCAGCTGCTTTCCCCCTTTTTGTCAAATATATCCATCTTGTCAGATAGCTTGCGAACGTGAGAAGAAAGAACCGTGACAGAGGATGACATATTTTCAATAGCAGTAGTCATTGTGACTTGCAGTAGTTCAATTTTCCGAGACACAAGCGATTCCACATTGTCGACGCGTTGTGTAATTAATTCTTGAGTGGCAGTCAGACTGGACATGATACCTCTATTTTTCTGAATATCACCAACTGCAAAAGAGAGAGCGGTAACAGCAGATTGAATATCTTTCAGTCTTTTCAAGGATTCCTGATTATCATCCAACTTCAGACTGTGCGAAAGTTGCGTATTTTGAATTTTGGAGATGGCAGTAATTATTTGACTCATACTGTCCTGCATATGTTGGACTTCTTCAAAAATGAGATCAAAATCTGTTGAAGATGGAGGATTGGATTGTCGAGAAGTGCTTGGTTTACTTGTATCAAGTTCAGACACGATCAAGGCTTGATCAATCGAAATTGTTTCAGTAACATTTCGAACTGAAATATCAGCAGCAGGGATTTCTGCTTGATCCCGAGGTGGTGAGGAAGGTTTTTGGTCAGTTGATGGTGACACAATCTGAACTGATGTCTCTAGGGAATGATCGATTGAGTCATCTGGCATATCAGTTGGTATGACCTGATCAGCAGATTGATCTGGTGGAACAATTTCCACTGAAGGAATAGTGACCTCTGGATTGGTTTGATCAACAGAGTGATCAACTTTATCATTCACTGGTCCACTAAGGTGGGATTCCTCTACCACGGCTTGAATTACTTCATTAATATGAGCGAAAGACAGCTCTGCTTCAGTATATAGTTGTTGTTCAACAGCTGGGGAAGAAAGCTTATCAGAAATTGGCTCTTCAGTTGGAACAAGAACTAAAGCTGATGATGGTTCTGTTATGTTAGAGGGTGCTTCTTCAACTAGTTCCACATCATCATTTGAATCTTCTTGGTAGACTACTAGTTCTTGATCCAATTCCCAAAATTTAATTCGAGAAAGTAGCCCTATAAGGTCAGTGTCAAGCTGAGTAATTACAGCTTGATCAGCATATGCAGTAGGACCAGTTGGCAAGTAGTTGTTTTTAAGCTTAGCTACAAATTGAGCCAACTTCTTTGCTCTCATCTGATCAAAGAAATAACTTTTCCTTTCTAAGGCTTGAGCAATAGAGGCAACTTTGACAGTTCGAAGAACAAAGGCCTCCAGCTTAATGAATTTTCTGAGCTCGGACTTTTCCTTCAGTTGCTTGGCAAAAACCTCAGTACGATAGGCTACCCAAGCATCATAGGACTTAGTCTTTGCAGCAGCAAAACTGTTCACTTTTCCCCATACCATATCAATATGAGTTTGAATCGGGTTGGAGGGTCTGGGTTCTACAATCAATTTCCCTTTCCCTTTATCAGTACTCATGATATGAGGAATTTCCAGTCCGGTTCGAGTTGATTCAATCTGTTCTACAAACTTTATTCCTTTGGGTCTGGCAGGTGCTACACCAATTGGTCGAGGTATTTGAGTAACAGGAGCTTGGGTCCTAACTGATTTCTTTATGGTACTTACTGAATCAGCTTGTGGAATGATCTGTAGAGGAACTGCTTCTATAGGCTGCTGATCAGTAAAGGAAATCATTTTGTCAGTAGGAATGGATACCTCAGAAGTAGTTTTAACCCTTTGAGTTCTTGGCTTCTTCGCAATTTGAGGTGATGAAGTCTTATCTGACTCTGATGTACTCAAAATCAACTTCCTTTTGGCAACCTTCAGTTGAGCCAACGTTTTGGTTTTCTTGACTGATTTGGGAGCAGCTAACTGAGTCCCAATTTCCTGTTTGATTCGCACAAACTGAGTAGGAGATATGTCCATTTTGGATTTGATTGGCATCGTGTTCTTTGCATTGAACACCTTAAATTTCGACGTCTTCTCAGATTCCTCAGCCACTAAACCTTTTGCTTTCAGCAGATCACTGATTTGAACAGCAAAACCCTTGGATTGTTTAGGAGACAGAAACATATTCTTCAAAATATTAAATATGAGATGCTTCCAGTTAAATTTGTGATTAGCCATTATTACAGTAATGGCCTGAAATTTCTCCAAAGTTAGGGCAGCAAATGATCCAGCTTTTGCCAAAAGCCCTTTAGCAATTACATCGGCCAGCAATTGAACTTCATGCTTGAGTTCTTTTTTAGGATCAGAAACTTTAATCTTCTGTCCATCAGCAGAGAGAAGGGTTTGCATTTCCTCAATATCAGATACTTTGACATCCGAAAGTTGTGCCATTCCTTCAGAAGGTAAGAGAAATAAGTCACCAAGAGAATCTTCAGAGATGATCAGTAACTGACCATTGATAGTAGTATTGATATTTCCCTCAGAATCAATCACGCCAGAAGAGTAGAAATCCTGAAGTTCTTTGGGATAGATATCCTGAGAGGATTGTCCCAAAAATGTTCTTAGACCAGCAGCTTCAAGTTTCTGAAATACTTTCTGAACTTCAGCATCGCCGAAGGATAAGATAGATCCAAAATTGATGGCCATATCATTTAGCATGAAAGCGGGAATTTGAGTCGCCATTGAATGCTGAAAAATTTCTTGAAAGAAAATTCGAATGATGAGATAGTTCTTGCTCTAAAGATGATTTGAAGTAGTCGAAAAGTAAAACTGAAATGAAGCGGGTAATTGTACTAATGTTTGTGACAGTTTGAATTTTTGGACACATGTCAGTCCAATAAAATTTTGAGTAAAAATATGTGTACGTGTGCTATAATCGTGTTTGTAAAATAATGAGCGGTTAAAATTGATTCCACGTCATAAATTAAAATTCATCATTAGTTTAGCAGACAGTCACATCATTTGTTTTGAAATATAATTGGTTAATTAGTTAACTTATATGAGAAGATTAGTGGAAAATTTGACTGGTAGATCAGTTGATAAGACTGGGTTCTTTCAGTCGAGAGTTCACTAACAACTGTCTTCTCAGTTAACTTCTTGAACCATTATTCCCCCTTAATAAATGCATTAACGCAAAATGACGGCTATAGTCGGTAATGATTAAAGTGAGTATGGTGCTCGGCATAGCAATCGTCACAGAGTGAAGTGTCCTTTCATTTCCCTCTTGGCCTATAAATAAGAGTGAAAGGGTTAGCCAAAATTATCTTAGCAAGTAAGTTTCAAAGATAAGGAAAATGGCAGAAGCTGGAAGCTCAAGCGACGCTCAGTTTACACTGCAGGCCAGGAAGCAGTCCATAGAAGATGAAGTCTTCTATGCTAGCCTTCCTTACTGGGAGGAGACGCAGGAACTGGAGTTCCTGTATTACTCTGGGCGGGTCTCTTCTTTCAGGCGAAAGGCCCAACTTCAAGAGGTGCGAGAGCTCCTAGAGGTTCCTGCGGGGGTGGACCTTTTTAAAGAGTGTTATCTCTACAAGCTCTTTCTTCTGAAGGAGCTAGAGATCCTCCGCCGCATCACTGCCTCCCACAATTTCTGCAAAACCTCTTCCTCAGCACTAGCTGCATGGATGAGTTTGTGGATAATTGCTGTGGAGAATGAATATTAAATTGTAACCGGCTCCTCTTCTTAATAAAATATTTATTATGTTTTATCGTCTTTGTTCTTTTATTTCTGCCTGCAATGATCTGGAAGAGATATAATCACAAACACTTGCTGACATTAGTTAAGAACTCATAAGAGTAAGCAACTCATTTATATATTCAGTAAAACAACAATAAAGGTGAACAACAAATTACGATCAATGATTATGTAATCCTGTTATATGATCTAATGACATGCTAACAGTCATCAGTTTTGATAAGTAAATAAATGAACTAATAAAATTCAAACTGTTATTAACTGATATCTTAAATGTCCTCGGTAAATGTGAGAGTCGATTTAATTGACTTGTGATTCTTCAACTTCTTCAACACCTTTTTCTTATAAATGAGATGATAGTGGTGATAATGTGATCAGTTTAAAATTATTTCAACATGTCTGATTCTGATGCATGCAGTAGCACGCATGTTCATGTGACTGATCAGTCAGCCCCTCGTTTAGCTGAAATTAAAAGAAAGATGGAGAAATATGTTTTTCAGAAGGTATTGACAACCTGGGAAAAGATTGATGAGTTGAAGATGGTGAGTGACAGTGGTGTCATTCCTACTCGTGCTCAGGAGAGAAGAGCACTGAAATACCTTGCTCGTTTTGAGGTTAGCCACGTTAATGATTTGGTTGAAGACAAATGTCTTTTAGAAGCAATGCTATGGAAGGAGTGGCATGTTGTTGATAAGATTTCAAAGTCAAGGGAATTTGCTGGAGTTCGAATTTATGAGTTGAATGACTGGGTTAGGACATGGCTAGATACAGTTGGATCTATGATTTCTTCTGTAAATTGGGAACGTTGGTATTCTTAATGAAATATTATTATCAATTTGTTGTATTCTTATTTTCTGCACTTAATTCTGTTAGTGAAGTTATATCAATTAAACCAAGAATATTTCGGAAATAAGAAAACTTAGCCTCTGGTAACGGTTTTGTGAAGATGTCTGCTGCTTGTTGTTCCGTTGAGATGTATTCTAATCTGATGTTCTTCTTTAGTGCATGATCTCTGATGAAATGATGTCTGACATCTATATGCTTAGTCCTGGAGTGAAGAACTGGATTGTATGCAATAGCTATTGTACTAGTGTTGTCACAGAATATTGGTGATTCCTTTGCATCAACACCATAATCTTTCAGTTGTTGCTGAATCCAGAGCAGTTGGGCACAGCAGCTTCCAGCAGCAAGATATTCTGCTTCAGTTGTGGAAGTTGCTATGGATGTTTGCTTCTTACTGAACCAAGAGATCAGTCTGTCTCCAAGAAACTGACATGATCCACTTGTACTTTTACGATCAAGTTTGCATCCTGCATAATCTGCATCTGAATAGCCAACTAAATTGAAAGATGAGTCTTTAGAGTACCATAAACCAACATTTTCCGTGCCTTTAAGATATCTCAAGATACGTTTGGCCGTAGAAAAATGTGATTGCTTAGGGTTAGCTTGAAATCTTGCACATATACATACAGCAAACATAATATCAGGGCGACTAGCACTTAGGTACAATAAAGAACCTATTAAACCTCTGTATAGTGTCGTCTCAACTGATATTCCCCTTTGATCAGTGTCTAATTTAACTGATGAACTTATTGGAGTGCTTGCTGCTGAACAAGATTCCATGCCAAATTTTCTTAGCAATTCCTTGGTATATTTGGTTTGACTAATAAAATGTTCCTGAATCCAGTTGCTTCACTTGTAAACCAAGAAAGAATTTCAGCTCACCCATCATGCTCATCTCGAATTTATCCTGCATCAGCTTGGAAAATTTCTTGCATAATTTGGGGTTAGTTGACCCAAAAATAATATCATCAACGTAAATTTGAACAAGTAAGATATGATCATTTTTCGAGAATTTAAACAAAGTCTTATCAACTGATCCAACAGAAAAATCATGATCAGTTAGGAATTTTGAGAGGGTTTCATACCAAGCCCGTGGAGCTTGTTTGAGACCATATAATGCCTTGTTTAAATGATAAACGTGATCAGGAAAATTATGATTGACAAAACCTGGAGGTTGTTCAACGTAGACTTCTTATTGCAATTGGCCATTTAGGAATGCACTTTTCACATCCATTTGATAGACTTTAAAGTTTTTGAAGGATGCATAGGCAAGAAATATTCTGATTGCCTCCAGTCTTGCAACTGGTGCATATGTTTCATCATAATCAATTCCTTCTTCTTGTCTATACCCTTGTGCCACTAACCTTGCTTTGTTGCGCACAACTGAACCATCTTCGTTTAGTTTGTTTCTGTACACCCATTTTGTACCTATAACAGTTTTAGAAACTGGTCTTGGAACTAAGTTCCAGACATTGTTATGAACAAACTGATTTAGCTCTTCTTGCATTGCATTAATCCAATTAGGATCAGTAAGAGCTTCGGCAGTTTTTGTTGGTTCGATTTGAGATACAAAAGCTGAATGAAAGAATAAATTGAGCATCTGATTTCTTGTTCTTACTGGATCAGATAGGTTACCTATTACCAGTTCTGGAGGATGTGATTTCTTCCATCTAAATTCAGCATTGGGTGCTTCACAGCCAGCAAATTCTTCATTAGGTAACTGAATGTTCTCAGTTTCAGTTGGAGCTGATTCAGTTGATAATTGATTTTCATTAATTTGCTCCACTAACTGATTGTCAAGATTTGCTTTCAATTCAGCTGGTTGATCCAATATCTCAGGTTCAGGTGTATGAAAGATATTCTGATTATTACGACTTTCGTCTGAGTCATCATCTTCCAGACTGATATCTGTAAATCGATCAGCTAACTCAACTTGATCAGTTGGCTTATCCATTAGTGCAGTTTCATCAAAATCAACATGTGCAGATTCTTCAACATTCAAGGTTTTCTTATTAAATACTCTGTAAGCTATGCTAACTGATGAATATCCAAGGAATATTCCTTCTGCTGATTTGACATCGAATGCTTTTAGATAATTTTTACCATTGTTATGAATAAAACATCTACAGCCAAATATTTTGAAGTAAGTGATTATGCTTTTTCTTCCATGCCAGATCTCATATGGTGTTTTCTTGTGATTTTTATTAATCATTGATCTGTTCTGAGTGTAGCATGCAGTGTTTACTACTTCTGCCAAAAATCTTTGAGAAATACCTGAATCAGCAAGCATCGTTCTAGCAGCTTCCTTAAGAGTCTGATTCCTTCTCTCAGCTACACCGTTTTGCTGAGGTGTTCTTGCTGCTGAGAACTCATGCTTGATTCCAGTATTTTCTAAAAAGTTTGAAAGTGTTTGATTGATGAATTCAGTTCCTCGATCAGATCTGATTCTATCAATCCCAACTGATTTTTCATTTAAAAGTCTTTTGAAGAGTTTAATCAGTTGTGCAGCAGTATGGTCTTTGGATTTGAGAAATATAACCCAAGTAAATCTTGAAAAGTCATCTACGACCACTAAGGTGTATTTCATTCCCCCTAAGCTCATGACTGGTATTGGACCAAAGAGATCCATGTGCAATAATTCTAAGCATCGGGATGAAGATTTACAGCCTTTGTTTTTGAAAGAGGATCGAACTTGTTTTCCATACTGACATGCTGAACAAAGTTTTTCTTTTGAAAAATTTATTTTGGGCAAACCAGTTACAAGTTCATGCTTACTCAGATAGGCAATAGATTTAAAATTTAAATGATTTAACCGTTTATGCCACAACCAGTTTTGAGATGATTTAGACGCAATAAAGCATACTGGTGTATAAGGTTGATCATTCCAGCTGACTTTGTAAGTGTTTCCACACCTTTTGCCAGTTAGAATAATCTCTTCAGTTGAGTTTTTGACTGAACAAGAGTGTTTGTCAAACTGAACTGAGAATCCATTATCGCATAACTGACTAATGCTTATCAGATTATACTTAAGATTCTCGACTAATAAAATATCATTAATGGTGAAGTTACCATGGATAAGCTTACCCTTACCCACAGTTTTACCTTTGGAATTATCCCCAAAACTGATGTTTGGACCATTTTATTTGACCAGTTGAGACAATAAGTTTGAATCTCCTGTCATGTGTCGTGAACATCCACTGTCCAGATACCATATTGATCCAATGCTTGTACTTATTGCCTGCTATTAAATACAAAATAAGATTCTGGTACCCTTTTCTATTTGGGTCCAAAGTTGATTAGTCCTTTAGGAATCCAGACTTGAATCAGTCTAACTGACCGTCCTGTTGCTGTATTCCATATGGTCCTTCCCTGTTTGTGTGTGCTTGGTGTATGGTGTGTAGATGATACAACATGTGTTTTGACCTTTTTCAACTGATTATTCAGCCGATATCTTTTCTGTATTGGCTTACTGTTGTAGTAGTTTGAGTAGCCATATGAATATTTTCTGCTGAGAGTTTTTGGTTGCTGATTCCATGAGTCAGTCTTACCCTTTGGATTATATCCAATTCCACATCTCATGCCTTTATTCATATTCTGAGATGGCTGTTCAATCAATTTGCTCGACTCTTCTTGATTTTGTACCATAACTGATTTTACAAAGTGAATGTATTTCCCTTTGTTCATATTCAGTTTTGGTTGAGTATCTTGGGAAGACAAATCATCTTTACTACAGAATCCTAAACCAGTTTTATCATCAACTGATTTCTGAGAATTCTGTATATTAGTTAAAGCTTTAGATCTTTACTACAGAATCCTAAACCAGTTTTATCATCAACTGATTTCTGAGAATTCTGTATATTAGTTAAAGCTTTAGATGATTTGTTCCAAACTTGAATGAGCTCATTGAGCTTTGTATTTTCAAGCGACATTTTTTGAATCATTGATTGATTCCTGCTTCTTTCATCAGTGAGTTCAGCAATCTCCCTTCTCAGACTCAACATTTCAACTGATTCATCAGTTTTTGTTTTATTGTCTTTGGGATCATCTTGCTTTGCTCTGAGTTTTTCAAATGATAAAGCAAGCTTTTGATACTCATTGACCATGTCATGAAGAGTTGAGATGAGTTCTTCTCGTGTAAAATTAATAGAGCTAAAATCAAATACCTGCTCGCAGCTTGATTGATCTTCTATGTTATCTGCCATTAGACATGTTACTTCTTCCTCATCCTCACTTGAACTGCAAGAGCTTTCTGGATCTGACTCTTCGCTGTCAGTTTCTGCCCATTTGGCTTTGCTGTCTTCAGCTAGGAGTACTTCATGTTTCTTCTTGTAAGGCTTCTTTTCGTCCTTAGATCTTCTTTTGTGCTCATACATTTTCTTCTTTCTTTCAGTTGAGGTTTGATTATCCTTTTTAGGCTTTGGACAGTTGGCAATAAAGTGACCGGATTTGCCACAGTTGAAACATACATTAGACTCTTCTCTGGAGTTGTTTCTCTGATAATTCTTCTGAAAATTTCCTTGATTTTTCCTCATGAATCTTCCAAATTTCTTAATAAATAGAGACATGGCATCATTGCTCAGCTGATCAGCAGTTTTCTCAACTGAACCAGTTGATTCATTTCTAACAGCAGTCAAGGCAGTAATTGCTGCTGGAGTAGATGGTTCTCCTTCTCGAGTTTGAAGTTCAAACTCATATGCTTTTAGATCTGCAAATAAATCATGAAGTTCAACTTTGTTAAGATCTTTGGATTCCCTCATTGCCATAGTTTTGACATCCCATTCTTTGGGAAGTCCTCTGATTACTTTCAATACTACTTCTTTATTTGTATACACTTTTCCAAGTGCATTTAGTTCGTTGATGATACAGCTTGTTCTTTCATCATACTCATCCATTGTTTCTCCAATCTTCATTCTGATGTTGTCGAATTTCTGCATAGCAACTGAAAGTTTGTTTTCTTTTGTTTGATCATTTCCTTCGCAAAGTTGAATTAACTTCTCCCAAATTTCTTTGGCGGTTTTGCACATTTTGATCTTACTGAACGTTACTTTGTCCAGTGTCTTATACACTATATCTTTTGCAACATTGTCTAGATTTGCCTTTCTCTTGTCCTCTATAGTCCACTCATCTCGAGGCTTTTCAATTCGGTGAGGTGCCCCTTCAGTGATAGCAACAGCTGTGTTTGCTTTCAAAATTTTCATGGGTCCGTCAGTTATGACGTACCACATGTCATCGTCTTGTGCAGCTAGATGAGCCTGCATTCTGATTTTCCAATCATCAAAATCTTCCCTGGAGAACATTGGAATCTTATTGAATGAAGACATAGTGATTAGATTGAGGATAGATAATCTTTGACAGGATATGCCTTGCTCTGATACCACTTGTTAGGATCGGTTATTGACTAAGGAGTGTTTAGAAGGGGGGGTTGAATAAACACTTCTAGGAAATTAAATGTTTTTCGAAAAAAGGTAGTTCAGTTTTGTTACAAACTGAACTAAGTATCCCGTCGGTCAATATCAATCAGTTAAACTGAATAAGCAGTTGCGGAAAATAACTGATTGAAAGATAGAATATCTAACTGGAAATAAAGAGCTGAAGTAAAGATAACACAATATGTTTCTGGATGTTCGGAGAATTGAATAACTCCTACGTCACCCCTTCTATCACATGGATAGGATATTCACTAAAAGACTTTGATCGAGTACAACGCTTGTACAGACCCACTTCAGTTAGGACTTATCTATTGCCTGAACTGAAACTCTTAGTATAATACAATGATCTCTGTAAGTAACTGAACTTAGCACTTATCGAATTATCAATATTTCAGAGTGCTAGTTTGCTCAATATGTAGCCTTGATTGCTACGAGTAGATCTGATAAGTGTGAGCTGAGATTTTGACGGAGTAATGGCAAGTTTGAGATTGGTCAATCGTATCTTTTGTCAACTGCTCTTTAGTCATATTTATAGACTTATCTTTCAACGGTAATTTTGAATTCTCGTATCCGTTGATTGCCACCTTATCATTTCTTGGACAATGTTCTCGATTGCCGCTTCATCATTTATTGTACGACGGCGTATTAATCTTAATAGCCGAAATATGTTGTTCTATTCAGTGCGGCTTTCCATATTCAGTTGCTGTCTGATATGTCTTTTTGTCTGTTGAATGATCTTTCCCGAGGTATCTTCAGTTGAGAAGCTTTAATGTTTTCGGCTGAATGTTTTAACTGATCTGTTCTCAACTGATCAGTTTGTGTCAACTGATTTCAGTTGAATGTCCAGCTGCCGAATTTGCTTTCATGTATTAGTTGATTTGATCGTTTGATTTGTGTTTTGTCAAACTCCAGAATTTAGTTTCCAACACCTTGCATGCATGTGGTTTTTTGCTTCGTTTGCTATCTCGTGTTGTTCCAGTGGCCATTTGATTGAACATGACACAATCTAGACATCCAGAGGTATTGTATGAACCATGGCTAAGGGCCATAAGCCAATCAAGATCCACACCATTCCACAAAACCGAAGGTTACACTTGCTGTAAAATGAGAAGGCCGAAGGGGGAAGGGGCTGTTCTTGTGTTTTGATTTAAAAACTTGGTCCCGTCTTAGACATGCTAGGGAAGGGTTCAAACCAGGGTTACAGGCCCAAGAGCCAACCAAGGTTCGAACCATCCTTAGATAAGAAAAACAAAATTTTAGAACTCAAAATCTGCACTATGGGGAGGCTGCTGTTATTTCTATTTCAAGCAAGCTTGGGGGCTTAACTAATGGACTAACATGGTCCTAATCCATCCTAGTACATTCCTAGGAGCAGCCTTGGGAGCCTGGAATCGAACCAATACCTGAAATCATCAAAAACGTAGGAACTATGAAGCACAAGAGGAACGAAAAATTCTGCATCTTTTATTTTCGAAATGTTCTTGATATATTTCGGTTATGCCATGGAAATGATGATCATATAATGTTTAAAAATGTTAATATGACTTGATTTAAGAGCAAGGAAAAATATAAGCATGCCTGGTTTCGTTTTGAAAAGAAAACGAACGAAACGCAACGACGCGGCGCGGAGGAGACGGAGCGCTTTGCTACCTTGTTTTCTTTCTCGGTTTTCTCTCCTAATTCTTGCTATGGTGCTCACGATTTTGCTCTGAAATTCTCTCAATATTTCAGTGATGGGGGAGGGGAAATGGTGGTTAGGAGAGTGAGGGGAAGGGGTTGAAATATAAGGGGGATGGCAAGACCAAGTCTACTCTTTTTTTGAAATTTGAATTGGTTGATATCAAATATTTTTTGAAGGGATCATAGGATGAGGTGTGGCCTATTTTCTCATGCTAAACTAGACTAGGATAATGTTGATTATTAATTAAATGGTGATAGAAAAAAATGAAGGGATTATCCTACTAATATATAACAAGGAAAGGGTCAAAGGTGAGTTGGCAAGGAATTGATTAATCACTAAGGAGGTGGCCGAAAATCATCAAATAAATGGAGGGGAAATATTGTTTAGCAAGTAAATTTTAAAACCTTAAGAGCCTTACCTATCCCTTAAATAATTTAGTGAATTAACACCTTAATTAAGGAACCTAAATGAACTTATTTCCTACTCACCTCAAGTTACTTAAATAATTCCTTAAACCTCCTTTTTAACTTAAATCAACTTATTAGCTAGCTAAAATAAACTCTGGGAATGATTTCTTAATCTTAAATTCTATCTTCAAAACTCCAACTCCAGTCCGGCCTCACTGAATTAACTGGAAAGATAAAAATTTAAACTACTGCAATAAAATAATTAAATTTTAAAGAAAAGCATTTAAATACTCATGAAATAAAATCATTTTAATTTAAAATACTAGAATTATGCATGGCTTTTACGTAGTCTAATTTACGGGTTCTACATCATGAACTTTGGTCCAAGTGGACATCACCTTTGAAAAGACGAACTTTTCAAGAGCCTTCTTTATTCTATCCAAACGGCGATGTGTCAATGCAAGATGAGGGACGTTGGAACTACTTGAACTATCCATTGGTGTTTAAATGTTATTATCTAATGACAATGGTCTTATTTATAGACAACTCTAAAAGACACAGGAGGACGACGAAGAGACATCAGTTACCAGAATTGAGTTAACTGATCTAGACTAAGTTTTTTTTACCCTTTCTTTTATTTATATGCATTTATTGAGGGGTAATATCGAATATAATTGGTTAACTGAGAAGACAATAGTCAGTTGGTCTTTATTAGAAATGATTCAGCTTATAACTGATCACTCAGTTGCTGACCTAACTGATCTTCTCGAATAAGTTAACTAATAAATCGATAAATATTCCATATTAAGTGATGTGACTAATAATTACGCATTAAATGTACGTCTTTCATGAATAGTGCTTTAAATTGTGACCCCACGTAGTCCAATTTAATTCTACACACGCTTTAATCACACGTACACACATTCTCATTTAATTTATCTTGGACTGACAAATGTCCAAAAAATTTGAACATTCACATACAAACGTACTTATCCCCGCCTCATTTCAGTTCTTATTCTTTTATGCGCATTTCATTCTCCAGAGCAAATCAATACTTTAAGATTTTCTTCTCGCAGAAAATCAAATCTTCAGAAATGTCAAATCAAGTTCCTGCACACTTGCTGAACGCTATGGCTATTGATTTTGACTCAGTCCTGACTGTTCAGGACGAGGCTATTAAGAGTTTTTTTTTTTATCAAAATAGAAGCTGCTGGATTGAAGAAATTCCTGAGACTTTCTTCCCGAGAAATCTATCCTAAAGAGATTCAAGATCTCTATGTCAACGGCTTTATCTCTAATGACGGCAATATCACTACCACCGTCAACAATCAGCTGCTGACGATAGATGAAGATTCCTTCAACAACCTCTTCCAGCTGCCAACTGATGGGCTAGCAAATATCTCTGAGGTCAATTCTTCTGACGTTGAGGAGATGCAAACTCTCTTGTCCGCTGATGGTCAGAAAATCAAAGTTTCCAATCCGAAGAAGGAACCAAAGCCGGAAATCCAGATGCTGGCTGATATTGTGGCCAAAGGGCTTCCAGCCAAAGCCGGTTATTTTGCTGCTCTTATGTTGGAAAAGTTTCAAGTCATGACTGCTATCATGACTGGCAAAAAACTGAATTGGAAAGGGATCATCTTCATCCTTCTGAAGAATATGTTTCAATCTTCAAAACAGTCAAAGGGATTCATGGTGCAGCTCAGATATCTACTGACAAACAAGGGCTTAGTGGGTGATTCGTCTGAGAGATCATCCAAATTCAAGAATATCAATGCCAAGAGTGTTCAACTACCACAGCTCAAGCTGGACATCTCTCCTGAGAAATTTGTCAAGGTCAAAAAGGAGATTGGAACGCGGGGTGCTTCCAAATCAGGTAAGAAAGCCAGAATGGAAATTTAGAAAAAAGGCAATCAAACGTAAACTGATTGTCAATGAAACTAATTCTGAAAATACTCCTTCTCCCAAGATCGCCAAGAAGCCCAGAACTCAGAAGACAAAACCTTCAATCGATGTGGGCACCATTCCAACTGAGAGGCTGATCCAATCGGGATCTGAACAGTCAATCAAGGCTACTCTACTGAGAGCTATACCAGTTGAATCCTCAACTGATGATCAGTTACCTTCACCTGCTGCTCCTCTCAAGAAAACTATCACCGAATCTGGTGATAAGAAGAAATCTGTTAGAGTTAAAGCTCCATTCATCACTATCTCTGGCCCAACTTCTTTGCCATATGTCCGACCTAAAGCGATAGTGATAAGAGAACAAGTTGATACAACTAGGTCAGGATTGTGCATTCCTAATGTTCTAACTGACTCAAAGGGCAAAAAAAAGATGATAGAAGATCCCAGACAACAAACACCATTCACACCCACATTGACCTCATCTGGAAAGAGGTCAATGAATTTTCTGAGGCTAAGCTCAAAACTTATGATGAATGAGTAAAGTTTAGAACTGTCGTGTTTGCTAGGCAACTGCAAAAGAAATCAGTTCTGAAGAAGTTTATTGCCTTGGAAACCATTGTTCTAAGATTGGTCAAAGCAGCTTCAGTGGCTCAGGCGTTGCACAAGAAGAAATATTTCTTTGATCAAGTACGGGCAAAGAAGCTAAGACAGATGGTTGTTCAGCTGCGACAAAACTATGATCCTACCAGCCCAACTGCATTTAATGACAAAGGAGTTCATGACCAGCTGGACACGGATCTTTTATCTCTGCAGATGGAGATTAAGAATTGGGAACTAGATCAAGAACTGATCATTCCAGAAGATTCACAAAATCTTTCATCAGACGAGCAAGCTGAACAATCAATTCAACTGGAAAAGCCATCCCAGGAACCAGTTGCTGAATCTGCTGAACAAGTAACTGCTCCTTCTGCAAAATATGCGCAACCGTCAACTACTGCTCCTCATTCCTCAACTGTAGGATCTCAACTTTACACTGATGCTGAATTATCATTGGCCAACATTAATGAAGTCATTAAATCAGTCGCCTTTGATATTCAACATACAACTACAGAAGCAGTTGAGGAACTATTTGCAACTGACGAGCCACTTTCTCGAGATATTTTTCACCAACTTAAGAGCCAGTTCAGTTAACTGTCTCAACTGAACATGCGGTTTCTACAAGATCAGAAGAAGCAGTCCAGTCATCCGTCATGACTGAACAAACATTAACTTAAGAGGTGTCAGCTGAATAGCCTACCCTAATTTCAGTTGTTCAAACAACTGAAGAATCAGTTAATCAACCTGTTCAAGAAACAACTACTATTTCATCTGATCAACCACCGGAAAAACCGACTTCTTCTTCTCCACAGCCTCAACAAGAAGCTATACCAGAGTATATCTCAGAAATGGTCAATACTTTAACTAAAACAACTAAGGGGCCCTGGTGATCTTCAATCAAGAGAACAAGGAGTAGGAACCAGAAACTTCTAGAGCCATGTCTCCTGGCATTAAAATAGAAACTGAATCTTTGTTAGATGAAATTCAGGCTATTCAGACCAACCTTTTCGGTGTAATGAATTCCATTTCTGATAATAAATCAACCCAATTTTTTCACACTATGAGGTTCGATTCTATAAAGGACAATACCGTGAGAAAGCTGCAGCAAATTCAGAAGGACATAACTTCATTATTATTTCAAATGGAATAACTTCGAAAAGACAGAGTGTCAGCTGAAGCTCATTTCCAGACTCAAGCCTTGGTCACAAGATGCCTTGATTTTCTGGAAAGCACTATCTCCAAAAGAATGGATTTACTGCAAGATATCATGATGAATGTGGTATCAAACCTATCTTCAGATGTGTGGATCTTATCCAAAAATATTGATGAGTTTGACAAAAATGGTGAAGAACAAGAACAAGGAAAAGATAAGACAAGGAAATCTTCAAGATGATCAAGAAGAAATAGAAGATTTTTTTTTTAAGATTATTTCAGTTAGAGATTCTTTATTCTTTTATTCTTTGTACGAATCTGTACATTGAACGAGTTATTTTATCTACAATGAGTTCAGTTGATCAGTTTCAGTTATTACTTTCCAAGTTTTGTCAAACACCTAAAAGGAGAAAATTGTTGGAAACTGAATTTTGGATGTTTGACAAACTAAGCATCTAAACTGATATAAAAGAATGATAACTTATCTAAAATATGCAAACTATCGGTTTCCATTAATTGAAGGATAATACGCAGATTTTCTAAGGAAACTGAACCAACAATTGAACTACGCAGACAACTGACTGATCAGTTACTACAGACAGTTATGAGCTTATCAACTACAATGAATCAGCTGATCCCTCAACTGAACACGGCATCAGTTCAGACATTCAGCCGACAAAAGCTGGCTTCAGCAAGTAGTGGGATCACATCATTTCAAAAAAGCTGCAGTGTACGACTGTTAGAAGAATGTTGACGTGGCATGCAACGGATAGAAATGTTCAAATTGTATTTAATATTACCGTGGGAGGGAAGCTTATAAATAGCAGAGAAGAGCAACTGAAGAAGAACTATAAAATTTTTGAATCCTTGAACTCAGAACATCTATCGACTCAGTTACTCTAATGAAATTCTTAAAAACATAAAAGCTCACACTTTTTGTGTACATTCATAGCTTTCAGGCTATACTTCAAGCTTTCAACACAAACTCTAACACTTGATCTTGAAGAGATCAATTGTATTAGATGACTTTAGTTCTATTGAGTACTGTAAACAAATTTGTAACTAAGAGTTTCAGTTTGGAATTGTTAAGTCCAAAACTGAAGTGGGTCTATACAACCGTTTGTATCGATCAAAGTCTTTTATTAGATATCATATCCTTGAGATAGAAGGGTGACGTAGGAGTGTTTGAAATCTCCGAACATCCATAAAATCTCGTGTCTTTGTATTTCAGTTTATATTCTATCTATCAGTCAGTTTGTTTCAGCACACTATTTGTTAACTGATTGATATTGACTTACAAGATTCCCGAGTATTAGTTTATCACTAAAATGACTCATCAGTCGAAAATGTTTTTAAAATCGAAAGTCTTTATTCAACCCCATTCTAAAAACCTTTCCACATTTAAACCAATCCTATCAATTACCATCCGCGTAAGGCAAATAAAGTAGCAGATGCTTGGAGTCAAATGAACATTGGGAAAGTGATTTCATCTTCTCTATCTGTGCAACCATGCCTTAGCGAAACAATCAAATTTAAACAAAGCCAAGATCCTTGTATCACAAAAATTAAGGATGAAATTCAAGAATGAAAGGCTCAAGAATTCCAGACTAATGAAAATGGTGTTCTCTGGATGGAAGGTCGGTTGTGTATGCCAAAAGTCGATGGGATTCAGGAAAAAGTAATGGCCGAGGCACATAAACAAAATTTTCAGTCCATCCTAGAAGCACCAACATGTACCGAGATCTGAAAAATAATTTCTGGTGGATGGAATGAAGAAAGATGTAGCTGTCTTTGTTTCCAAGTGCTTAACATGTCAACAAGTCAAGGTGGAACATCAACGGCCTGGAGGACCCCTACAACCATTAGAAATATCAAAGTGGAAGTGAGATAACATCTCTATGGACTTCGTAGTAGGATTACCAAAATCAAGGCATGGTCATGATGGGATTTGGTTAATCATTGACAGGATAACCAAATCGGCACATTTCATACCGGTTCGAATGAATTAAAATTTGGATAAACTAGCCACCATGTGTGTGGATAACATAGTGAGATTACACGGAGTTCCGACAAGTATATTATCTGATAGAGATCCAAGATTCGTATCGCGATTTTGGAAACGTTTTCAAAAGGCTATGGGAAGCAAAGTCACTCTCAGTACGACCTATCATCCACAGACTGATGTCCAAACCGAAAGGACAATTCAAACACTCGAGGACATGTTCGGGGTATGTGCTTTGGATTTTCATGGAAATTGGAGCGAGCAGTTACCTTTGATAGAATTTGCTTATAATAATAGCTATCACAACAGTATTGAAATGGTTCCATATGAAGCACTATATGGTCGAAAGTGTAGATCACCTCTGTACTGGGATGAAGTCAGAGTAAAAGCTATCACTGGACCTGAGCTTGTTCAAGTAATCATTGACAAGGTCGCCATAATCAGAGAAAGAATCAAGACAGCTCAAGATAGACAAAAGAGCTGGGGAGATTTAAAGAGAAGACCATTGGAGTTTGAAATTGGTGAGAAGGCGTATGTTAAAGTCTCTCGTATGAAAGGAGTGGTTCAGTTCAGCAAGTCCGGAAAGCTAAATCCAAGATATGTTGGACCATTCGATATACTGGAGAAATTGGGAACCCTAGCCTACTGACTGGCTTTGCCATCGGAAATGTCTAGAATTCACAACGTTTTCCACATATCACAACTAAAGAAATATATCCCAGACCCGAGTCACATCCTTAAAGTTGCACTGCTAATGATCAAAGGACATTTGAACGAAGAGTTGAAGTATGAAGAAGTCCCTATTCGAATAGTGGACACAAAAGATCAAGTGTTGAGACACCGAATGAGGCTAAGCTCAAAACTTATGATGAATGAGTAAAGTTTAGAACTGTCGTGTTTGCTAGGCAACTGCAAAAGAAATCAGTTCTGAAGAAGTTTATTGCCTTGGAAACCATTGTTCTAAGATTGGTCAAAGCAGCTTCAGTGGCTCAGGCGTTGCACAAGAAGAAATATTTCTTTGATCAAGTACGGGCAAAGAAGCTAAGACAGATGGTTGTTCAGCTGCGACAAAACTATGATCCTACCAGCCCAACTGCATTTAATGACAAAGGAGTTCATGACCAGCTGGACACGGATCTTTTATCTCTGCAGATGGAGATTAAGAATTGGGAACTAGATCAAGAACTGATCATTCCAGAAGATTCACAAAATCTTTCATCAGACGAGCAAGCTGAACAATCAATTCAACTGGAAAAGCCATCCCAGGAACCAGTTGCTGAATCTGCTGAACAAGTAACTGCTCCTTCTGCAAAATATGCGCAACCGTCAACTACTGCTCCTCATTCCTCAACTGTAGGATCTCAACTTTACACTGATGCTGAATTATCATTGGCCAACATTAATGAAGTCATTAAATCAGTCGCCTTTGATATTCAACATACAACTACAGAAGCAGTTGAGGAACTATTTGCAACTGACGAGCCACTTTCTCGAGATATTTTTCACCAACTTAAGAGCCAGTTCAGTTAACTGTCTCAACTGAACATGCGGTTTCTACAAGATCAGAAGAAGCAGTCCAGTCATCCGTCATGACTGAACAAACATTAACTTAAGAGGTGTCAGCTGAATAGCCTACCCTAATTTCAGTTGTTCAAACAACTGAAGAATCAGTTAATCAACCTGTTCAAGAAACAACTACTATTTCATCTGATCAACCACCGGAAAACCGACTTCTTCTTCTCCACAGCCTCAACAAGAAGCTATACCAGAGTATATCTCAGAAATGGTCAATACTTTAACTAAAACAACTAAGGGGCCCTGGTGATCTTCAATCAAGAGAACAAGGAGTAGGAACCAGAAACTTCTAGAGCCATGTCTCCTGGCATTAAAATAGAAACTGAATCTTTGTTAGATGAAATTCAGGCTATTCAGACCAACCTTTTCGGTGTAATGAATTCCATTTCTGATAATAAATCAACCCAATTTTTTCACACTATGAGGTTCGATTCTATAAAGGACAATACCGTGAGAAAGCTGCAGCAAATTCAGAAGGACATAACTTCATTATTATTTCAAATGGAATAACTTCGAAAAGACAGAGTGTCAGCTGAAGCTCATTTCCAGACTCAAGCCTTGGTCACAAGATGCCTTGATTTTCTGGAAAGCACTATCTCCAAAAGAATGGATTTACTGCAAGATATCATGATGAATGTGGTATCAAACCTATCTTCAGATGTGTGGATCTTATCCAAAAATATTGATGAGTTTGACAAAAATGGTGAAGAACAAGAACAAGGAAAAGATAAGACAAGGAAATCTTCAAGATGATCAAGAAGAAATAGAAGATTTTTTTTTTAAGATTATTTCAGTTAGAGATTCTTTATTCTTTTATTCTTTGTACGAATCTGTACATTGAACGAGTTATTTTATCTACAATGAGTTCAGTTGATCAGTTTCAGTTATTACTTTCCAAGTTTTGTCAAACACCTAAAAGGAGAAAATTGTTGGAAACTGAATTTTGGATGTTTGACAAACTAAGCATCTAAACTGATATAAAAGAATGATAACTTATCTAAAATATGCAAACTATCGGTTTCCATTAATTGAAGGATAATACGCAGATTTTCTAAGGAAACTGAACCAACAATTGAACTACGCAGACAACTGACTGATCAGTTACTACAGACAGTTATGAGCTTATCAACTACAATGAATCAGCTGATCCCTCAACTGAACACGGCATCAGTTCAGACATTCAGCCGACAAAAGCTGGCTTCAGCAAGTAGTGGGATCACATCATTTCAAAAAAGCTGCAGTGTACGACTGTTAGAAGAATGTTGACGTGGCATGCAACGGATAGAAATGTTCAAATTGTATTTAATATTACCGTGGGAGGGAAGCTTATAAATAGCAGAGAAGAGCAACTGAAGAAGAACTATAAAATTTTTGAATCCTTGAACTCAGAACATCTATCGACTCAGTTACTCTAATGAAATTCTTAAAAACATAAAAGCTCACACTTTTTGTGTACATTCATAGCTTTCAGGCTATACTTCAAGCTTTCAACACAAACTCTAACACTTGATCTTGAAGAGATCAATTGTATTAGATTACTTTAGTTCTATTGAGTACTGTAAACAAATTTGTAACTAAGAGTTTCAGTTTGGAATTGTTAAGTCCAAAACTGAAGTGGGTCTATACAACCGTTTGTATCGATCAAAGTCTTTTATTAGATATCATATCCTTGAGATAGAAGGGTGACGTAGGAGTGTTTGAAATCTCCGAACATCCATAAAATCTCGTGTCTTTGTATTTCAGTTTATATTCTATCTATCAGTCAGTTTGTTTCAGCACACTATTTGTTAACTGATTGATATTGACTTACAAGATTCCCGAGTATTAGTTTATCACTAAAATGACTCATCAGTCGAAAATGTTTTTAAAATCGAAAGTCTTTATTCAACCCCATTCTAAAAACCTTTCCACATTTAAACCAATCCTATCAATTACCATCCGCGTAAGGCAAATAAAGTAGCAGATGCTTGGAGTCAAATGAACATTGGGAAAGTGATTTCATCTTCTCTATCTGTGCAACCATGCCTTAGCGAAACAATCAAATTTAAACAAAGCCAAGATCCTTGTATCACAAAAATTAAGGATGAAATTCAAGAATGAAAGGCTCAAGAATTCCAGACTAATGAAAATGGTGTTCTCTGGATGGAAGGTCGGTTGTGTATGCCAAAAGTCGATGGGATTCAGGAAAAAGTAATGGCCGAGGCACATAAACAAAAGTTTCAGTCCATCCTAGAAGCACCAACATGTACCGAGATCTGAAAAATAATTTCTGGTGGATGGAATGAAGAAAGATGTAGCTGTCTTTGTTTCCAAGTGCTTAACATGTCAACAAGTCAAGGTGGAACATCAACGGCCTGGAGGACCCCTACAACCATTAGAAATATCAAAGTGGAAGTGAGATAACATCTCTATGGACTTCGTAGTAGGATTACCAAAATCAAGGCATGGTCATGATGGGATTTGGTTAATCATTGACAGGATAACCAAATCGGCACATTTCATACCGGTTCGAATGAATTAAAATTTGGATAAACTAGCCACCATGTATGTGGATAACATAGTGAGATTACACGGAGTTCCGACAAGTATATTATCTGATAGAGATCCAAGATTCGTATCGCGATTTTGGAAACGTTTTCAAAAGGCTATGGGAAGCAAAGTCACTCTCAGTACGACCTATCATCCACAGACTGATGTCCAAACCGAAAGGACAATTCAAACACTCGAGGACATGTTCGGGGTATGTGCTTTGGATTTTCATGGAAATTGGAGCGAGCAGTTACCTTTGATAGAATTTGCTTATAATAATAGCTATCACAACAGTATTGAAATGGTTCCATATGAAGCACTATATGGTCGAAAGTGTAGATCACCTCTGTACTGGGATGAAGTCAGAGTAAAAGCTATCACTGGACCTGAGCTTGTTCAAGTAATCATTGACAAGGTCGCCATAATCAGAGAAAGAATCAAGACAGCTCAAGATAGACAAAAGAGCTGGGGAGATTTAAAGAGAAGACCATTGGAGTTTGAAATTGGTGAGAAGGCGTATGTTAAAGTCTCTCGTATGAAAGGAGTGGTTCAGTTCAGCAAGTCCGGAAAGCTAAATCCAAGATATGTTGGACCATTCGATATACTGGAGAAATTGGGAACCCTAGCCTACTGACTGGCTTTGCCATCGGAAATGTCTAGAATTCACAACGTTTTCCACATATCACAACTAAAGAAATATATCCCAGACCCGAGTCACATCCTTAAAGTTGCACTGCTAATGATCAAAGGACATTTGAACGAAGAATTGAAGTATGAAGAAGTCCCTATTCGAATAGTGGACACAAAAGATCAAGTGTTGAGACACCGAACAATACCATATGTCAAAGTGCAGTGGTCAAATCATACTGAACGGAAAGAAACATGGCAACTAAAAGAAAAGATTCACACTCAATATCCTCATCTCTTTAAAACATCGACCTAAACCAAGTTTCGAGGATGCAACTTCCAATAAGGAGGGTGGGATGCAAGGATCCGGATTTTCGAAGCTAAATATGTAAGTAATAAAACTCAAAATGAAGTTCAAAACTTTAAGCTTAGTATAAAACTCAACTATAAACTTAAATTTTTCAGCTAACATTGCTCGAGAAAGTAACTTTAAAGCTCGAGACTTGCTAAGAAGGGGATCTATACTATAAGAAAGCGCAACAATGGAAGAGTCATCATACGAGAAGTACCCCAACTCATGAACTCAAGATTTTAGCTCAAGGAAGCTCATCTCTCCTTGTCCTAAAAGAACCAAAAACGGAGCTAGGAGAAGAGCTAAAGAATTGGACATATTTATGACAATTGAGTTAACCAATAAGAGGAGTTAAAGGTTTGGACAAACTTATTGTGCAAGAGATGACCATTGAGTTAACCCAAGAAGAGAAGCTAAAGGAGCTAAATGTTTGGACACATTTATTGTGCGAGAGATGACCATTGATTTAATCAAGGAAGGACCTAAAGGAGCTAAAGGTTTTTACAAACTTATTATGCAAGAGATAACCATTGAGTTTACCAAGAAAAGGAGCCAAGGGAAGAGCTAGGAGGCTTGGACCAATTTATTGTGTAAGAATAGACCTTTTAGTAAACCAAGGTTACCTTTGATGCTTGGAATAGCCTTGACCACTTTGATGGCTTGGCTTGGGCTTCAAGAATTCGGCCATGGGGAGGGGAAAGGACCAACCTTCATCTATAAATACCCCATCCTATGCTACAAAACTCCCACCAAAAAACTCCCACAAAAGCACTCAAAATTCAGCCAAGGCAAGGAAAGAAAAAGGAGAAAGCTTCGTGCAGTTCGTGTGCTCAGCAATTATGTCGAGGTGATGCTGGATTAACGGCATAATTTGATCAAGTAATACGTCGAAGTGCTGTCCAATTTTCGGGAGAAACTTCGTTCAATAATCAAGCAAATTTTCGGACCACGTCTTCGAATTTCTGTAAGTGGGTTTTTGTTAAGTATTTATTTTTAATTTTAAACTTGTATATATTTATCATGGAATGGATGTGTGCGTGTCCACTCGTTTCGAACAATACAATCTTTCATTTCAAAATTCCGATCGATGATATGCTCTTTCTGGTTTTCGACATTCTTTGATTATGCTGTATTCGTTCAAAAAATTTGATAAGCTATGTTCGATAAATTTGAATTCTGTGATACACTGTCAAGTTTCGATTTGAAATGGGACGATAATTGTAATTCTTTCTGGCCCCTATCAGTGGGTATAAAACTTTGTTCTGACCTTAACCCTTAGAGGACTAACATATTGGGGACAATTTGACCATAGAAATGAGATGAGTAAAAGTGTTGTGTTTGTTCTGATTTGCTTCTGAATTGCTCTGAATCGTCCGATACTCTTTGTCTCATATTTAATTCGGTTCTGTTATGACAAGTCAAAAGTAATAAGTTTTGAAATTTTGTTAAAGAAATGCTTTAAAGATTAAGTTCTATATGTATCTTTTGAAATCGATCGACCCCTCACTCGCTGAGTGTTTCCCAAAACACTCACCCCTGACAACTTTCAGATAAGAATGAAGAACAACTGAACGAGGATGAACAAGAAGCTTTCTAAGGATGGTGATCGAATTCAAGATCAAAAATCAAGATTTTTACCATTCCTTTTGTTTAGTTTCCGAAAACTCTGATGTAATTTTTATTCTGTTGTAATTGTAGAGACAATATTTTGTTATATGGAAAAGACTGGTTTTTGGAAATTTGATATGAGGCTTATTGTTTTTAAGTAATTGTTAAACAATGACGGATGTCATCGATGGCTCGGTCTTGGGGTGTGACACCTAGGAGTCCTAGGGTTTTTCTCTCCACTATACATGGCCACACACATACTCTAATTTCAAAGGATTTCACATGAATTGGAAGAGGAAAAACGCGACAAGTTCCCCGTCTCTCCGCCAACATTCTTCGTATGTCAAATTTTTTTTCATTGAAACACACAAATGCACGCCTTAATCTTCAATTACTTATCATTCATTCTATATTATGTGTGTTTATACATGTTTTCATGAAAATATGATGCCCTTTCAATTATTTTCGTTTTTGTGGCATTTACATGATAAAACTTGATTTTTCATGCTTTTAAATTCATGGTATTGATGCATGAAGAGGCTGCCATGGTATGACCATAATAAAGGATGAATTTCAGAGGGTTTAGGGACCCCTAGATGCATGGTCACTGGCTGGATAATAAGGATGGAATGGCTGAACGAAAATTTGGGTCTTAAGGGGCTAGGGTTTTCGATTTTGGTGTCTAGCAAGACTCAGGCTGCAGGCTGATGTTGGGACGTGTTCAAAGGTCCTAAGAGGGTCTAGTCGTGGTCCTAGATGGGTTGAGGGAAGGCTGGTGCCAGGAGGAAGACTGTAGGTTTGAAGCTTAGTCGCGCTAGCCTTGTTGAGCAGGGGTTTGGCACGAGTTTATGGTTGCAAGTGAATGGACTATAAAGGCTGGTCCAATTGGGTTCTAAGGGATTCGGTTAGTGTCCCAACAGGGTTAGATAGGGCCTGGTTGGGTCGGTGAAGGGATAAGAATGAAGGGGCTTATGGGTTGTTAAGGTTAGGGTTTGGTTCGAACATAGTCAGAAAATTCAGAATATTATTATGCTTCTTTGAGGGTTCTAAACGGCTTGATTTGGGTTTCATAGGGCATGTTTAGTGTGAATAAGCTATGGTTCAAGTTTTAAAATGAACTGAGAAATTAGTCAAAGAACTTAAGTTTACGTCTAAGAAATGTTTATGGGTGTATTTTAAGGTGTTATAGTAAGTTTGGAGGGATTCGGGTCGTCGTTTTAAGGTCTAAGGGTAAATTGGGAAAGTTATTGTTTCAGGGGCAAAACGACATTCTACACCTTAAAAATGTTAGACGTCCTGACAATGCCTTGATTGTTGTAATAAATGTTAAAATATTTATTTTGAAATATTATGGAATTTTATTATTAAAAACGATAAAGTTAAAAGATGTGTTGCATGCTTGGTTTATAAGTGATGGATATGATGAAAGGTTTATAAATTCAAGGCTCAGTTGACGAATGAGAGTGTCGTCGATGTCCCCGCCGCCTTGTACCATGGTATGCGTAAGATTGGTCAATCAACCAACGGCTGAAAATAAAGTCACATTTAATGATCTGAATTCAATAAAAGAGAAATGTACACGTATATGATGAAAGGAAAAGTATATTATGAAAGGAAAGAAAGGTTTAAAGTTATGCATGTTAATGAAAAGCTATTTCATTAAAAGTATTTTCACCGTTAGTTATGGATGTATATGTATTACTTGTTATAACGGTTAAGGTTTGCTTAGTCAATAGACTCACTAGGTGTGAAAGATACAGGTGAGAACAATTTTGATGATGATGAAAGACTTGACGGTTGACTTGGTTGGGCTGATGGTGCACATAAACTGATGATCATTGCTGGTTTCCGCACTTTTATGATTTAAGAGTACTTTAAATATTTTATGACTTTTATGCTTTTGAGTGGTTTTTTAAAGGATTTAAGAGTTTATGTTATTTTTGAAAAATGCTAGTTTTATGTTTTGTTTGACGATTTTATGTTTTGCACTTTGTTTTTGATTTCCAAATAATTAGTTGGTGAGTTTATTTTAAAAGGTGAAAAACTATATATACGCCGAAAAGTTTAAAATAAAAAAAAATTCTACTATATTTTAAAGATAAACGAGTAGTAGACGTTTCAGTTGGTATCTGAGCAACATTCTTGCAAAAGGTTGTGTCGCCACTAGTTCCAGAAAGCTCAGTAATCAAGCATCAAGTCTGTAAGTTTAAATGTTTTAAATGATTTTTATAATGGTACATGCATGTTCTAATGGTTTATATGCTTAAGTTACATGTTTAAGTGCTTTTTGAAATTAATTGGTATTCGTTCTTAAGCTGGTCGATAAAAGATTTTTATATGCTACATGGTTAGAAGCTTAAAGTTAAATTCATGTTGGTTACGTTTAGAATTTGAAAAAAGTTCAGATATAATGCCTCCTAGACGCGCACCTAGTACTGATAGGCAAGATGGTACTAATGAGGATCGTAAAAACAATGCACCCTCGCCTCCCACTGGGGATGCTGGTATACGTGTTCTAAAGGGTATGCATGTTTCTTTGAGCAGCAGGCTCCGAGGACACAGTACAATATGTATGATCAGTTCCGAAGGCTGGCTCCGAAGGAGTTTTCAGGCACCACTGACCCATTTGTTGTTGAGGGTAGGATTAGATCCTCAAGGTGAATTTTCGTTATCTGAATATGGGGTATGCTGATCGAGTTAGGTTTGCTACTTATATGCTGCGAGATTATGTTTCTCTTTTGTGGGAAAGAGTTGAACATGATATCAATATGGCCATCCTCACTTGGGTAATATTCAAGAACTGTTTCTACAAAAAGTATTTTACTGCTGACGTCCGAGGAAGTTTGAAGAGAGAGTTTATGACTCTCCGTCAGGGGGCATGAATGTAGCTAAGTTTGTTAGGAAGTTTGATAGCTGTTGTCACTTTGTGCCCCTTATTGCTAGGGATGTTACTGAGAAACTAAGACACTTCTTGGATGTCCTTCGACCAACTATACGCCATGATGTAATGTTGATGCGAGCGGTGGATTATTCAGCAGCCACTGCTTGTGCTTTCCAAGCTGAGCAAGCCTTGAAGGACATTGATTTTGAGATGTTTGTTCTTCAGTTAGAATAGGCTGATCTGCTGATTCCTCAGTCAAGACAACATCTTCAACTGATTTGGATGTTTCCAGCTGAATATCAGAAGTGACTGATTTGATGACCTCATCAAGATTGGCCAATGATAATTCAGCTTCAGAATAAAGCTTCGGATCGGAAGTTGAAAAGGGAGGTGCTGAAGATGATGTTGGTTGAGCAACTGTGTTCTTGGAAAGCTCTTGAACTGACTGTTCAGCTGGCTCTTCTAATGAAAACTCTTGGGAGGCTGCTGGAATGATCAGTTATTGATCCATTTCCCAATTTTTGATCTCTATCTGCAATGAGAGAAGATCCGAGTCCAGTTGGTCATGCAAAGCTTTGTCATTGTATGCAGTTAGACTGGTAGGATCATAGTTCAGTCGCAGTTGAGCAACTATCTTCTGTAGCTTCTTTGTTCTCAGTTGATTGAAGAAATAGTTATTTCGCTCTAGAGCTTGAACAATGGTAGATGCCTTGACTACCTTCATAAAAATTTTAAAATCAACAAATTTCTTCAATTTTGACTTCTTCTGAAGCTGCTTGGAAAAGACTTCAGTTTTGAATTTTACCAATTCATCATAAGCCTTGAGCTTTTTTTCTGAAAATTCATTGGTCTCTTCACAAATGAGATCAATGTGCGTTTGGATTGTGTTGGTTGGCCTGGGCTCTTCTTGCATTTTGCCCTTGCCTTTTGAGTCAGTCAGGGCATGAGGAATGCTCAACCCTGAAGTAGTTGCATCAATTTGTTCTCTTATCACTATACCTTTTGGTCTGGCAAGAGGTAGAGAGGTGTATCCAGAGATAGTGATTAATGGAGCCTTAACTCCAACAAGTTTCTTTTTTTCACCTGATTCTATGACCGTATTCTTTGGTAGAATAGCAGACAGAGGTAGCTGATCCTCAGTTGAGGATTCAGTTGGAATAGCCTTCAGAGGGATAGCCTTGATAGGCTGTTGAGCCCCCGACTGCATCAATCTTTCAGTTGGGATGGTCCCAACTGCAACAATAGGTTTTTTCTTCAAAGTTCTTGGCTTCTTGATGGCCTTGGGAGATGGAGTCTTCTCAGAGTCGATTTCACTGACAATCAACTTGCGCATGATTGTCATCTTCTGAAGAGTCTCTTTTTTCTGAACTGACTTGGGAGCCTTCTGTGTCCCAATCTCTCTCTTTACCTTCAAGAACTGCTCAGGAGACATATCCAGTTTCTGCTTTGGTGGCTGGACATTCTTAGCATTGAAGATTTTCAGTTTTGATGGTTTTTTAGAGTCATCAGTCACCAGCCCTTTGACTTTTAGCAAATATTTGAGCTGCACCGCATAACCCTTTGATTTCTTGGACGATGGAAACATATTCCTCAGGATGTTGAAAATTATGTTCTTCCAGTTCAGTCTCCGTCCAGCCATGATAGTAGTCATAGCGGGAAATTTTCAAGATTAAGTGCAGCAAAGGATCCAGCCTTTGCTAAAAGCCCTTTGGTTATGATATCTGCCAAAAGTCGCACCTCTGGCTTCAGCTCCTTCTTGGGATCAGAAACTTTGATTTTCCGACCATCAGCAGACAGAAGGGTTTGCATCTCCTCAACATCAGATGCCTTTACTTCAGAGAGATTAACTAGCCCATCAGTAGGCAGTTGAAATAGGTTGCAGAAGAAATCCTCGTCAATGATCAGCAGCTAAGCATTTACAGTAATTGCGATACTGTCGGTTGCAGTGACATAGCCATTGGCATAGAGTTCCTGAATCTCTTTAGTATAGATTTCTTGGGAAGATAATCCCAAAAATTGTTTCAGTCCAGCTGCTTCCAGTTTGATGAAGATTTTCTTCACAGCTTTATCTGATACAGTCATAACTGAGTCAAAGTTGATTTCCTTTGCATTCATTACATGAGCTAGGATCTGATTTTCCATTTGACTGAATGTTTTTCTGCAAGAAAGAAAACTTGAATTTTTTTTTCTCTGTAAATTTGAAGTAAGCGTAAGGAGAAAAACTGAAATTGAGCGGGTATAGTACTGATGTAAGTGGTTGTTCAAATTATTGGATACGTGCCAGTCTAGGAAAATTTGAATTAAAGAACGTGTGTACGTGTGGTAAAAACGTGTGTAGGATATTAATGGATTCCGTGGGTCCACGTTCCAAAATACTATTCGTTGAAAGACAGCAATTAATACTTTGACAAACAGTCATATCATTTAATATAGAATATTATTCGATTTATTAGTTAACTTATCGGAGAAGATCAGTTAGATCAGCAGCTGAATAACCAGTTGAAAACTTAGTCAGTTCAGTGGAAGACCAACTGAATATTGTCTTCTCAATTAACTTTTCAAATCGATATTCCCACTCAATAAATGCATCTAATTAAAAGAAATGGTAAGAAAATCTCAGTCTGAGTAAGTCAAAAGACGTTTCAATTGACTTGAGTCCCTTCATCTTCTTCAATATTAAATGTATCATGTCTATAAGTAAGATAAAAAAAATGTTAGATAACAACAGTTCAATATGTCTAGTTCAAGCTGCAGCAGTACTCATAACTTAGATAGGCAAAAAAAAACAGTTCAATATGTCAAATCTATGTCTAGTTCAAGCTGCAATTCGGATGCCTGCAGCAGTACTCATAACTTAGTTACACAAAGGACACTTCCTCATCTGGAAACTCTAATGAAAACCATAGAAAAATACGTTTGGATGAAGGTCATGTCTTCATGGTTTAAGGTGCAAGATCTCCAGAACATGCATCGAAATGGTTTGACTCTTACTGCCACATAGAGAGCAACATCAAGAAAGTACAAACAGCGATTTGACGTCGATCCTATTACCGAGCTTGCTTCTGATCAAGTTCTGCTACATGTGATGCTATGGAAAGAATAACATCAGCTTGAGAAAATCTCCAGTGCAGAATCCTTCACAAGGATTCGAATCCATGAATTGAAAAATTGGATTTCCGAGTGGCAAGATTCTGTAGACACTGAATTGTGTCGAGTAACATGGTTTCAATTTTATTCGCAATGAAATCTTGTTTTGTATCATTGCTGTTGTCTCTTTACTTTCTGCAAAACTTAATTTCATCAGTTGATAAATAGTTAACGAACTGAATATCATAACTGATAAATGTCTAACTAACATCAGTTGACAAACAGTTAACGAACTGAATATAATAACTGATAAATGTACAACTGGCACCAGTTGATAAGCATTTAAATAATAAATGACAAAATGAATGAACAGCAATTGCCAAAGCAGCAATAAAACTGATATTATTAAGAAAAGTCAATTAAACCAAGTATATTGCGAAAGTGAGAAAATTTATTCTCTGGCAATGGTTTAGTGAAGATTTCAGTAGCTTGTTGTTCAATTGACACATATTCCAGCCTGATAGCTTTCTTCAGAGCATGATCTATGATGAAGTGATGCCTGACATCAATGTCCGTGGTCCTTGAGTGAATAAATGGATTGTAAGTTATTGCAATCGTGCTTGTATTATCACAAAATATTGGAGATTCTTTAGCATCAACTCCATAATCTTTCAGTTGTAGTTGAATCCAGAGCAGTTGGGATTAGCAGCTTCCAGCAGCAAGGTACCCTGCTTCAGTTGTGGAAGTAGCTATAGATGTTTGCTTCTTGCTGAACCATTAGATCAGTCTGTCTCCTAGAAACTGACAAGATCCACGGGTGCTTTTACGATATAGCTTACATCCTGCATAATTTGCATCTGAATATCCAACTAAATTGAAAGAAGAGTCTTTAGCGTACTATAATCACACATTTTGAGTGCCTTTTAGATATTTTAAAATTCTTTTGGCAACTGAAAAATGAGATTGCTTAGGATTTGCTTGAAATCTAACACACATGCAAACATCAAATACAATATCAGGACTACTAGCAATTAGGTACAATAATGAACCTATTAAACCTCTGTAGAGTGTCGTCTCAACTGATATCCCCCCTTGATCATTGTCCAGTTTGACTGATGAACTCATAAGAGTAGTTGCAGCTGAACAAGTTTCCATGCCAAATTTCTTGAGCAATTACTTCGTGTATTTTGTTTGATTGATAAAAATACCAGTGTCCAGTTTCTTCCCTTGTTGTCCGAGAAAGAATGCCAGTTCACCCATCATACTCATCTCAAATTTTTCCTACATTAACTTGACAAATTTCTCACAGAATTTGGGATTAGTTGACCCAAATATAATATCATCAACATATATTTGCACAAGTAAAATGTGATCATTCTTAGAAAATTTGAACAAGGTCTTGTCAACTGATCCAACAGTAAAACCATGATCAGTTAAGAATTTTGAGAGTGTCTCATACCAAGCTCTTGGAGTTTGTTTAAGACCATATAAAGCTTTGTTCAAATGATAGACATGATCAGGAAAAAAGTGATTGATAAAACCTGGTGGTTATTCAACATAAACTTCTTCCTGCAACTGACCATTCAGATATGCACTTTTTACATCCATTTGGTAGACTTCAAAGTTCTTGAATGATGCATAGGCAAGGAACATTCTGATTGCTTCCAGTCTTGCAACTGGTGCATACGTTTCATCATAGTCAATTCCTTCTTCCTGCCTATATCCTTGTGCTACAAGTCTTTCTTTGTTGTGTGAAACTGAACCATCTTCGTTCAGTTTATTTCTGAATACCCATTTTGTACCTATAATTGTTTTACAAACTGGTCTTGGAACTAAGTTCCAGACATTGTTATGAGTAAATTGATTTAGCTCCTCTTGCATTGAATATATCCAGTTAGGATCAACAAGATTTTTGTCAGTTTTCTTTGGTTCCAGTTGTGAGACAAAAGCAGAATGAATGAACAAATTAAGCATTTGATTTCTTTTTCTTACCGGGTCAGATGGATTACCTATCACCAATTCTGGAGGATGTGAATTCTTCCGTCTAAACTCAGTATTTGCTTTTTCATATCAGCAACTGCTTCTGTTGGCAACTGAATGTTTTCAGATTCAGTGGAGTTGTATCAGTTGGTAACTAAATATCATCTGTTTGCTCCACCAATTGATTATCAGGAGCAGGTTCCTGTTCAACTGATTGATCTAGTATTTCTGGATCAGGTGTTTGAAGGATATTTCTATTGATATGATTTTCTTCTTCAGTATCATCCTCCAAACTGATCTCTGTAAAACGATCAATTAGCTCAACTGGATCAGTTGGCTTATCAGTTAGCACTGTTTCATCAAAAACAACATGAATAGATTCTTCAACATTTAAAGAGTTGTTATTAAAAGCTCTATATGCTTTGCTAATTGAAGAATATCAAAGAAATATTCTCTCTAAAGATTTAGCATCAAAGGCTTTTAAATGATTTTTACCATAATCAAGAATAAAACATCTACAGTCAAATATTTTGAAATAAGAAACCACACTTTTTCTTCCATACCAGATCTCATATGGTGTTTTCACATGATTCTTATTAATCATTGATCTATTCTAAGTGTAACATGTAGTGTTTGCTGCTTCTGTGAGGCCTGGGGCCGAAGAGGGCGGGGGGTGATCGCCGGTGCCATAAGGTTGCACGGACAATGAGCGGCTCCTGGCAGGCTTCTAGGTGGAGGGAACATGAATGAACCGATCCCACACCGGAATGAGAGGTATTCCGAGACTGTTCAATGTAATGGACTGTACAGTTGAAGAGGGCTTAAAAGATTTGATATGTACTACTCATAACAAGAAGGCGCATCTTCTTTTCGGTAGCTCATCACATAAGAACTCCAAAGTTAAGCGTGCCTGACTTGGGAAAATTCTGGGATGGGTGACCCCCTGGGAAGTTTCCTAGGGTGTGTGTGAGTGAGGACATAAGCACGCTGGAAAAACTCGTCTTGGTACAGTGAGGACAGTCGTCGAATTTGGGGCGTTACAGCTTCAGCCCAAAATCTTTGAAAAATACCAGAATCAGCAAGAATTTTTCTAGCAGCTTCTTTAAGGGTCCAATTTCTTCTCTCAGCTGCACCATTTTGCTGAGGTGTTCTAGCTGCTGAGAGCTCATGCTTGATTCCAGTATTCTAAAAAAGTTGAAAGATTTTGATTGATGAATTCAGTCCCTCTGTCAGAACTTATTCGATCAATCCCAACTGATTTTTCATTTAATAGTCTTTTGAAGAGCTTAATCAGTTGTGCAACAGTTTGGTCTTTGGATTTGAGAAAAATAACCCAAGTAAAGCTTGAAAAATTATCCACAACTATCAAGGTGTATTTCATTCCTCCTGAACTCGTGACTGGTATTGGACCAAAAATATCCGTATGTAACAGTTCTAATCATCGGGAAGATGATTTACAACCTCTGTTTTTTAATGAAGATCTTACTTGTTTACCAAACTGACATGCTGAACAAACTTTATGTAGTGACCCGTTCCAGAATCACCTACTAATCAAAAACTAAGCATGCAATTAACCTAATTAATTATAATCAGAGATAACAACGGAAATATGGCCAACAACAATAGTTATACAACCCAATCGAAATCGAAGTCTAGACTAACTCAAAATGTAATATCCAGTACAACCATATCGAATCAAATGGAAAACACTGAAAACTAAACCAACCAGCTACTCAACGTCCTCCTCCTGCTCCTCCTGAGCCATCCAACCTGAGGCCTGCCCCGAGGGAATGGGGTGTCCAAGAATAAACAAAACCGAGGACGTGAGCGATAAGAACGCCCAGTACAAAAGTATGAGTATACAAACCTATATGAAATGCACATGCTATGATATGATACCAGGGTAGTCAAGAAACAGGAATCACAAAGGATCTCAAAATGCTCAGTCTAGAGGCGCCAAGTGGATAGTGCCGCGCGGTCCAACCTCTGGGTCACTGCATCCACTACAAGACAGACGTGGACCTAAAATGTCCCGGACCACCGAAGCCCTCCCGACCCGTCGGCCACTGTGTACTCTCGGTGTCCATGCGTCCACAAGACAGGGCTGAGCGGCCCCAAGATATAGCTTATCTCGAAAGAGATACAGCTCAACAGTAAAGGCTATCTCGAAGGAGATACGGCTCAACATGATATGCAATATGCATCATAACTCGTGACATAATAGCATGCATCATATGACATATAACAATGCAGCAAATACTCATGCAACACATATATGAATGTATACTCAACCAGGATATCTCGGATAGTACTTTCGTACCTCTATCACAGCAAGCCTAGCCTTACGCAACACCGCTAATCAGGTCTAGCACAAGCCTACGCATCAAAAGCATACTCAATCAATACTACCATGCTCGACTAGCAAAACCAGTACTCCCTAGTACTACCAAAGGTTTAGGGTTTACCTTCGTCCGTCGACAGCCCTTTGATGTCGATTGCCTTGAAACTCAGGCGCCGCTACGCTACTACTCCTGGCAGCTCTTGGCTATCGCTCGACCAACAACTAACCCTAGAAACCTTCCAAATCCTCTCAACTATGAGGCAAAATCATGAATTGGCAAGTCACAAATGAGAAATCCGAGCACTATTTATAGGCCATGTTCGGATCCTCCGAACAACACTTCGGAACGTCCGAACGCTACGTGTCCATTGGCTCTTGACAGCTCATGATCGGATCCTCCGATCATACACTTCGGACCGTCCGAACATGCATGGAAAATGACGTGTCGATCAACACTTGACACCTATGATCGGATTCACCGAACTACACTTCGGATCGTCCGAACTCTTCGGTGCTTCCGAACCCTCTTCGGTCCGTCCGATCATGACCATAGCCAAAATTACACCTTAAACCTTCTTAATCACCATTACTCCGTTAATTACCCAATTTGGAATTCGGGCTACTACATTCTCCCCCCCTTAAAAGATTTCGTCCTCGAAATCAGGCTTAGAGAATGAACAAAACGAAATAACAACATCATTAATACATCTCAATTGTTGTTGAATACAACTGATACTATGATTACAACTGAAAACACAAACTTATACAAAGCACAACTCAAAAGAGCTCTGGATGCTCCGAACGCATACGACTCTCTAACTCCCAAGTGGCTTCTTCAGTGCCTCGACGCTGCCACTGCACTAAGACAAGAGGAATGATCTTATTCCGCAACACCTTATCTTTGCGATCTAGAATCTGAACTGGTCGCTCCACGTAAGACAAATCCGTATCAAGTTGAACTTCAGATGGATGTAAGATGTGCGACTCATCTGCTACATAACGTCTCAACAAGGATACGTGGAACACATCATGAATACTTGATAGGTACGGCGGCAACGCAAGTCTGTAAGCTAAATCTCCCACACATTCCAGTATCTCGAATGGACCAATAAATCTCGGAGACAGCTTACCCTTGAGACCAAATCTCAAAATCCTGCGAAAAGGCGAAACTCGGAGAAACACCTTCTCACCTGGCTGAAAATGAAGAGGTCGACGCTTTGTGTTCGCATAACTAGCCTGTCGATCCTGAGCAGTCTTAATCCGCTTCTTGATTACTGCAACCTTATCTATAGCCTGCTGGACTAACTCCGGTCCCTCTACCTGTCGTTCCCCGACTTCATCCCAGAATAATGGAGTACGACAACGTCGCCCGTACAACGCCTCAAATGGTGCCATACCAATACTACGATGATAGCTGTTGTTGTACGCGAACTCAATCAAAGGCAAATGATCCTGCCAAGCGGGTCCGAAATCCATAACACAGGCTCGCAACATATCCTCAAGCGTACGGATAGTCCTCTCTGATTGACCGTCAGTCTCCGGATGATAAGCAGTACTCAGACTCAGTGTAGTACCCAAAGCTGACTGGAAACTACCCCAAAACCGTGAGGTAAAACGAGGATCTCTGTCACTAACAATACTGACAGGCACTCCATGCAAACGTACAATCTCCTGAATGTACAATCGAGCCATACGATCGAAAGTGAAATCACGATTATACGGCAGAAAATGAGCAGACTTGGTGAGTCGATCCACCACTACCCAGATAGCATCGCTGTTCCTCGAAGATAATGGCAAGTGAGTAATGAAATCCATCGTAATATGCTCCCACTTCCATTCTGGAATAGGTAAGTTCAACAACAATCCTCCCGGTCGACGGTGCTCTGCCTTAACCTGCTGGCAAACTAGACACTTGGAGACAAACTGATACACGCTGCGCTTCATCCCTTTCCACCAAAACCGCATCCTCAAGTCTCTATACATCTTGTTGCTTCCTGGATGAACACTTAACTTGCTTCGATGCGCCTGAGACAATATCTCGTCCCTCAAAGTGTCATCCTCTGGTACTACAACCCGATTAGATAAGCACAGAAGACCATTGGACTGATAATGGAAATTGCTATTACCACCAACTAACCGAGCTAATCTCTGAGTCTTGAGATCAGACATCTGAGCTTCTCGAATCCGAGTGAACAAATTGGGCTCAGATAAAATGGTAGCAACACGAATGCTCTCCATACCTTTCCGATGCTTGAAGTTAAACCCCAACGAGCAACTATCCTGGATGGCACTAGTCATAGCACAAGTCTGAAGTGCAGAGGCTCTCACCTTGCGACTAAGCGCATCAGCTGTGAGATTCGCAGAACCTGGATGGTACTTGATCTCGCAATCATAATCCTTCAGCAAATCCATCCAACGACGTTGCCTCATGTTCAACTCAGCCTGAGTGAACAGATATTTCAGACTCTTATGATCAGTAAAGATTTCAAACTGAACACCGTACAAATAATGACGCCAAATCTTCAGCGCAAACACAATAGCTGCCAATTCCAGATCATGAGTGGGATACTTCTCCTCGTGAGATTTCAGCTGTCTGGAAGCATAAGCAATCACATGACCGTTTTGCGTCAACACACACCCTAAGCCTTGAGTGGAGGCATCGGTGTAAACACTGAAACCATCAGATCCTGACGGTAACGCCAAAACAGGTGCGGAAGTCAGAAGTCGACGAAGCTCTCTGAAACTATCTTCGCACTCGGATGACCACTCAAATGGAACATCCCTCCGAGTAAGTTGCGTCAATGGTCTGGCTATCTGAGAGAAATTCACGATGAAGCGACGATAATACCCTGCCAGACCTAGAAAACTACGGATCTCAGCCACCGTCGTCGGACGTGACCAATTCAGCACTGCTTCAATCTTGCTGGGATCCACAGAAACTCCTTCCTTGGAAATCACATGACCAAGGAATACCAAACGATCAATCCAGAACTCGCACTTACTCAGCTTAGCATACAATTGCTTCTCGCGAAGAATCTGCAACACAATCCTCAAGTGTTGGGCATGCTCTTCCACACTGTGGGAATAGATCAAGATATCGTCAATGAAAACCACCACAAACTGATCCAGAAAATCTCGGAAGACTCGGTTCATCAGATCCATGAACACCGCTGGCGCATTCGTCAATCCGAATGGCATAACTAGAAACTCGTAATGCCCATAACGAGTACGAAATGCAGTCTTGGAAATATCATCACCTCTGACTCTCATCTGATGATAACCCGATCGCAAGTCGATCTTGGAGTAAACAGAAGTACCCTGAAGCTGATCGAACAAGTCATCAATACGGGGTAAAGGGTACTTGTTTTTGATCGTCACCCGATTCAGCTGGCGATAATCAATGCACAACCGCATCGATCCATCCTTCTTCTTGACAAACAAGACTGGAGCTCCCCAAGGCGAAACACTCGGGCGAATATAACCCTTATCAAGAAGATCCTGCAATTGCTGCTTCAGCTCTCTCATCTCTGACGGAGCAAGACGATAGGGGGCACGAGAAATCGGTGCAGTCCCTGGCATTAAATCTATGCCAAATTCCACCTCTCTAACCGGAGGAAAACCAGGAATCTCATCTGGGAAAACATCAGGAAATTCACAAACCACTGGAATATCCTCTAGACCAACACTACCTGTGGATGAATCAATCGCATAGATGAGGTAGCCTTCCCCGCCCGACTCTAAAGCACGACAGGCTTTCAGAGCAGATACCACTGGCATCGGAGGTCGCGCTCCCACACCATAGAAAAACCAACTAGAGCTTTCAGTCGTACGAAACTGAACAAGCTTCTGGTAACAATCCACAGTAGCTCGGTAGGTAGTCAATAAGTCTATACCCAAGATACAATCAAAATCTTCCATCTCTAGGATCATAAGATTCGCAGTCAACTCGTTACCCTCAAAATCTAAGGGACAACCCATCACTAGACGCTTCGCTAACACCGAATGACCCATCGGAGTAGAAACAGAAAGAATGACGTCTAGAGAAACATAGGGTAACCTATGACGCTTAACAAATCGTGCAGAAATGAAGGAATGAGAGGCTCCTGTATCAATAAGAACAAAAGCAGGAATACCGCATAAATGAAAAGTACCTGCTATGACTCTCTCCGTCTCATCTGCAGCCTGATCCTGGTTCAGCGCAAAAACCTGACCTTGGGCACGAGGTCGAAGATTCGAACTACCCACTGCCTGACCCTGCCTCCTCTGCTGAACAGTCGTCTGAGATCCAGAACCGGATCCTGCTCCACCTCGCAACTGAGGACAATTCTTCTTAATATGCCCCATCTCTCCGCACTGATAACAAGCTCCTGCGGCTACTCGGCATTGCTCCGATGGATGGTTCTTCCCACAATGCGCACAAGACTCCTTCTTCTTACCAAAGCGGAAAACACCACTAGATCGAGATTCAGATCCAGAAGAAGATGAACCAGATTTCTTGAATGACTGAGATCGAGGCCTCAAAGTACTCGGAGGTCTAGAAGAAGAAAGAATAGCCCTACCACGCTGGAGACTGATCTCTGCCTGGCGACACCGGTTCAATAACCCATCATAAGAAGTAGGATTATCACAGACAGTGACTCGATCAAAGATCTCCTGATTAAGGCCCTGGAGGAAATGATCATACTTGGCCTCAGAACTGCCACTGATATGAGGAGCGAAGGGTAACAACTCAAAGAATTTCTGCTGATACTCATCAACAGACATACTCCCCTGCTTAAGGTTCAGGAGCTCAATCGTCTTGGCCTGGCGAAGGGCTGGAGGAAAGTACAGCTGCATGAACGCTGCACGGAAATCGACCCAAGTCGCTCTACCCTGCGACTGAACTATCGGCGCAGAAGTCGATCGCCACCACCTGCGAGCACGGCCCTCGAGAAGAAAACTAAGGGTCTCCATCTTCTGCTCATCGGTGCACTGGAATGCGCGGAAACAACTCTCCATGCGCTCTAACCAATCCTCCGCATCATCGGGAGTCTCACCGCCAACTAAAGGCTTAGGCCCCATCTGCATGAAACGATGCATATCGAAACGCCTAGGACCATCCCGACGATGACGATGCTCACGATGACGTCTATGATCGTCCTGGTCACCCCATCGACCTACACTCCCCTGACTACTCCCGTCATCAAAATGGTCAGCCATCGCTACAAGATAGAATAGGGAAAATGGTAAAATGGTCAACGGAAATCCCAAAACAGAATCTATATCCCAAAATCATACGCATGCTCTGATACCATAAATGTAGTGACCCGTTCCAGAATCACCTACTAATCAAAAACTAAGCATGCAATTAACCTAATTAATTATAATCAGAGATAACAACGGAAATATGGCCAACAACAATAGTTATACAACCCAATCGAAATCGAAGTCTAGACTAACTCAAAATGAAATATCCAGTACAACCATATCGAATCAAATGGAAAACACTGAAAACTAAACCAACCAGCTACTCAACGTCCTCCTCCTGCTCCTCCTGAGCCATCCAACCTGAGGCCTGCCCCGAGGGAATGGGGTGTCCAAGAATAAACAAAACCGAGGACGTGAGCGATAAGAACGCCCAGTACAAAAGTATGAGTATACAAACCTATATGAAATGCACATGCTATGATATGATACCAGGGTAGTCAAGAAACAGGAATCACAAAGGATCTCAAAATGCTCAGTCTAGAGGCGCCAAGTGGATAGTGCCGCGCGGTCCAACCTCTGGGTCACTGCATCCACTACAAGACAGACGTGGACCTAAAATGTCCCGGACCACCGAAGCCCTCCCGACCCGTCGGCCACTGTGTACTCTCGGTGTCCATGCGTCCACAAGACAGGGCTGAGCGGCCCCAAGATATAGCTTATCTCGAAAGAGATACAGCTCAACAGTAAAGGCTATCTCGAAGGAGATACGGCTCAACATGATATGCAATATGCATCATAACTCGTGACATAATAGCATGCATCATATGACATATAACAATGCAGCAAATACTCATGCAACACATATATGAATGTATACTCAACCAGGATATCTCGGATAGTACTTTCGTACCTCTATCACAGCAAGCCTAGCCTTACGCAACACCGCTAATGTAGTAGCCCGAATTCCAAATTGGGTAATTAACGGATTAATGGTGATTAATCATGATCGGAAGGTCTGAAGATGGTTCGGAAGCACCGAAGAGTTCGGACGATCCGAAGTAGGTTCGGTGGATCCGAACATGAGGTGTCAAGAGTGGATCGACACGTCAGTTTTCATGCACGTTCGGACGGTCCGAAGTGTATGATCGGAGGATCCGAACATGAGCTGTCAAGAGCCAATGGACACGTAGCGTTCGGACGTTCCGAAGTGATGTTCGGAGGATCCGAACATGGCCTATAAATAGTGCTCGGATTTCTCATTTGTGACTTGCCATTCCTTGAGTTAAGTCTCCTCTTTGAGAGTTTTGGAAGGATTCTAGGGCTAGTTGTTGTTCGAGCGATAGCCAAGAGCTGCCGGGATTGGTAGCATAGCAGCGCCGGAGTTTCGAGGCAATCGACATCAAAGGGCTGTCGACGGACGAAGGTAAACCCTAAACCTTTGGTAGTACTAGGGAGTACTGGTTTTGCTAGTCGAGCATGGTAGTATTGTTTGAGTATGCTTTTGTTGCGTAGGCTTGTGCTAGACCTGATTAGCGGTGTTGCGTAAGGCTAGGCTTGCAGTGATAGAGGTACGAAAGTACTATCCGAGATATCCTGGTTGAGTATACATTCATATATGTGTTGCATGATTATGTGGTGCATTGATATATGTCATTTGACGCATGCCATTATGTCACGTTTATTACTGCACGTTGCATTTCACGTCGAGCCGTATCTTCTTCGAGATAGCCTTTGCTGTTGAGCTGTATCTCTTTCGAGATAAGCTATATCTTGGGGCCGCTCAGCCCTGTCTTGTGGACGCATGGACACCGAGAGTACACAGTGGCCGACGGGTCGGGAGGGCTTCGGTGGTCCGGGACATTTTAGGTCCACGTCTGTCTTGTAGTGGATGCAGTGACCCAGAGGTTGGACCGCGCGGCACTATCCACTTGGCGCCTCTAGACTGAGCATTGTTGAGATCCTTTTGTGACTCCTGTTTCTTGACTACCCCGGTATCATGATCATAGCATGTGCATTTCATATAGGTCTGTATACTCATACTTTTGTACTGGGCGTTCTTATCGCTCACGTCCTCGGTTTTGTTTATTCTTGGACACCCCATTCCCACGGGGCAGGCCTCAGGTTGGACAGCTCAGGAGGAGCAGGAGGAGGACGTTGAGTAGCTGGTTGGTTTAGTTTTCGGTATTGTTCTATTCGATATGGTTGTACTTGTATTTTTTAGTTGAGTTATTATAGACTTCGATTGGATTGTATATTTATAGTTTGTTGACTATTTCCGCTGTTATCTCTGATTACTGTTATTAAGTAAAGTGCATGCTTAAGTTCTTGCTTAGTAGGTGATCCTGGAACGGGTCACTACATTTATGGTATCAGAGCATGCATACGATTTTGGGATATAGAATTCTGTTTTGGGATTTCCGTTGACCCTTTTACTATTTTCCCTATTCTATCTTGTAGCGATGGCTGACCATTTTGATGACGAGAGTAGTCAGGGGAGTGTAGGTCGTTGGGGCGATCAGGACGGTAGTAGGCGTCATCGTAATCGTGAGCATCGTCATCGTCGGGATGGTCCTAGGCGTTTCGATATGCATCGTTTCATGCAGATGGGGCCTAAGCCTTTAGTTGGCGGTGAGACTCCCGATGATGCGGAGGATTGGATAGAGCGCATGGAGAGTTGTTTTCGTGCATTCCAGTGCACCGATGAGCAGAAGGTGGAGACCCTTAGTTTTCTTCTCGAGGGCCGTGCTCGCAAGTGGTGGCGATCGACTTCTGCGCCGATAGTCCAGTCCCAGGGTAGGGTGACTTGGGCCGATTTCCGTGCGGCTTTCATGCAGCTGTATTTTCCTCCAGCCCTTCGCCAGGCGAAGACGATTGAGCTCTTGAACCTGAAGCAGGGGAGTATGTCTGTTGATGAGTATCAGCAGAAATTCTTCGAGTTGTTGCCCTTCGCTCCTCATATCAGTGGCAGTTCTGAGGCTAAGTATGACCATTTCCTCCAGGGGCTTAACCAGGAGATTTTTGATCGTGTCACAGTTTGTGACAATCCTACTTCCTATGATGGGTTAGTGAACCGGTGTCGCCAGGCAGAGATCAGTCTCCAGCGTGGTAGGGCTATGTTTTCTTCTAGATCTCCGAGTACTTTGAGTCCTCGACCTCAGTCTTTCAAGAAGTCAGGTTCTTCTTCTTCTGGATCTGGATCAAGGTCTAGCGGTGATGTTCGCTTTGGTGAGAAGAAGGATGCTTGTGTGCATTGTGGGAAGAACCATCCATCGGAGCAATGCCGAGTAGCCGCAGGAGCTTGTTTTCAGTGCGGAGAGATGGGTCATCTCAAGAAGAATTGTCCTCAGCTGCGAGGTGGAGCAGGATCTGGTTCCGGATCCCAGACGACTGTTCAGCAGAGGAGGCAAGGTCAGGCAGTGGGTAGTTCGAATCTTCGACCTCGTGCCCAAGGTCAGGTTTTTGCGCTGAACCAGGATCAGGCTGCAGATGAGATTCCTGGTTTTCCTCCGGTTAGATAATCGTATGCGTTCAGAGCATCCAGAGCTCTTTTGAGTAGTACTGTAGTTGTACTATGGATGTATGTATGTGTCTCCATTGTAATCCAAATATCAGTTGTGTTTAACAAACAATTGAGATGTAATAACAATGTTGTTGTTATTTCGTTTTGTTCATCCTCTAAGTTTGATTTCGAGGACGAAATCTTTTTAAGAGGGGGAGAATGTAGTAGCCCGAATTCCAAATTGGGTAATTAACGGATTAATGGTGATTAATCATGATCGGAAGGTCTGAAGATGGTTCGGAAGCACCGAAGAGTTCGGACGATCCGAAGTAGGTTCGGTGGATCCGAACATGAGGTGTCAAGAGTGGATCGACACGTCAGTTTTCATGCACGTTCGGACGGTCCGAAGTGTATGATCGGAGGATCCGAACATGAGCTGTCAAGAGCCAATGGACACGTAGCGTTCGGACGTTCCGAAGTGATGTTCGGAGGATCCGAACATGGCCTATAAATAGTGCTCGGATTTCTCATTTGTGACTTGCCATTCCTTGAGTTAAGTCTCCTCTTTGAGAGTTTTGGAAGGATTCTAGGGCTAGTTGTTGTTCGAGCGATAGCCAAGAGCTGCCGGGATTGGTAGCATAGCAGCGCCGGAGTTTCGAGGCAATCGACATCAAAGGGCTGTCGACGGACGAAGGTAAACCCTAAACCTTTGGTAGTACTAGGGAGTACTGGTTTGCTAGTCGAGCATGGTAGTATTGTTTGAGTATGCTTTTGTTGCGTAGGCTTGTGCTAGACCTGATTAGCGGTGTTGCGTAAGGCTAGGCTTGCAGTGATAGAGGTACGAAAGTACTATCCGAGATATCCTGGTTGAGTATACATTCATATATGTGTTGCATGATTATGTGGTGCATTGATATATGTCATTTGACGCATGCCATTATGTCACGTTTATTACTGCACGTTGCATTTCACGTCGAGCCGTATCTTCTTCGAGATAGCCTTTGCTGTTGAGCTGTATCTCTTTCGAGATAAGCTATATCTTGGGGCCGCTCAGCCCTGTCTTGTGGACGCATGGACACCGAGAGTACACAGTGGCCGACGGGTCGGGAGGGCTTCGGTGGTCCGGGACATTTTAGGTCCACGTCTGTCTTGTAGTGGATGCAGTGACCCAGAGGTTGGACCGCGCGGCACTATCCACTTGGCGCCTCTAGACTGAGCATTGTTGAGATCCTTTTGTGACTCCTGTTTCTTGACTACCCCGGTATCATGATCATAGCATGTGCATTTCATATAGGTCTGTATACTCATACTTTTGTACTGGGCGTTCTTATCGCTCACGTCCTCGGTTTTGTTTATTCTTGGACACCCCATTCCCACGGGGCAGGCCTCAGGTTGGACAGCTCAGGAGGAGCAGGAGGAGGACGTTGAGTAGCTGGTTGGTTTAGTTTTCGGTATTGTTCTATTCGATATGGTTGTACTTGTATTTTTTAGTTGAGTTATTATAGACTTCGATTGGATTGTATATTTATAGTTTGTTGACTATTTCCGCTGTTATCTCTGATTACTGTTATTAAGTAAAGTGCATGCTTAAGTTCTTGCTTAGTAGGTGATCCTGGAACGGGTCACTACAGCTAATCAGGTCTAGCACAAGCCTACGCATCAAAAGCATACTCAATCAATACTACCATGCTCGACTAGCAAAACCAGTACTCCCTAGTACTACCAAAGGTTTAGGGTTTACCTTCGTCCGTCGACAGCCCTTTGATGTCGATTGCCTTGAAACTCAGGCGCCGCTACGCTACTACTCCTGGCAGCTCTTGGCTATCGCTCGACCAACAACTAACCCTAGAAACCTTCCAAATCCTCTCAACTATGAGGCAAAATCATGAATTGGCAAGTCACAAATGAGAAATCCGAGCACTATTTATAGGCCATGTTCGGATCCTCCGAACAACACTTCGGAACGTCCGAACGCTACGTGTCCATTGGCTCTTGACAGCTCATGATCGGATCCTCCGATCATACACTTCGGACCGTCCGAACATGCATGGAAAATGACGTGTCGATCAACACTTGACACCTATGATCGGATTCACCGAACTACACTTCGGATCGTCCGAACTCTTCGGTGCTTCCGAACCCTCTTCGGTCCGTCCGATCATGACCATAGCCAAAATTACACCTTAAACCTTCTTAATCACCATTACTCCGTTAATTACCCAATTTGGAATTCGGGCTACTACACTTTATCTTTTGAAAAATCTATTTTGGGCAAACTAGTTACAAGATCATGGTTACTCAGATAGGTAATAGATTTAAAGTTTAAGTGGTTCAACCTCTTATGCCACAACTAGTTTTTAGAAGACTTGGAAGCAATGAAACAAACTGGTGCATAAGGTTGTTCAGTCCAACTGACTTTTTAAGTGTTTCCACAACGATTTCCAGTTAGGATGTCCTCATTAGTGAAATCTCTAACTGAACAAGTGTGTCTGTGAAACTGAACTGAGAAATTATTTTCGCATAACTGACTGATGCTTATCAAGGTATACTTCAAATTCTCAACTAGCAAAACAACTTTAATTCTAAAGTTACCATGGATAAACTTATCCTCACCCACAGTTTTACCTTTGGAGTTTTATCCAAAACTGATGTTTGGTCTAATATATTTTATCAGTTGAGATAACAAATTTGCGTTTCCTGTCATATGCCGCGAACAGCCACTGTCTAGATACCTAGTTAATTCTTTGTTTTTTCTTGTTACCTGCAATCACACACAGTATATAATTTTGGTACTCATATTCATTTGGGTTCTAAACTGATTAGTCTTTTAGGAACCCAGACTTGGATCAGTCTAACTGACTTCCCAGTTGCTGTGTTCCGAATGGGTTTTCTCGAATTCTTGGAAATATAAGTGTGATGTAAGGATGAAACAGTATAATTTGTATCCTTTTTCAACTGACTGTTCTTTTGATATCGTTTCTGAACTGGCTTACAGTTGTAGTGATTGTAATAGTTATTCCTTGAGTACTGATTTTTGTAACTGAATCATTTAGGTGACCAGTTTCTTGAATCAGTTGAACTCTCAGAGCTATATCCAATTCCATACCGTTTTCCTTTGTTCTTACTTTCAGTCAATTGAACAGCTGGTTTACTTGGTCATGAGAATTCATTTACCATGTTGATTTTACAAAGGTAATGTACTTTTTTTTTGTTTTCATTCAACCTTGGCTGTGTATCACTTGCAGAATTTTGATCATGAATGTTAAAGCCTAAACCAGTTTTATCAGCAACTAATTTTTGTGAATTCTGCATTTCAGTCAATGCAACTGAAGACTTGTTCCAAGCTTGAATCAGTTCATATGTTTTGAAATTTCTGTTTTTAGCTGACAAATGAAAGCTTGATTTTTAATCCTTTCAGCTTTTTGCTGTGCAATCTCTCTTTTTAGAATCAACAGTATTGACTCATCAGTTTCTGTTTTGTTGTCATTGGGATTAGTTTGCTCAGTTCTAACCTTCTCAAATGATCGAGCAAGTTTGTGATACTCATTTACCATGTCATGGAATGTGGTAATAAGTTCCTCACGATTGAAATCAATAGAGCTGAAGTCAAATACCTGTTCACTTGCTGACTCTAGTTCAGCATCATCTGCCATTAAGCACTTGACTTCCTCTTCATCATCACTTTTACTGATTGGGCTTTCTGGTTCTGACTCGTCACTGTCAGTTTCTGCCCACTTAGATTTTCTCTCTTTAGCCAAAAGCAATTCATGTTTCTTTTTGGATGATTTCTTGTCATCCTTGGTTCTTCTTCTGTGCTCATAGGGCTTCTTTCCCTTTTCAGTTGATCCTCGATTGTCCTTCTTTGGATTAGGACAGTCTGCTATGAAATGACCAGATTTGACACAGTTGTAGCAAGCATAGGATGCTTCTTTGGACTGATTTTTTCTGATATTGCTTCTGGAAGTTTCCTTGATTCTTCCTCATAAACCTTCCAAATTTCTTTACAAACAATGACATAGCATCATGGCTTAGTTGATCAGCAGATTTGTCAACTGAACTAGTTGGTTCCAGTCTAACAGCAGTTAAATCAGTTGTGGCAGCTGGTGTAGAAGGTTCTCCTTCTCTGGTTTGTAGTCTCGTAAGCCTTTAGATCAGCAAACAAGTCGTGAAGTTCGACCTTGTTAAGATCCTTTGACTCTCTCATTGTCATGGCACTACAAGAAATTCATGATTCAACAACACACATATGACAACGGTTTTCACTAAAACCGTTGTTAAAAAACTTTTTAACAACGGTTTTAGTGAAAACCGTTGTCGTATGGCGTTTTTTTAAGCAAAAGACAAAGGTTTTATAAAAACTGTTGTCTTTTGGGGGGCAAAGACAACGGTTTTTAGGGTCAATAACAACAGTTCTATAAAACCGTTGTCTTTGAGCGTTTACGAAAACAGTTCTATGAACCGTTATAACCGTTGTCTATAAGCGTGTTTTTTTCGACAATCGACAACGGTTTTATAAAACCATTGTCGATTAAAGTGTTTTTTCGACAAATAACAACGGATTTTGGTTGATGTTGTTATATTTAGCGACGGTTTTGCTAACATTGTCGCTATATTTAGCGACGGTTTTAGTAAGAACCGGTTTTGCAAAAATTAGCAACGGTTTTAGGTTGAACCATTGACTGCTTAAATATAGCGAAGGTTTATCTAACATCGTCGCTAAATTTAGCGACAATTTTTCAAAATTTAGCTAAACAAAACCGTCGCAGTATTTCAAAATTGAAAATAACCGCCATAAATAGCGACGGTTCTACCAATAACCGTCACAAACTTTCTTTAAATACCGACACTTCCGATCCATTTTTTCCACCCACTTCACCACACTTAAAATTTTTCTCTCTTACACAATTTTAACACTTTACCACATTTAAATTTTTTTTTCTTACACGATTTAATTTCGATTTAGGGTAAATTTTTTCCCTTTCATTTTTGGTAACTTTTTAAGTGTTTGTTAATATCATGAATATTGTTAGCCTATTCAAATTGTAAGTTTTTTTTAGATTTTTTAAATCATTAAAAATAATTTTTTTCCACGAAAATATTAGCGACGGAAATCTTGATCTAACCGTCGCTAACATTAACGACGGAAATCATGAACTAACCGTCGCTAAATTGAGCGACGAAAATCATGATCTGACCGACGGTCTTCATTAATCTGTCGCTAATGTTGTAGGCTACGGATTTTGAAAAACCGTCGTAAGTTGTAGCTACAACAATGGAAAAAAAACCGTTGTCTTTGAGCATACCCTTTAACCACATGGGATTTAACAACAGTTTTAAAATACTTACGACAACGGTTTTTCACCATTGTCGTAGGTCTTTTTCCTTGTAGTGTGGTCTTGACATCCCATTCTTTGGGAAGACCTCTGACCACCTTCAGTGCCACTTCTTTGTTCGAATACGCCTTTCAAGTGCATTCAGCTCATTGATAATACCACCGATCCTCTCATCATATTCGTGCGTGGATTATCCAGCCTTCATCTTGATGTTGTCAAATTTTTGAACAGCAACTGATAGCTTGTTCTCTTTTGTTTGCTCGTTTCCTTCACACAGCTGGATCAGTTTCTCCCATATATCTTTTCCAATTTTGCACATCTTGATTTTGCTAAAAGTTACTTTATCCAGCGTTTTACATAAGATATCCTTAGCCACATTATCTAGGTTGGTTTTCCTCTTATCCTCAGTTGTCCATTCCTCTATGGGCTTTTCTATACAATGAGGTGCCCCATCAGTAATGGCAACTGCTGTATTTGCTTTTAGCATATTCATGGGACCTTCAGTAATGATATACCACATGTCGTAATCTTGTACATCTAAGTGAGCATGCATTCTGATTTTCCAGTCGTCAAAATCTTCTCTGGAAAACATCGGTATTTTATTGAATGAAGACATGTTGATCAGTTTTATGAATAAGAGTATTCTGAGACAAGATTCAACTGCTTTGATATCAATTGTTAGGATCGGTTGATTAGTCGAGATATGTTTAAAAGGGGGGTTGAATAAACACTCATGATTTTAGAATCTTTTCGAATGAAGTGTCAGTTTTGTGACAAACTAAAACTAGGAATCTTTTCAGTCAATGACAATCAGTTTAACTGATAACAGTTGCGGAAATTAACTGACTGAAAGATAAAATAAATTACTGAAGTAAGAACACACAAAGATTTATGGATGTTCAGAGATTTTAATTACTCCTACGTCACCCCTTCTATCACAAGGATAGGATATGCACTAAAAGACTTTGATCGATACAAAACTTGTACAGACTCACTTCAGTTTGGACTTAACACTGTCAAAACTGAAACTCTTAGATTACAAAATATCTCACAGTTCTTCAACTGAACTTAGCACAACTGATCTAGTTAAAGATCAAATAAACAACAAAACAATTTGTGCTTATAAGCTCGAAAAGTAGCCTCAAATGCTACAAATAAATCTGACAAGTGTGAGCTTTTTGATTCTTGAGTAAGAGAGATAATTTCAGCAGGGTAACATCAAGCTTAAGAGAATAGATAGATTGATTGTTTCCTCAACTGCTCTTCTCACCTATTTATAGACTTATCTTCAACGGTAACAATAAATATAATTTGAATCTTTATAACCGTTGATTGCCAAGTCAATATTCCTCTGACATTTGTACACTGTAAGCTCTGAAATGCGGCGTTCCACTATGAGTTGCAGTCTGCCTTGTACTGTTTTTGGTTGAATGTTATTTTCGACAACTGATGACATGTACAGCTGAATGATTAGCTGATAAGCAATCGCTGGTAAGCTCACAACTGAATATATCAATTGATCAGTTTCCAACTGATCAGTCAGTTGTCTTCGTAAGTTCAATTTAGCTGGTTTCAGTTGCCTTCGATAAACTGCGCATTAATCTTCAGTTACGAAACTGTCAGTTGATTTATGTAGTTCATTTACTTCAAGCTACTTGATCAGCTAGTCCAATAAATTAAACACTTAGTTCGTCAAACAATTGAAATTAAGTTTCCAACAATGGGGCTGCTGGAAAATCAAAATGTTGCTGCTGAATGGGAGAGGGGTGGCTGAGAGGTTAGTGCTAGGTTTATGGTTTTTCAAATGAGGTGATTAAATTATAATATAAGGTGCTAATGGGTCTTTAATTAAAAATAAAGGGATTAAAAAGGTTTTGGGCTCATTAAGCAATATAATAAGCCCATTAAGCCCAGTAACACTCCGGAAAAATATTTCGTTTAGGTACGTTTTTGAAAATATTGCCCGAACCATCAAAAGGTCCCCCAACTCGCTAAATTTTGCGTACCGGTTTAAAATATGACCCGTCGAGTAAAAATACTCCTCCAAGGCCCATTTTTGAAATTTTCAATTAATTACGCCATACAATCAATAATTAAAAATAATTATTTTATAAAAATATTTTTCCTAATTATCCATGATCTCCGTTCTTCGTTTGACTGCGAACACATCTTAAAGCCCTAATTCATAAAACTTTAAATAAACCATGAACTAAACCACATATCATGTAATAATCATAAAACAAAATAATTAAACACATATTTTAGTAAAATCCTAGATTGTATGCAGTTAGCTTACATAGTTTGAATTTTCTAGACCTTACAATTCATCTCCCCTTATAAAGAATTTCGTCCTCGAAATTAAATTGTACCAAATAACTCTGGGTAGCGACTCCTCATGTCGGTCTTAGTCTCCCAAGTAGCCTCCTCCTCAGAATGATACGGCCACTTGACTTTGACCATGTGGATCACCTTGTTCCGGAGCCTCTTCTCCTGCTTGTCCAAAATTTGAGTGGGTATTTCCTCAAAAGACAGGTGCGACGTCAGCTGCAGTGACTCATAATTCAGCACAAGCAAAGGGTTTGACATGTACTTCCACAACAAAGGGACGTGGAACACGTTATGAACTCCCACCAGGTTCGGCGGTAATGCAACTTTGTATGCTAACGTCCCAACTCTCTCGAGGATCTCGAATGGTCCTATGAATCTAGGACTGAGTTTGTCGTTCTTTTCAAATCTCATCACACCCTTCATCGGTGCGACCTTCACGAATACATGATCGCCCAACACAAACTCTAGATCCCTATGTCGTTGATCTGCATAACTCTTATGTCGGCTCTGAGCAGTCTTCATCCTGTCTTGGATGTTGACCACTAACTCTGTAGTCTGACTGAAAATATCTAGCCCCAACTATGCTCTTCCCCCAACCTCATCCCAATAAACTGGCGACCTACACTTCCTCCTTTATAGTGCCTCGTATGAATCCATCCCGATATATTCCTAGTAGCTGTTGTTGTACGTGAACTCCACGAGGGGTAACTTCGGCTCCGCTGCCCTGAAAGTCGATCAAACGTGCTCTGAGTAGGTCTTCCAAAATCTGAATCACCATCTCTGACTGTCTGTCGGTTTGTGGATGGAAAGCTGTACTGAATAGCAACTTGGTACCCAATGCCTGATGCAGACTCTTCCAGAATACAGACGTGAACCTTGGATCACTGTTTGACACGATGGACACTGGAATCCCATGCAGTCTGACTATCTCTCTGATATACAACTCTGCGTACTGAGTCATGGTGAAAGTCTTCCTGATCGATATAAAGTTTGCTGACTTGGTGAGTCGATCAACTATCTCCAAAATTGCATTATATCCTTGAGTTGTCCTCGGTAGCCCTGTCACAAAATCCTTGGTAATGTTCTCCCATTTCCACTTGGGAATAGAGAATGGTCTCACAGCTTTCCTGCAGGTCTCTGATGTTCTGCCTTGACCTGCTGACATGTCAAACACTCGGACACAAAACGCAAGACATCTCGCTTCATGCCCGGCCACCAATAAAGAGACTGTAGGTTCTTATACATCTTCATACTCCCCGAATGAATGGATTATGGGGTGATGTGGCCTCTCTCATGATGTCTTATCTCAGGGAATCACTGCTAGGAATCCACAGTCAGTCACGGTATCTGACTATGCCATCCTCAATGGTATACAATCTGGGACTCTTAGGCACTGGCCAATCTCAGACTGCCCCGACCTTACTGCGATCAACCTCCACTCCAAAAAATAATTATTTGAACAGAACAGACACGTTCAAATGCTCGATCCATAGAGAAAGAGGGAGTGATATGATATGGCCCAAGAATGACACTTTGTCTAGCCAGAATTCGCACTTACTAAACTTGGCACACAGTCAACGGTCCTGCAAAACCTGTAGCGCTGTCGTAAGATGCTGACTGTGCTCCTCTATGCTCTTCGAATAAATCAGGATGTCGTCTATTAAAACAATGACGAACTGATCCAAATAAGGCTGAAACACGCAATTCATGAGATCTATGAAGATCTCTGGCGTGTTCATCAATCCGAAGGGTATCACCATAAACTCATAGTTCCAATAAAGCGTCCTAAAATTCGTCTCATGAACATCAGACTCTCTCACCTTCAGCTAGTGGTATCCTGCTCAGAGACCTATCTTCGAAAACACTGATACTCCCTGAAGTTGATCAAATAGATCTTCAATCCTAGGCAGAGGATAATTATTCTTAACTGTGACTCGGTTCAGCACCCGATAATCAATGCAAAGACGCATGTTGTCGTCCTTCTTCTTAACAAGAAGTACCGGTGCGCCCCATGGAGAAAGGTTAGGGCGAATGAAGCCCTTGTCCAGCAAGTATTATATCTGATCCTTCAGCTCTTTCATCTCTGCAGGTGATAGATGATAGGGGGCCTTAGAGATCGGCACTGTACCTGGCATCAGATCGATAGAAAATTCAACCTCTCTGTCTGGTGGAATGCCTAAAAAATCGTCTAGGAAAACCCTGGGAAAAATCCCTGACCACGTCGACGTCCTCTTGCCGTTGGCTGACTGGCTCGGTCAATGTAGCAATACTCGCCAAAAATGTCTGGCAGCCTCTCCTCATGAGCTTCCTCGCACAGATGCAAGAAATGATGTGCTACATCTACTGGTATCTGGCTGCCTAAAAAATAAATGGCTTACCGCTGGGTGGTCGGACAGATACTGACCTCCGTCGAAAATCTATAGCGGCACCATTCGAAGAAATTCAATCCATACACAAAATAATTTAGCAATGCATACGTGATTACACAAAATATATTGAGCTCCAATATAGCAATGCATACGTGATTACCATCAAATCTCTTAAGCTCAAGAAACGGTAGCACAATCAAATTCACATGCACATAATTTTTCTGTAACAGAAGCTCCAATCTCTTCACTATCTGTGAGGTAAACATCTGATCTCTCGACGGAATCGAAACATTGAATCCCATATCCATAGCCCCTGGTATGATTCCTTGTCTCTTGACAAATGACTCGGATATAAATGAATGTGTAGCTTCGCAATCTAGCAATGCATACGTGATTACCATCAAATCTGATCGTGTTGAAACTTAAGAGATTTTCTATCAGTAATTGTCACCAAAATCCTTGGAAAAATCAATTATTTAATCCTAGTGTCCCATCAAAAATTTATAATTTTTCCTCAAAAATTCCAGAAATTGTAATTTGGCCCTTAAAGTTTCAATTCTTTACAATTTGGCCCTTCAATTTTTGATTTTTTGCAATAAGGTCCCTGAAATTTTGGTTATTGCATTTTTGGTCCTTAAAGCTCTTAATTAAATCAATTCAACCCTTAAGTCCACATATTATAACATGCAACCTAATTTACTCTATGGTATGATATCTACTCGACCTGATATTGCATGTGCTCTGAGTGGTTCAAGCAGATATCAATCAAATTCCGGCCCAATACATTAGAAAGCTGTGAAGGACATTCTTAAATACTTAAGAAGAACGAATAATTTGTTCTTGGTTTATGGGAATGGAGAATTAAAGTTGAAAGGCTCTACTCATTCTAACTTCCAATCAAATAAGGATGATCCGAAATCAACATCTGGATTTGTATTCAAGCTCCATGGTGGTGATGTATATTGGAAGAGTTCCAAACGAGACACCACAATGGATTCAACCATTGAGACCGAATACATAGCTGCATCAGCTGCAGCAAAGGAAGGTGTTTGGATGAGGAATTTCGTTCAAGAGTTGTGTGTCATTCCTCAAACAGTTGCTTCAGTCTCGGTCTATTGTGACAACACCGGTGCCATTGTGGAAGCATAGGAACCGAAGTTTCATCAGCGATCTAAACATGTATTGAGGAAGTTCCACATATTCCAAGAGATTGTGAGAAGATGAGACATATCGGTAAATAGAGTCGCTTCCGCAGACAACGTTGTTGATCCATTGACGAAACCCCTTCCAAGACCATTGTTTGAGAAGCATCGTGAAGCAATGGATCTAAGATCAATGGGTAGTTTTCTATAGGGCAAGTGGGAGATTGTTAGAGTAGGTGTCCAACAATCCAACTTGTGGCTTGAGCTTTTATTAACTCGAATGTAAAAGATATTTATTTTAATAATATTTTACTATTTTATTCGATCATGCAAATTGAATAGATAAAGTCCTTGAATATACAATAGGTATCATGAGGCATGTCTCGCAACATAATATCATGAAACTCAATAAGAAGTGTAATGTATATTCTAAACGAGTTACTAGTCGAATCTGTCGTCTAAAATAAGGATAAAGACTACTTGAGCTTGAGACTATATCTATGTTGTAAACACCATGTTTTATTGGCAAGGGAATGGAGATGTCTATTTATACAGATGGGTGATCATATGATGATGCACTGAACAACTCTCCCTCAGACTGTCAAGAGGTTCTCACTTATCGAGTTGAATATTCTGCAGTTATGGTTGTACATCATTAGTCCTTTAACCTAGGACAATGTAGGGGCTATATGTTCTAGCATACACTTTGATCCGTTTAGCAACTCCATTGGGGTTCATCAGGTGGCGAGGTTGGGTGTGGTTTTGAAATACGTAGGAAAAAATGCAACGTAGTCGGTATTCACCATTTGTCTACTGGTGAAGGTATCCTATGTGATCTGATAAGTTAATAGTGGATGGAATCTCTGGTCAGAGCAAAAAATGTGCTTTAGGAAAATATGTTCCCTAGTTCCACATACCATACCACTGTTACTACTCAAAGATAAATCACATCGTTATTGAATTATTATGCAACTCTCGATATACCAATGGTTGCATATTCGATCGGGATATATGTATTGAAGGGACCTTACTATAAGCTAACCATGACTTTAGGTTCTCATGGGGGTGACACTACTAGACGCTCTTATCATGATCTGATGGGTGCAATCAGAAATTTGTTTTGACATTTTTGATCAAGGAGTTGATGAAATGAACGAGGCTAATTAGGATAAGCCCAAATAAGAATAGATGTTATACTGAATCACATGGAGATGTGAATCCACGGATGTTGTATCTCTGTACCATTGAGGGTAACACAAGTATCAGATTATGTGTTCCCCTTGAGAAAGTCAAAGTTCAAGAAGTTGAATTTGACGACGATAGTTTGATGGAGAACAAACAGAATGCTTATAAAGAATTTTATAAGCTGGTTCTATAAGATGGAAGAAGTGGAAGTTAGCTCAATTGTTAATTAAGTAAGGAGAGTAAAATTGTCTGTTTTGGTGAAGGAATTCACTAAATTTCCAACTGCTCAATATGGTAAGTGAAATTTTTTATCGTCAAAATTTTTTATTTCATTATATGAACAAGACATGTATCCTTGATACATCGCCGCTGTCGGATCGTCGATTGAGATTATAACAAGTTCCGAATCATTTATTTAGTGGGTGTAGAATCTATTGATTAAATAATGGTACTAGAAGTAGTGACAACTAATATATACAAATTCTAATAAAATATTTTAGATGAGTCTATGATTAATTAACTAATGAGTTAATTATATAAATTAAATAATTAATATGTCTATACAAGTATTAATTGTGCGTGTATAAATGTATTAATGTTTGTATATATATACTCTTGATATGAAGATATAAAATATGTGTATATATAACATTAATACATCATATATTATCAAAAGTTGATAAACATATGATGTAATCATAATAATATGATAATTTTATTACAATGAAATAATAAAGTCATGGTGGGACAAAGATTAAAAATCTTTGTGGGATAGGGACTCTTGATAAGATATGGAATACATGCATATAAAACATATTGTCTGGGGAAGAAGAGTCATTAGGTTGAAAATTGAACTACATTAAAGCTGCCTATATTTGTGTCACGAGTGGTTATCCTTCTTGCATGGCTAACTTTACTATTAAACCATGCAAATAGAAGCAGTCCCCATGTCCTCTAAGGAAATAGTCAATTTGAATAACAAACTCCACTTTTCCCTCCTTTATCTTCACTTCTCACCTTGATTTCTTTTTCCTTCTGCATCTGGTCAATGTCATTTTCACGTTTCTTTCACTTTCTTAACTCTTATATCGCTGTCTTCATTTTTTTAACTGGTAATTTGTTTTCTTATTGTGGGGTGAAATCCATTGACTCTTCTCTTTGTATGACCCTTGACGCCTCTTAAATTATACAGACAAATGTCATCTGGAAAAGTTACATCTTCGATTGGGTATGTCCAAGGGCCACATGATTCTCAAGAAACTCTAGTGTGCCAGTTTACTCATATGACAAATGCGCAAGGGCGAGCATGGTTCGGAGGAGATCCTTTTGCCTTCAATCTACCGGTTCTGTTGTTGCAACTGATTTTTATTTTTTCCATAATAAGTATAGTATGGTTCCTTCTCAAACCTCTTAAGCAGGGTCTGATCAGTGCGCAACTTATTGTAAGCCTTCTCTTCTCTAGGTATTTCTTTCTGGAAAAGTGCTGCAATGAATTCATTTTTTATTGTTTTGGATCATCAGCATAGGTAAATTGTCTATTTTACCAATTCCATAGAAAATTCCGAAATAATAAAACTCACTTGTTACAGCATGCTACATGTTAATTAGAAGGAATCGCATTTCTTGATTGGACAGAAAACTTTGAGTTTGATTCCACGAACTAGATGCAGTATGCTAGCTAGACAACATTGTTGTTTTCACTGATCTTGATCTTTACTTTGTTGCCTAATTTCTGTGCATGAATGATTTTGATCAGGCCGGCATCATTATGGGCCGATCTTTCCTGGGGCGCATAGACTCTTACAGTGACAAGTTATTTCCTCCTGGAGGGAGATTGATACTTGAAACATTAGCAGACATGGGCTTCATGTTCCATCTGTTTATATTAGGAGTACAAGTTGATTTATCCCTGATTAAAAAGATTGGGAAAAGTGCGGTGGTAATTGGCGTCATCTCTTATTTCCTGCCTTTCACAATAGGGCTAACACTCATTTTCGTCTTAAATCAACTTATGGAGGTAGAGGCCTCGGTGAAACGATCCCTCCCTTATGTTGCATATTTAAATGCTATGTCTTCATTTCCAGTAATCACGAGCCTATTAATCGATCTCAACATTCTTAACTCGGAGCTTGGTAGGGTAGCTACATTGGCGTCATTGATCTGTGAAATATGCAACTACATTGTTACAGTGATATTTTGTGGGATTATAACAGGCTTACATAGCGTTGAGTGGAATGCTGTTTCTATTGTCTTGTGGCCCGTTTTCGTCCTCCTCATCTTTGTGTTTGTCCTTCGAACCGTAATTTTACTTATTGTCAGACATGTGCCTGAGGGACAACAGATGAAAGAGATACATTTTATATCCATTGTGGTCATAATCTTACTCTGCGGACTGGGTTCTGAAACTTTTGGGCACCCAGCAGCCCTTGGTGCCTTCTTTTTGGGCGTGATTACACCCGATGGACCGCCATTGGGATCTTCTTTAGTAAATAAGCTTGATACAATTAATACTGGATTTCTTCTTCCTGCCAAGTTAGTGATAAGTGGTTTGAGCATGGACATGTTCTCCATAGGAGGGGTTTCTGGAGCCACATATGGATTGGTCATCATTATTACTTATTCGGCAAAGTTTACATCCACCCTTATTCCGGCGCTCTTTTACGGTATGCCGTTACGCCATGCTGTCACTCTTGCTCTCATAATGTGTTGCAGAGGTATCATTGAAGCTGTTATATACATTACCTTGATGGAGGATGGGGTAGGCGTTTTTTCCTTTTTAATTCTAAAACTAGCTAAATATACAAAAGCATTAAGCAAGTCTGCAGGTGAATTTCCAGAAACCAACGTACTATTGTGTTTGAACAATGAAAATATACTTATAATGTGGCCAACTGATTAGTCTAGTAGTGACGCAATTGGTTTACTTCATGAATTAGGCCTCAAGTCGTGTCATGTTTGGTGCATGTGTAGTTAACTTTATATTTTTTTATAAGAAAAAAAGTCTCTCCTTTTACCAAAATTGTTGTCAGTACCATGTTTATTCTTCAGTTTAGTCGGTTTACAAATGTTCTCGGTGACAGTATAGTGGTGAGATTAAATTTATTGCAATATAAGATGCTGACAGACAACGTATTTTGTGGTCTTATGGAGTGTTATTTCACCATGTACAGATCATAAACAATGAAGCATATGCCTTTCTGTTAATCTCAATGCTGATCGTAACAGGGATTGCTAGGCCTCTGATATGGCATCTCTACGACCCATCAGCTAGTTACCTAGGCCGACGCAAGAACTCTATTCTGAGTAACAATCCAAACGACGAGCTAAGGATGATGGTCTGCATCCATAATGAAGAGAACGTGCCGATTATCATAAACCTTCTCGATGCCTCAACTCCTCTAATTCACAGACCTCTTGCTGTTTTTGTCCTAAATCTGATGGAACTCAAGGGCCAAGGAGCATCCGTGCTCGAGTCAACCACTCGCAGAAGCAAGCTAACAGCCTCAAGAAGCTGGTCAAAACATGTTGCCAATGCCATCAACTTGTTTGCAGAGCGCAACCACGGATGTGCCGTGCGCCACTTCAATTCTATCGCACCGTATGCCAGCATGCACAATGACATATGCTCGCTCGCTCTTGACCAAAATGCAAATATTGTGATCCTCCCATTTCACAAGCAATGGACTATAGATGGTAAAGTTGGGTCAAATTTTTCTTCCATCAGGATGGTAAACCAAAACGTTATCTCGAAAGCTCCTTGTTCAGTAGGAGTCCTCATTGATCGGGGGCAGGTAGCTGGAAACCAGTCAGTTTTGAAAGGACACTCCATGTTCCAAATCACTGTTCTATTCCTCGGTGGTCCTGACGACTGTGAGGCGCTTGCATATGCTAGTCGTTTCATTGAAAACCCGCAAATCATCCTAACATTCGTGTGGATTAGGCCATGGGATCATAAGAAGTATGGTGAACAAACAGAGAAGAGCATGGATACACAGATGGTAAACCAGTTTAGAGCTAAGACTATCGGTAATGCAAAAGTCATATACAGAGAAGAGTTAGTAAAAGATGCAATAGGGACAACAAAAGTGATCAGGTCAATAGAAGATGGATGTGATTTGTGCATAGTAGGTAGATATCATGAGGCTGATTCTCCACTGGTATTTGGGCTTACAGAATGGAGTGAGTGTCCTGAATTAGGTTTTATTGGAGATATGTTAGCCACTTCTGACTTCCATTTCTCAGTGCTGGTGGTGCAGCAGCAGCCCTTGGGTGCAGATTTTGTCTACAGTCACCGACTTCAACCCATCGCGTGTGGCTACAGCTCATCGCCATGTTATGATGATCAATACCAACACCATCGTTCTTACTCCTTTCAAGGAGGTTTTGAGCATTCTAAGAGAATTTAGGCAGCATTTGGATCGGACTATTCGGATTTGGAGACCTATTTGTAATCGAAACATTTGAAAATCAAAGGATTTGAAATGATATATAGTTGATAGTCATTTCAAAAATGTGAAACAAAATATGTCAAAGTAAATTATTGAGACTAAAATTGTTTGCACAAACGTACATAGTAGATAAGACTACTTGATTCGTATATTATTCAATTGTGTTTTTATACTCACAGAAAATAATATTTTTTTACAGTTAGAACAATATATAACTTATTCACAAGAATATTATGGTATTGAGTGCAAGTTTTTCAATAATTTATGTTTTGGTACCTTTATAATTAGGGATATAAATTAAGACCTAGGGGTTAGAGGGTGTGTGATCTTGATAATATTATTACAAATAATATAATATATATATATATATATATATATATATATATATATATATATATATATATTTATTTTTGTTGTGTACAATAATCGTTCCGTTAGCTAGAGCAAAAGTAACATTGTACTTGTGCCATTTTATACAATTTAAATATTTGAGTTATATATAATTTTTTGTAAAACGTCAAACATTATATACTTCAGTTGGTATCAGAGACAATATCATATGTTTGATTCTAGTTGATCGCAAAGTGTGTAATTATTGATAGATGATGATTGATGTGTAATAATTATAATTCTTATGTAGAATAATCAAAACGATATGTTTGTGATGTACGATTTAAAAACTCTGATTTGCACTTTACCAACAGTTATAAATTTTGATAAACGATAAATGCTTAATCTTACCATATTATATTAAAAACGAACTATAAAGTCGTTTATATTACATATAACAATAGTGGGAACGTGTAGTACTTTTATTTTGCAAATTACTTGTATTCCTTTTATTTTGTATTTCATATAAAGATGGCAATGGGTCCGGGTCTAAGGAGTATCTGACCTAGACCCGATCTGTTGGGGTGGGTTTAATTTTGGAAAATGAGAAGTAATATTTAATATATATATATATATATATATATATATATATATATATATATATATATATATATATATATATATATATATATATATATATATTGGGTTTAATTTTGGAAAATGAGAAGTAATATTTAATATATATATATATATATATATATATATATATATATATATATATATATATATATATATGTACGTATGTATGTATAATATATTTAGGCAATGTGTATATATATATATGTACGTGTGTTTTTATATTTGTAAAGCCTAGAACGATGATATTCGTAAATATATTTTAATTCTTCTTTCATAATAATATAATAAGTCATATCATTTTAAAAATATATATATCTTTCTTTTCGTCTATTTATAGATTAAGTTTCAAAAGTAAAAATATATATGAACATGTCGTACGATGTTTGACGATGAGGAAAAACTTCAAGAAAAATGTTGAAGAGTCTATCAGAGATTTCATACAATGTTTCACGATTAGAAAGAACTTCAAAAAAAAAATTTGTTATGATTTTATTAATTAAATATGGGCAACTTAAAATTCAGTACCCAACATATTTTAATTTTATTTCCACTCCCCAATTTCTCAAAATACCCCTCAACCTTATATTTTAATAATTGATTTTCTTTTATAATTAAAGGCACGTCATGCTTCCATAATATAAATTAAATCTTTTATCTTTTTTATCGGAATGACACAGGTTTATATCCACCGAGTTTTACAGACTGCTCCTCAGATTCCAACCACACGATCGTAACCGATGGTTTCTGACGCAGATTCCTTAAGCAGCACTTGGCACAACCCTAATCCGTTAACTATCTTAGGGTATACAGTAAAAGATAAAATTTTGAAAATCATACATGAGAGAGGCTAGAGCAAAGGATTTATTTATTCAAACACAAACATTTATTATTACATAGTAAGCTCCTGTAGAGGAGGAGAAACTTGTTTAACTACTGATAGTAGCTGAACTTACAAAACACATAAACTGAAAATATTACAATTTATTTTTTAAAGAAATTGAGGAAATGTTCGATGATCTCAACTTCATTGTGGTTCTTTATTTATAGATGGCTATCCGGATTTGAAACTCAGACTTCAACTCTTGATGAACCTTTACAGCTTGCATCTGGACTACTTCCTGTAGTGGTTGAGTGGTCATCATCGTGGTGGTTCCTGGTTTTGTCTAGAGTATTAATCTAGACAGAGCTTTTTCTTCTCGTTTTATCTTCCGGCGTATTCAATCAATATTGATTTGAACTATGTCTGCACAAATTTCTATGCATTCATCTTTTAATCGTTTATGATAGGCTCGGAAAAATCTCATCTCTTATCTTTTTCTTTTGATATGTCTCTTGACTGCTTTAAGATATTCAAAGAATATTGGTATTTTTTCAAGTTTCCGTATATTTTCTTGTGTGTTTCTTTTACCCTGTTTTTACTTCTTTTATAGATGAATTTTGGTAGTAAATTCTCTCATCTGTTTATTGGATTTCCTTTATCTTTAAAGATAAGGAATCCAATGGTCTTTTGTCATTTACCACTGATTATTGGTGGTTCTTTTATTCCACTCACATGGTGGTCTTTCCTTTTGTTAGTGGGATAGTCACATGTCCACTTTAGCTTTGTCGGGAAATCTTTGGCTTTTTGTATCCCCGAGGAAAACGTGCTTGTGACATTCTAGGCAGATGGTGGTTCTCGGCTTAAATCCTTTACAAAACTCTGGTTCTTTCTGGTTCTGACATTCTAGGTAGATGTTCTCCGACCATCTTCCCACATGTGCAATGTTGCAGAAATTTCGACGAGTTTATTTTTTGCCGGTAGCTTGCTGTTCCACAGAATATTTCTTTTCATTTCAAATATATCTTCTGCAAAACTTGTTGTTTTTCCTGTCATTGTGTTTAACAGGAAAGATCCATTTACAGAATTTTGATAAAACTTAAATGGATACTTGACCTTTTCCATCTCTGTTAGACAGACCCAAAATCCCTATGCTCTCCTGGTAAAGATGTCATCTTCATTAAGTGAAGAAACCAGGGGTGTTTCGTCTCTAGGAGGATCCTTGATGAATTTCTGGGCATTCATATCTGGCTTCCTTAGCTTGATGAAATGAAAAGCTTCGTGTGAGCCTTTCCCTGCTGGTTCTGGTGCTGCACTGAAAAAATACAAATCCAGAATATCTCTTCTGGACAAATAATAGTTATTCGCCCAAGTTTCATGAACAGCTTCCTGGATTCATTTAGGTAGTCCTGAAATTTTTGGGAAGCTGGGTGATGTGGTATAAATTGAGGCAAGAGCTCCGAATTCATACCAAGATTTGACCTCTTTTGGATATGAATTTGGTTTCATCCATACTCTAGGATATTTTTCTGAAACATCAACCATGTTGGTAGCGGGGTTAATGCCTACTTTTGTTTTTAATTTCTCCCACAATTGTTGGTATACATGTAATGGAGAAATTGTAGCTTCATTAGTACCAACATTAGTTTTGCCATTGTCAGTATTAGGCCTAAGGTTGATCTTTCCCTCTATAATCTCCGAGGTGAATGGTTGACTTGAGGACTCGAGATAAGGATCTGGAGTCTCAATTTTTGTTTCAGCCGACTCATCTGGAGGTGATCCCGACTTAGCACATGTGCTAGGGATATTTGAATCTCCTGTTCTAGGCACAGGGTCATGTACTCGAAAACTCTACATTTGATAAACCAACGGCTTCTCAATGACTTGGAGAATAGGCCTTTGCATTATAGAGCATAACTGAGTATAAGCCTGTAAATATCCCGTGATTCGATCAGAGACAATTCTCTTATCGGCTTGTTGTTGCCTTCCCGTAACTTTTGCGTTTAAGGCCAGCTTGTTAAACTCGTTTTGAAACATTTCAAGTTGTTCTCTTAAATGCCTCTGCATCTTGATGATGACATCGATATCATCGTTGTCAATCTCTTGTTAAAAAATCTACTAGAATATTTTCATGAGATTTAATTATCACAATATCAAAAATATAATTCTGAAATAGTGCTTGTCATCTTAATAATCTTGCCTTCTAAGGTATAGACTCAATTCTATTCCTTAAGAAATATTTTACCTGTGTATTATCAACTTTTAAAGTGAATTTCTTTGGGAGTAAGAATAATGACTATTTTTCAGAAGTCCTTTTACTGCATATAATTCATTTTCGTTGATATGCCATCTTATGGCTTCTGCATCTGAGAATAGTCAACTACAATATCTGCATGGTTTTTCTCCCCCTAGAGTGAGCTTTGTTCAGACTACCGCCCACCGATGATCAATGACATCCGTATATAATACCAAATCATCTTCATCTTGAGGAATAGCCATTTTTGGAAGATTTTTACAAATCTCCTTTAATTGACTAAGTTTTTGTGTGTGCTCTTTTGTTCATATAAATTGTGCGTCTTTTTTCAATAAAAACACTTTCCTGTGTTTTTCTAGGTTTTAATAAACATCCCAGAAAAATTAATAACTCCTAGAAAACTTTGAAGATGTTTATTTTTTTTAGTTTGTTTTGAAATTTTGCACCTTTTCTACTATATAATCTTGCAAAATTATTACAGACTCATCAATTTTTATTCCTAGAAATTCGATCTTTCTTGTGGCGATGACTGCTTTCTTTTCTGATAGAACCAGTCCTTTTTTTTCGCAAATATCAGAGAAAATCTCTAAATTTTTAATGTGTTCCTCCATATTTTTGTATGCAATTAACACATCGTCAATATAGACGAACATAAATTTGAAATAATCTTTAAATAGTTTATCCATTTTCCTTTGGAATATCTAGGGTGAATTAGCCAATCTCATTGGTAATACTTCTCAAATATAGTATCCTTGTGGTGTAGAGAAAGGTATGAATTTCTTGCTTTCTTCCTGCATTCGAATCTGATAAAATCCAGACATACAATCGAATTTAGAGAATATCTTTGCGTTGCGTATGCAACTGATTAGATATTCTCTGCTAGGTATAAAATACCCATCAAACTCCAGAATTTTATTAATTTCTTGATAATTAATAACCAATCTGGGTTTTCCTCATTTTATCTCACCATTATTTCTTATCAGAAAACCTGAACTGCTATATGGTGGAATTCCTGCTTTTATCAAACAAAGGTCCAAATGTTCCTTAATTATAATCTGCATATCCCTTTGATCAATTATTTTCATTAGGATAGGCTTGCAATAGACAAATTCATACTCTTTGTCTTCCTTAATTTTAAAGCAAGTTTTGAGTTGATTTCTGTCCCACCATACCAAGAGATCTTCATTGTAATTTTCTTTGATCATTTTCTTGACATCTTCAATGATATCTTAGATTCAAATTCTACCTCATTCTTTTGTAGAGCTATCTTAAGGCATTCTAATTTCATCTGTTTGGAGTTCTTTATCTGTTCTTAATTGGAGCATTGTTTCTCCAAACCATCTAGAATCTTCATTTTTGGGTTCAGAATTTTTCCTTCATCACCACGCTTGGTGCGAAACTGGATTGGCAATTTTCTGTAAAATGCCTCTCGTAGTCTCTGGACTATAATTTTGTGATCACAAGGTGTTGTGAACACTAATCTTCTAGTCTTATTTTTTTGCGTATAGGAATTGAACATTTGTAGGAAATTAATTCCTAGCAAAATTTCTGCTCTTGTATCATGAAAATAAATCGGTGGTGTTTTTACCTTATACCAATGTGTTTGTCCAGCACCTCCAATTACGATTTCTGTCATCTTAATCCCGTTACATAAGCTTAAGACTCTTCTAGAAAAATCTCTTCCACCTATCTTTGATAATTCTTATTCCAAATTATTTGGAAAAACTCCTCTTTTTGCTGTACAGATTCCAGTACCTGAATGAATATAAGCAGCAAAATATTCTAGTTTATATTGTTCGTATAAATTCCTATTGGAATGTATATAGATAATGGGCTTGTAGTCATTGGATTTTCCACATCCTATCATCTGCCATAAACTCAATTCCGTACTCTAGACGTTTCCAAGGTTTATGTTTCTCGAGAAACTCTAGTCCAAGAACCAATCGATCTGGTTCTTTTCCTAGAATTCCTTTGGTAAGAACTTCCAATTCTCCGATCTGAATCATTCCTTGGTAAGTCCTATCGTAGGTTGTTCTAAATAGTAGATAGTATTACAAGGAAATTGATTCCTTTGTTTTGTAATATCAAATACTATTTTTACTTCCTTCCACCCTTCTGGGCATCTAAACTTTCCTATTGTAGAAAAACTTTTTGGCTCCTGTTGGGTTTCTTGGACATGTGTTTTTTCCCACTGGTAACTTGTAATCCTATCTCCCTCAAAAGATAGTCTTCTTGATTCCAATATAAGACTTTGATTACTTTGTAGAATCGGTTTTTCTTGTATATGGATATCTGTTTCCTGTATTAAAGGAAACTCGACTCTTTCTGGATAAATTGCCTGAGCAACTTTTCCAAATATCTCAGGTATTTCAATAAACTCATTTCTAATAAACAATTCTGAATGATGTGTATTAAATAGAGCATATGAAATTTGATAGGTAATAGAATATGGTCTATTACCTTCTTTCATCAGCCTTTTTTCCTTGAAATTCTTGTGCAATGTCAAGGCTCGGCTAAAATCTCTATCTGCCAGGTTGTAGGAAATTCTCTGATAGATTACTCCTACAATCTTTCCTGTGCAGAGATTTCTTGAGATGGTTCCCATTACCGAATTTTGAAGGTTCCCCATTCTTTTATCGCATATAGTGATATCACCGATATGAATCTAGGACATAGTCCTTGCTACATCTATCTTGAATTTTTGTAATTCCTCCTTAATTTCTCTGGAAGGAATTAATTGCATCTCCGTTCTATTTCCTGCAAGTTCCATCTGGATTGTCATTTCCCTTCTAGAAACTTTATAGATTAGATGATGCTTTATGTTTCTTTGGCCAAGACTTCCTAATAACTTTTCTACATGTCCTGCAGAGAATCTTTGATATCTCTGAAGTGTATGATTTCTCTCATAATCCTTTGGATCATGCTATGAGATATTGTTGTCTGGCTAAAGAAACCAGACAAATCTTTATGTGTTTTTTGTCGAAACACATCATCTTCAGTCAGATTCCGATTCAGTTCCATCTGATTATTCCTGACTCAAAACTTCTTCTTCCTCATATATACTTTCCTCTTAGGCAATATCCTCAAATCGGTATACCTGAATAAGATCTTTGTAATAAACCACTTCTTCAATATCCAGCGTTGGATCGAAGCGTTTAATACCAATTTTTTCATTTTCAGGACAATTGGTTTAGATATGACCTCCTGCTCCACAAGTCCAAAAATTACAATTTTAAAAACTTTCATTAGTTCGAGTATGAGCTCTTCTGGAAGTTTTCTTCGTAGGTGTTCTTCCTGTACTTCGAGATGTACTCGATGCTTGGGATGATATCTTATTTCTTGATGGTCCACTTCTTTGCCCAGATTTATAAGATCTGGCCTTCTGTCTGGACCATACTGTTCTTGGTTTCTAAGAACTTCTTCCACTTCTAGCATAAGGATGAGTCCTAAAAATTTTACTCTTATGCTTTTGTGGTTTACTTCCAATAATTTTTGGAAGATCATTTTATTTACAACACAAATGAGTTCTTTAGTTGATACCCCTTAAGCGTTTGTAATTCTTTTGTAATGCTGCCATATGACATCATTCTGCCAATTTTCCTTTAAAGAAAGAGGCTCTTTATGCCAACGTATCTGGATTTCCAGGTACGTATTCCATTTTGAGCATTTCTCTCCAGGGACTTGGCATTTTGGCGAAGAAAAGCTACATAGCTATATTTTCTTTGACACCTGAATTCCATCTATACTTACTGAATAACATAATGTAATTCAAGTCCTATGGATGTTTAAACATGGCTTCCTCTAGACCAATATTTTCTAAATTTTTCATCAGATTAATTTATTTTTTGAGACAGATTTAATTAGATTGATCATTATTTCTTCTTCAGTCAAAGGTTTTAACACTACTTTGGTCTTCCCTTGTTGATGTAACAAAGGTTCAGTATCAAAGGATGGTGGTAACTTTCCTTCTGAAGTTCACTTTTTCTCAACTCGTTGAGGTACAAAGTTTATAGGATCGGTTGATTGGTTGAGATGTGTTTAGAAAGGGGGGTTGAATCAACACTCACGATTTTATAATCTTTTCGAATGAAGTGTCATTTTTGTGACAAACTGAAACTAGGAATCTTGTCTGTCAATGACAATCAGTTTAACTGATAACAGTTGCTTGAATAAACTGACTGAAAGATAGAATAAATAACTGAACTAAGAACACGTACATAAAGATTTATGGATGTTTTAAGATTTGAATTACTCCTACGTCACCCCTTTTATCACAAGGATAGGATAAGCACTAAAAGACTTTGATTGATACAAAACTTGTATAAACCCACTACAGTTTGGACTTAACACTGCCAAAGCTGAAACTCTTAGTTTACAAAATATCTCACAGTTCTTAGACTGAACTTAACACAACTGATCTAGTGTAATGCCCGAGAATTGTAGGTTGATAAGACGAGATTATGAGGTGTTACATGGAAGAGGCACCACCCCAGCACTTGCCTTTCTACCGCACCCGTGATGTAGTGGCAGTAAGTTGGATTGTTGCACACACGAGCCATCGCTCCCGCGCCAAGAAGTATACCGCACCTGCGGTCGTCATCTTGAATTTTTAGTGTTGGTACAGTAGGTTCACCGCACCCGCGATGATGCGATCATGGTGGGCCAAACTCCGAGGAAGGTGTGGAAGACATGGGAGTGCGTTTGGGAGCCGAAGAAATACCATTCAAGCATTTGTTTTAAGTGGCCGAGAGTACACGGACAAGCACACGGACCTGTACACGGGGTCCGTGCCCTTTACATCCTGAGATGCGCGAGACCAGTGTCTACACGGACCCGACGACGGACCCAGGCACGGGGTCGTGCCCTATGTTCTTGGCGAAGACAGTGCCTACACGGACCCGTACACGGAGGTGGGCACGGGGTCCGTGTCCCTTATTTTCAGCTGAATGTTATTTATAGAGCCTACACGGACCCGGACACGGATGGCTACACGGGGTCCGTGTCTAGTGTTTTTCTGCGCGAATTTTTTCCTTCTTTAGAGTTTTGTTTTGTTAGGAAACTAGATTTCTTGATATCTTTTGATATATAGACTATGTTGGACGAATTTTTACACATAATACACATATTATTTTGAGTTTTATCAAACTTGTGAGAATTTTCTCTCAACTTTTCAAGGCTTTAGCTTTGTTAAATCAAATCAAACTTATCAAAGTTTCTAACTTTGTGGCGTTTGTCGATCGTTCTTGTGCGGATTGTCGTAGACATCGTTCTTCGAAGGTTCGTTCTAATTTTCGATTTTTATTCCGTGTTTATTTGTTGCTAGACTTTTTGTAGTTTAGAGGTGAATAACACAACCATACTTGATTCAAAAGATCGAGAAAACACACGAATCTTATTATCGCAATTGAATAGAGGGTGCGATTTATTTTTAATCGTGTTTGCTATTTATTCGTGTCAAGATTCACATCATTTGGTATCAGAGCATAGGTTATTGAAATCAAGTAAGTATCTTGTTATTATATTTCAGATCTGCGTTATTTCTTCAATCGTTTTCAGATCTGTTTCGTTCTATCATTATTCAATCTTCGTGAAACAGTGTTTCTCGAAAATTAGGTCAATTTTCTTCAATTTTTTTGGGATTTTCGAGTTGTACTCAGCCTAAAAAAAAATACAAAATTTCGAAAATTTGCCTACACAATTGATTTGGTATATTGTTCTATTCCTTTTAGAGAGTTATATTCAATTGTCTCTCACAGTAAAAAAAAAAAATATTCCCTATATTCGAATTTCTTGTCTACACAGTCCAAGTGAGTCGGTCGCATTTGTTCACAAGTTTGAACCTTGATTGTTTGATATACCTAGAATACAAAGCTTGAGCACTTCGAAGAGAGCTTTCAATATTTGAGTGATACACTTGAGTGCGAGTGACTTTTCTTTGGAGTGAACGGTGAGTATTTGTTGTGAGCAAACAAAATTGTGAGAAAAGACGAGTGAATTTCTTTGGAGTGACCGTGAGCATTTGGGTGAGGATTATTTTATTTCTACTAACCTTTTCTTGCAGGTACAAAAATTTGACATTAAATGGAGAGGGAGGTAGGAGGTAGTTCGAATTCGGGGTTGTCCAAGGTCCAAATAGATGCGTTGATTGGGGATTTTAGTAGGATGATGACGACCCAAATGGAGTCGTTGCATGAGAGGTTGGGTAAAATTGAGGTTAGTGTTAGTGGGGGTAAATCTAAGCCTAGGGATTTGGGTAGAGATGATGAGGAGTATGATCTGGGAGGAGGCGATGAGAGTCAAAATGAGAATTGGGGTAGGAATGGAGGAGGTAGAGGATTTGGGAGAGGCAAAAGGGAAGCCATGCGGGGTAGATATGAGGAGACTAGGGAAGATGGTCACATGGGTAGCATTAAGATGAAAATTCCATCGTTCCATGGGAAGTCTGAACCAGAGGCATACCTAGAGTGGGAAAAGAGGGTAGAGTTCGTATTTGAATGTCACCTACTACTCCGAACAAAAGAAGGTGAGGTTGGCGGTGGTTGAATTCTTAGACTATGCTCTCATTTGGTGGGATCAATTAGTGACCACTAAAAGGAAGTATAATGAGAGACCCATTGAGTCTTGGGATGAGATGAAGAGGGTAATAAGGAAGAGGTTTGTGCCTAACCACTATTATAGGGAAATGTTTAAGAGGCTACAAACTTTGAGGCAAGGATTAAAGAGTGTTGAGGACTACTATAAGGAGATGGAGGATAGTCATGATTAGGGTCAATATTGAGGAAGATAATGAAGCAACAATGGCTCGTTTTCTTTGTGGCTTGAACAGGGAGATTCAAGATCAAGTGGAGCTTAGGCACTACTTGGATCTAGACGAGATGGTGCAAATGGCCATAAAGGTGGAGCAACAACTCAAAAGGCGTGGAGTTGGCCGCGCCAATCAAAGTGGGAGCTCGTCAACTTCTTGGCGACCAAACGGGGCAAAACTTGATGAAAGTAAAGAGGTGACCAAACCCAAGATGGAGGCCAAGCACGAAACACCTAAGCAAGGAGTCCAAGGTAAATCTGAAACTCCTTCTAATCGTTCTAGGGATACTAAATACTTTAGATGTCAAGGGTTGGGTCATATTGCTAGTGAATTTCCTAATAAGAGGGTGATGGTTTTGAATGCTTATGGTGAGTATGAGTCCCAAAGCGAGGGTAGTGATGATGATATGCCTGCATTGGAGGATCCCGATGAGGGATATGAGGCGGTTGTAGTAGAATCATTGGTGACTAGGCGTATCATGATTGGGCAAGTCGAGGAGGAGGAAGACCAATCAAAGGGGGAACTTGTTCCATACTAGGTGCTTTGTGAACGAAAAGGTTTGCAACGTTATTATAGATGGGGGAAGTTGCACCAACGTAGCTAGTTGTGAGATGGTGGAGAAGTTGAGTTTGCCTACTCTAAAGCACCCTCAACCATATAGACTTCAATGGTTGAATGATTGTGCGGAGGTGAAAGTAAATAGGCAAGTTCTAGTGTCCTTTTCTATTGGGAAGTATGTGGATGAGGTTTTGTGTGACGTGGTGCCTATGCATGCTTGTCATATCTTGTTGGGTAGGCCTTGGCAATTTGATAGGAAGGTAACACATGATGGTTTCAAGAATAGGTACTCATTTGTCCTAAACAAAGAACCAATTGTATTAATACCTTTGTCACCAAAACAAATACTTGAGGATCAATTAAAGAAAAGAAAAAGAGATGAGGCCGAAAAAAGAGTGTCCAAAAGAGTGAGATGACCTTAGAAAAAGAAAAAGAAAAATATATGGTCGAAAGAAAGAGTGAACAAAAGAGTGAGATGACCATAGAAAAGAAAAAGAAGAGAGAAAAAGAGGCCAAAGAAAAAGAAAAAAAAATAATTTGATGGCCCAAAGGAGTGAAAAGAGTGAGGTTGAGAGTTGTTTATTATTGCATAAACCATTACATGTACCTTTGTACAAAGTGGTTTACCCATATTGTGATGAAATCGCCGGTTCAATCCCGAGCATTGCTATTTCTTATTTGCAGGATCTTGGAGTTATAATGACAAGGGGACAAGTGAGTCTTGTCGAAGGGAGAACCCAAAAGTTTGAGCCTCGAGAATGCAAGTGCAACCACGACGAGGTAAGGTTAGTTGCCACTACAACAACTATGAGGTATGACTTTCTCCCTTACCTTAAAGTAGTGTTATTTTGTTTTCAAGGAGTTGTAGGGTGGGTTGCGAACTTGAGGGTTAAGGTAGTATGTGTCAATTTATCCTTATTCACTGACTGCTATGGACTTGAGATGATTGATGACATGCATGTACCTATCATGAATCTTGATTTCCCCCAAGTTACTAAATTGTGGGGATTTGTTAACTACCAGTGTTCACATGCATTAGACTTGAATTCTTGCGAGGAGTTAAATGATTGCATGGGTAGTACACATGGTGTGATCCATTTGCATGAGTTGTACCTTGTTGTTGATTGTTTTGCCCGTTGCATGATTGAATATGATGATCCTTCCATTCAGGGTGGATATATGTTTAAAGGGAGTAAATTTTTCATTTCATATTCATTGCATGAGACAATTCTTATTCCGAGTAAACTATGGGTGTGCACTTGTGTTGAAATTTTTGTGTTGTTAACTAGGTCTAAGAAGGGGAGGAATTTAATCTTCATGATGCTTAATGCGATATTAACATTATCATTCTATGTCACTCATTATTTAATATTTGAAGTAATTGATGATTACGTGGAGAGGGCAACCAAGGAGTTGAGGTTCCACAGGTCAATGACGCATATGGGGGATAGCACCTACATAATTGAATTTCGAGGTAAGCATGTTGGTCACATAATCTTTGTTATTACTAACTTGCTTCATTTTTGTGTAGGTAGTAAAGATTTGAGGACAAATCCTTTTCAAGAAGGGGAGGATGATGCGATCATGGTGGGCCAAACTCCGAGGAAGGTGTGGAAGACATGGGAGTGCATTTGGGAGCCGAAGAAATACCATTCAAGCATTTGTTTTAAGCGGCCGAGAGTACACGGACCTGTACACGGGGTCCGTGCCCTTTACATCCTGAGATGCGCGAGACCAGTGTCTACACGGATCCGACGACGAACCCAGGCACGGGGTCCGTGCCCTATGTTCTTGGCGACGACAGTGCCTACACGGACCCGTACACGGAGGTGGGCACGGGGTCCGTGTCCCTTATTTCCAGCTGAATGTTATTTACAGAGCCTACACGGACCCGGACACGGATGGCTACACGGGGTCCGTGTCTAGTGTTTTTCTGCGCGAATTATTTCCTTCTTTAGAGTTTTGTTTTGTTAGGAAACTAGATTTCTTGATATCTTTTGATATATAGACTATGTTAGACGAATTTTTACAAACAATACACATTATTTTGAGTTTTATCAAACTTGTGATAATTTTCTCTCAACTTTTCAAGCTTTAGCTTTGTTAAATCAAATCAAACTTATCAAAGTTTCTAACTTTGTGGCGTTTGTCGATCGTTCTTGTGCGGATTGTCGTAGACATCGTTCTTCGAAGGTTCGTTCTAATTTTCGATTGTTATTCCGTGTTTATTTGTTGCTAGACTTTTTGTAGTTTAGAGGTGAATAACACAACCATACTTGATTCAAAAGATCGGGAAAACACACGAATCTTATTATCGCAATTGAATAGAGGGATACGATTTATTTTTAATCGTGTTTGCTATTTATTCGTGTCAAGATTCACATCACGCGATGCCAGACAGAGTGCACCTGCGGTGTTGCTACAGTGAGGTCAGCGCACCCGCGCTACGATACCAACCGCACCCACGGTTGATGAAAAGTAAGTTGGATTTTGGCATACAGATGACACCACCGGCAACCCGCGGTCGCCGTTTCTAAATTTTGAGATGGGATGCCGTGAGCTTAGCGCACCCACAGTCAAGGAATGAGCACACCTGCGGTGCAACGTGCAGAATGGAAAAATTGCCACATGTATTTCTCATGCAAAATTAATGTGTTGTTTTCATTCTAGCTTGACAGTCCGAGAGAAAAACCAACAAGACTTCAGAATTTCCTCAAGTTTCTTCCTAGCTTAAATTGTTGGTTTTGCAAGATTCAACCAACCGATTCTCGATCCGAGCTTAGATTCTTGACTCTCTTGACAAGGGCTTCGAAAGGGTATATGTTTTATTGCTTTTCAGCATGTTTTGAAGTTAAGATGATTTGAGAAATCAGATTTGAGTACTACTATGTGTTCTTGTGATTATTGGGACATTGTATGCGAAATCGGATCGAAGAACGGATAGGATATGTGATTTTTATGAAATTCCAGCATATATGTTTATGATTATATAGATCTTGAGCCTTGTGGATTGATGTTGCCGAGGATTATGATTGATTGTTATTGATTATTGTTGTTTGAATTGATCGGTGTCGAAAAACTACGCCGTTATGCCGTTAGAATTAGATAAGACTGAAATGTGTCGAATTGAGTTGAATATTGATACAGTAGATTGAAATTACACAGATTGATTTCAGCTTGAGTTTGTTATTGATTATGAATTGAGACTGATTTTTGTGGATATTGTGTTGACGGGAATATCGAGATTATATTGTTAAACCGTCGAAACCTCAGTAGATGGCGTCGGTTAGATTCAGTATTGATTTATATTGGAGATCAGATTTGTATTATCATTGATTCTGAGATGTTGGGATCGATATCTGATAGATATGTTATTACTGGGTATATCGTTATTGTGCAATTGTGCCGTTGAAATAGAATTTGATTATGTTTTGAATATTTTCAGTATTGATTCGGAAATGTATACTGATATCTTGATTATTCGGTATTGTCATTGTCAGATTGGCATGGACATATTTGAATATGAAACTTCGACTTCGTCAGATCGAGAAGAGAAAGGTATAAATCGATGTTAACTGGGAGATCGACTGGAGTTAGATTTAACTCGAGTTTCCCTAAACCACATACTTGTATGGTATTGTTTTTATACCTTTGTGTTTTAATGATTATGTTTATTTTATTGAATTAGAAAGTAGAAAACAGAGAGCTATTGAGTGAGAGTCACTGACAGAGGGGCTAGACTATGGCAGAGGCGTCACTGGCCCATTTCACATTGTCAGAATAGGTTTAGTCTTGAACAGACATGCCAAGACACTGGACGTTTGGTATATCGAGATGCTTCAGATACAGATAGCATCCTTATCACATATTATTCGATATAGACTAGACCAAAGTCCAGAAATAAGAACGTACCGCCATCGCGACTGGTAGTAGTAGGTGGGAGACTTGTTACGTTCTTATTCACCGGGATCCCTAGATTAGATGAGAGATGAGTCGAGTCTGAGATGCCGAGTCATGAGTTGAATTATAGATTGTATAAATTATGTTTCGTAGATTACAATTCATGTTTTATTTACAGTTTGATATCAATTCGCATTGTCAGATTATGATACATGTAGTGATATCTGTTTCATGCTTTATTATACCATGGCATGTACACATTGTTTATACTGGGATTTATTTTCACCGGAGTTATCCGGCTGTTGTCTTGTTTGTATGTGTGCATGACAACAGGTGGGACAGGATCAGGGTCGAGAAGAAGATGAGAGATTGAGATTAGCGTGGTGATTCCGGACTTGGATGTAAATAGGTTTCAATACTTGACATGTAGTAGTTGAACCTTAATTAGTTGAATTTACATTGTTGTATTAAATTTGTACATGTATACTGATTTGTATATTATATCAATTCCATTACGTTCCGTAATTTAAAAAGAAAAAATTTATGACCCTAATTACTTGACTAGTATATTGATCCTAATAAAGATTAAAAAGATGATTAGCGTCTGGGTCTCCACAACAGGTGGTATCAGAGCATTAGGTCCTAGAACAGTAGGTTCCTTAGACTGAGATAGAGGAAAGTGAGCGGGGTAGAATGAGTTTTCTTTCCTGACATGTGAGTGCTAGCATGTGATTTATTATAATGTTGAATTACATTGTGTATGCTAGCATGATATTATGATTTACTGCATTACAATACATCTTTACCTGATTATTTGAGTTGACTTGGTATTATGTATTGAGTATGAATCAGATCTGATTCTTGATCACCAGTAAGATGATCAGAGGAGGACTGAAACAGGTTTGTTGTATTTGATTACTAATACTTTTGGTAATCAGATATACCTCCTTGAGGAATTCCAGAAAGGGGTAGTACTTCAACTAATCAGAGGGATGTATCAGAAATTTTGATAGAAACACGGTTCAAGAGATTTCATTCGTTTCAACCGCCGATTCTGAATGGTATTGTAATGACCCGATTTAATTAGATGTTATTTGGCTATAATTAAGATTAATTATTTTAAATTGAGGAATTTAAAATAATTAAGTCAAATAATTAAGCATAGTTTTTAGAATCCTCTCGACGAGAGCTATCCATTGATAGCAGTTTTGCTAAGAAAAATCGCGTCGTCCGAAAACCCGTCGGAAACCCGCCACCTCTTTCGCCGTGAAATCTTCGACTTACGTCACCGGAGTTCGAAAATTTATTGAGGTATTTTATTCTCTGGGTCTTAAGCTTCATTTTGGTATATATATTGAGGTATAATTCAGATTTTAGGGTTTTGAATTTTGGGTATTTTAATTCAATTGAGTTCAAATAATTAATATATATTGGATTATTGATTGTAGGTGCTATATCGGAGCCGATTGGAGGTATTAAGCTAATTTTCGAAATTTATTTAGATAATATTTCGAATTTAGCATATTAATTTGGGAATTTATGATTTGTGAATTGTTAGATCGTTATTGGGATGTGTTTATAGCATTAGAAATAGAAAATGAACATTTTGGAAATTCCTAGTAAATAACGAAAAATTTCAGATTCGATATGATCGAATTTTCGAAATTTCAAGTTGTCCGGTATTGAGAGATTTAAGTTAAATAATTCGATATATTTGACTTGGCGATGAGTTTTAGAATTGTAAAGCCTAAGTTATGGATTTTTGGAATTTTAGGCAAAATTAGTGAATATTGGAAAAATAAATGAAAATTGATATGAAGTGTTTTACTTGCCACAGGATTGAAGTTTTCAGGAAATATTTAAGATATTTTGTGGTAAATTAAAGGCAGTTGAGGTACGTATGAACTGTTTTATTATGACGTCTATAGTGATGTGAAATGACGTTAAGTACTTTGTAATGAGTTGTGGAGTTCTTTATGTGCCTCTGTGAATACGTGATTGCATTCATGCATTTATTTGAGTTGATACATAACATTTTGAGCCTTGACTCCGTTGATTGCTATCATTGTTGATCTGTTGAGATGTTGCGTCATCTATGGAGTGAGTGATAGGATAGATCACTCCTGACATCTTATCGATGGAACGAGTGATAGGATTAGCACTCTCCTGATGACTGCTGGAGGACTGACCGGGTCGCTACCGGACCCTCGATGCTACGTGCATGGATGAGCGGCGGCATGATATTACGTTGCTGCATTCTTGGCACGGGTGGCAACTGTTCCTGTTGCTGATGCGTTTTATTGGACTCCGTTTTGGTATCCGTTATTTCATTGTTACCGACACGCATTGCATTGCATTTTACTTGATTTTATTTCACGTCAGTTATAATTGTCATAATTTTACTGGTTTGTCGTGGTTGTTTTTGATGCCATAGCAGATTATCCACGAGGATTTGATGCGTCAGGTGGAGCGTCAGGTAGCGGTGCCCAGTAGTTGGATTGTTGTTTTGAGTTCCCAGATATTATATCATTGAGTCATACTTTTGCCAGGGAATGCCCTGTGTAGCTGTACTGTTATGATGTTTTGGATTGCTAGTAGTGTGATTGAGCCTTGTCGGCTATGTATGCATTAGTCCTGGCCAGTGTGGCTATATGTTTGTGAATTGCTGTTATGACTTTATTTCGAGTATATAAATGTTGTTTGTGTTGCTTGGAAATTTTTAGGATGTCCTACTTACGGGGAGGTCATGCCGAAATTTCTATTGGCCCAAAAGGAAAATTTTTAATCGCTTTCGCTGTTTACATTAAAGAATCCTGGTTGTTTGGTCATTAAACGTTAATCAGGAGCACGGGCCCCCACAGTTAGTATCAGAGCGTAACTAGGATATGCTCGAATTAGAGTCTAGGGCACTTGAGTCTAGACACAAATAAAATGATTGCGTATGTGTTTGACTATTTTCTCTTGTTTGAACTATGTGCTGTGATTTATTTGAATTAGCCTGAGTTAGCATGGTTGATTAGATTTTGAACTTAGTTTAATACATAGCTACGAGACTAAGTTTCAGCTTTCCTTTGGTTTTTTTGTGCTTATTAAGTTATTTTGCCTTGGTCTTAAATCCTTGTGTCTTATAGAATGGCACCTAGAGGAAGAGGCAAAAAGGGAAAAGAAGTTGTCCAGGAGTCAGAAGCCCAGAATGGCCGAGGACTTGAAGATATTGTCAGGGGTAGACGTGGTCGTTCTGCAGCCCCGGTTGCTAGAAACGTGGAGGAAGAAGTGAATCAAGAAGTTGAGTAGTTGACTCAGAAAGTTGGTGGGATGCAATTAATAATTTCTCAATTTCAAGAATTACGTCCTCCCAAATTCTTTGGCACTGAAAATGGCGAAAAAGCATCCAGATGGTTGAAAAGCATAAACCATCTATTTAATTTGCTCGAATATACCGAAAGTGTCAGACTGAAGCTGGCAATCTATCAGTTAAAAGATCAAGCACAACTCTGGTGGGAAGCTGCAAAGGAAGCACTGAAAGCATATGGACAAATCATTACTTGGGAAGTATTCCGTACTCAGTTTACCCAAGAATATGCACCTCCTTCTTATTATTATGGCAAGGAAGAAGAGTTCAACCAATTGGTGCAGGGAAATAAAACGGTTGTTGAATATGCTTCTCAATTTTCTGCTCTTCTGCCATATGTGCCACATGTTGCAAGAAATGATCAGTCCAATCTTTCTCGTTTCTTGCATGGTCTACAAGGGACTATTCATACTTTGGTGATGAATGGATCGCCTAATACATATGTTCAAGCTGTAGAAATGGCGAAGAAGATAGAGGCTAGTCTGCTCAGAGGAGAATCACGGCCAGTTCCAGTTCCAGCTTCTACTTCTCAAGGATCTGGAAGTCATATGCCGATGCCAGCGGGTTTATCTCCTTATCAGCCTCAACAGTCATCCCAGCAACCGAAGCAACAACGATTCAGGGCAAGAGGAAAACAATTTAAGAAGAAATCTCAATCCAGCTCCTCCAGTTCAGGCAGTACTAGAGGGAGAAGTGTTGGGTCTTCGAATGCTGTGTACTGTGACCGCTGTGGTGGAAGACATTTTAGTTCACAGTGTGTAGGAGTCCAGGGGTCTTGCTATATATGTGGTCAAGTTGGGCATTTTGCTAAAGTGTGCCCCAATGCCCAAAGACAGCAATTTCAACCACAACAGTCTGGACAGGTTCCCCGAGGACCAGCTTTTAGGCCGTATGCTCCTGCACAGTCATTTCAGCATTCCGGCTATCCACCACCTCGAGGTCCTCCCCAGCAGCAATATCCGGTGCCTCAGCAGGCTCGAGTACATGCATTGACTCAGGACCAGGCTCAGGATGCAACAGGCGGAGTGATTGCAGGTATTTGCTATGTTTTCGATTATCCTGCGCGTATGTTGATAGACACTGGAGCATCTCATTCATTTTTATCTGCTGCGTTTGTTGATGAGCATGAGATTGCTACTATTCCGTTGTTGAATACTGTGTCTGTGGCTACTCCTGCCGGTGTATACTTGATGTCTCGCGAGATAGTCATAAATTGTGTGATTAGATTTGATGATAATATTATGATAACTAATCTAATCAAGTTATCCATGTCTGATTTAGATTGTATCCTCGGTATGGATATATTGACGAATTATCGAGCTACTGTGGACTGTTTCCATGGAATTGTCAGATTTAGACCGTATTATGGCATCAAATGGAATTTTTACGGTTATGATTCACAGTCTCGAATTCCATTAGTATCTGCAATGGAAATGTTCAGGTTGTTGTCAATCGGCAACGAAGGATTTTTTATCTATGCTCTTGATGCAACACGGGAAGAACGATTGAAAGTTTCAGACATTCCCGTTGTCAAGAATTTTCCTGATGTATTTCCTGATGAGATTCCGGGCTTTCCGCCTCAAAGGGAAATAGATCTTAGCATTGAATTGATGCCAGGGACAAATCCTATATCTAGAGCACCATATCGTTCAGCTCCGACAGAGTTGAAGAACTCAAAGAACAGCTTCAGGATTTACTCGAGAAAGGCCATATCAGACCAAGTATGTCGCCTTGGGGAGCTCCAGTATTGTTTGTAAAGAATAAAGACGGAACGATGAGAATGTGCGTTGATTATCGACAGTTGAACCGGGCTACTGTGAAAAATAAGTATCCTCTGCCGCGTATTGACGACTTGTTTGATCAGTTGCAGGGTACTTCTGTGTATTCCAAGATTGATCTTCGTTCCGGATATCATCAGCTCAGAGTCCGAGAGGAAGATGTTCCTAAGACAGCGTTTCGGACACGTTATGGACACTATGAATTCCTAGTTGTGCCGTTTGGTTTGACTAATGCTCCAGCGGTGTTTATGGATTTAATGAATCGTGTATTCCGGAAATTCGTAGATAAATTCGTTATCATTTTTATTGATGACATCTTGATTTATTCCAAATCAAAGAAAGAGCACGAAAAACATTTGGAATTAGTTCTCCAAACACTCAGAGAAGCGCAGTTGTATGCAAAATTTTCTAAGTGTGAGTTCTGGTTGGACAGAGTTTTATTTTTAGGCCATGTTATATCTGCACAAGGAGTATCTGTTGATCCTAGTAAAGTTGAAGCTGTTATCAATTGGCCTAAACCAACCAATGTGTCTGAGATTCGAAGCTTTTTGGGATTAGCTGGGTATTATAGGCGTTTCATTGAGGGATTTTCTAGAATAGCTAGGCCTATGACCCAGTTGACACAGAAAGATCGACGTTTTGTCTGGACTGCAGAATGTGAGTCTAGTTTTCGGACGTTGAAAGAAAAATTGACCACATCTCCGGTGCTAGCTTTGCCTTCAGGCTCAGGTGGATTTCTTGTCTGTACAGATGCTTCTCTAAATGGACTGGGTTGTGTTTTTGTAATGCCCAGGAATTATAGAATTGATAAACCAAGATTATTAATCTTCATTAACGTGAAACTCGGAAGATATGAGAATGCATGACATGCAATGAGGGAAGAAAAGATATGAGAGAATAGGGTTTGCAAGACCGCACCCGCGCCCAGAACAGGAATGCACCCACGGTCATGTAAAAATGGAATTTTGAAGGTGAGGCCGAAGCATCACCGCACCCGCGGTGCATGGACAGAAAGTTGGCAAATTTATTCGAAGCAAGACCGCAATCGCGGTGCGAGAAGGACCGCACCTGCGGTGACGTGACCGCACCCGCGGTAAGAACAAGACCGCACCCGCAGTCGCCGAATTCAGAAAATGATAAGCATGCCGAAGCATGAGCGCACCCGCGCTGTTGAACACACCGCACCCGCGGTCATGCGTGGTTGCTGAAAAACAAGACACGTTTCCAGATTTGCATGCAGTATATATATAAGTGAATGACACGTTAAAATCATCAGAAATTCAGTAAGGAGGGCCGAGGCTTTGAGAGAAAATCCTTACGCCTTTTAAAGTTGCGATTGTGAGAAATCCGTCTATCAGAATTCAAATCCGACTTCAGTTCTATGTTCCTCTCGACATGAGCTACACAAGGACGTAAGTTTTGTTACGCTTTAAGATGTTTTGAAAATATGATGTTGCTAGAATCGAATATGATTCAGATATGGTGTTTCTACTACCGTAGACATTATAGAATTGAAGACAGATTAAAGAACAGAATGTTTATGTAATTGTTATGATTTTTGAAAGATATTGACTGAGATTCTATATCAGAATTGTGATGGTATTCAGAGTATGAATTGTATTGACACAGATTATGAGTTCCAGTATTATATTTGTGATGTTCAGACTGACGGGGTTATTCAGATTGTATTGTTATGCCGTGGAAACATCAGTAAATTGATAGTGATCAGATTCAGTAGTGATTTAGATTAATCAGATGCAGATATTATTTCAATTATATTGTGATATCAATGACATGAATCAGATTGTATGTTGTTCAGACATTGATCAGATTGTATACTGAATTGAGTATTGATCAGAACAGATTCTGAACCAAGATATATACTGATATTGTATTTATGTGATTTGTCATTATCAGATTGATATGGACAGATTTGACTTCGAGACTTCTTCTTCGTCAGACCGGGACGACAAAGGTATAATTCATGTGATATTCGGGAAGACACAACTCAAATAAGATCCTATTTGAGTTTCCCAACAAAATCACATACTAGATTATTGTTATATTCTGATATGAATACGCTTTGTTTATATGCTGATTTGCTACTGCTTTGTTTACAGATTGTTATGCATTGCATTTAAGATAGGAGAGTCTGACAGAAACAGTCAAACTTCTAGATGTTCGGTGATATCACAGCTTAGGGGAAGATCATTCTCCTATTGTAGATGTGGATACAGATCAGGCCGAAGTCTAGGAATAAGACGTACAGTCACCCCGATTGGGAGGGTAGGTGATAGATCGTCTTATTGACACCGGGATCCCTAGAGTTATAGTTGAGTCGAGTCTAGACATGATTTGACTAGAACTACATGTGTTTATAGATGTTGTTTCATAGACTATGAAACCCATGTTTATTGCTTTCAGTTATGATAGCATGTTTATATGATTTGATTTGAATTGCATGTTTATCTGAATTAAGTTGCATGCTTATTTTGATTTGATTTCATAGATTATGAAATCCAGTACTTTTAAATATGCTCATGATAGCATGTTTTATAATTTAGATTGTTTCTATACATGTTTACCATGTTTTATACTGGGGTTTATTCTCACCGGAGTATCCGGCTGTTGTCTTATTTTGTATGTGTGCATGACAACAGGTGGGACAAGAATCGGGGTCGAGAAGATGACGAGAGAAGACGAGTTTAGCGTGGTGATTCCGGACTTATTGTAGAGTAGGTTTATTACTTGATTATAGTAGTTGAACCTTAGTTGAACTAGATAAATGTTGTACAAGATTTGTATTATTATACAGATTTGTATAATAGCATGATGCCATTACCTTCCGCACTTTATTTTAAAAAGAAAAATTTTTAGACCCTGTTTATCTTAATTGATAATTAAATCCCAAAGATGATTAAGAAGAAAGATCAGCGTCCGGGTCCCCACAACAGGTGGTATCAGAGCGATAGATCCTTTAGGCTGAGATAGTCAGAGCCATAGATCCTTTAGATTGAGATAGAAGAGAATGAGCGGGGTAGATTGAATTTTCTTTCCTTGCATGTGATTGCTAGCATGAGAATTATTCCAATGTTGACTTACATTGGGTGTGCTAGTATGATTTATTGCTTTCCCTATTACATGTTGTTTGTTATCTGAGTTGAATACAGCATGTAATTACCAAGACTGAATCAGAACCGAGTCTGAATCAGAGGTATATGTTCAGAGGAGGGCTGAGACAGAATATATAGATTGTGTATTAATTTGTTTGATATTCAGATATACTGCCTCGGAGAATTCCAGAAAGGGGTAGTACTTCGACTGAACAGACAGATGTATCAGAAACTCAGATAAAAGCCAAGATGAGGGAGTTTCAGTTACTACAGCCACCGATTCTGAGTGGTACCGAGACATCTGAAGATTGTCAGAACTGGTTTGATAATATAGAAATCTTGTTCGATTTACTTGCCTGTACAGATGAACAGAGGGTTAGAATGGTGCCTTATCAATTACGAGAAGCCGCCAGGAATTGGTGGATTACAATCAAAGGAGTATTAGCACAACGTGGTACTGTGATCACATGGGAAGTCTTCAAGACTGAATTCTATCAAAGATTTTTCTCAGCCTCATACCGAGAGGACAAGAAAGCAGAGTTTGAGAATTTGAGCCAAGGCTCATTGAATATTGATGAATATATTGCTAAATTCTCTACTTTAATGCGCTTTGCTCCTCATTTAGCTGGAAATGATGAAGATATAGTGAATCAGTTCATCAGAGGGTTGAATTCGGAGGTAGTTGCATTTATGAATCTGCAGCGACCTTACCATTTTGCTGATATCTTGAGTAGAGCGAAGAGAGCTGAAGCGAGTCTGATTAGACAGCTAAGGAGGTTGTGTGTGAAGCAACCCCAGACACAGCAATCCCCTCTCAGATTTGATCGCGGCAGTACGAGTGGGAAGCAAGATTTGCTGAAAACTCGAAAGAAGCCATTCAAGAAGTTGGGGAGTAGTTCCTCTAGCTCAAGTAGTTCCAGTCCAAGTCATATTGGAGTATATTGCAGGAATTGCGGAGGGAGACATTCCTCAGAGCAATGCCAAGGAGTACTTGGTAGATGCAATATTTGTAGACAGCCTGGACATTTTGCTAAAGTCTGTCCACAAAGAGGTTCCCGCAGATTTCATGGAGCTGGACCATCGGGTGGTAATGACTGAAGAACAGACCCAAGAGATACTTGAGGATATAGTGACAGGTACTGATCTTTTATGATTATGTTGCATATATAGTGATATATACTAATGCATTTCTTAAGGTTATCTTTGACTGAGTTGCATTGATACATGATGTACCTGTTGGGTCTGTATTACTGTAATATTGATGTCTTTACCTGTTGGAAAAGAAAAATGTATATCAGAGATTTCTGTGACATCTTGTATATTGCAGTAAGATGAGAATAAGATTGAGTCAGATTATAATGTACTTTTGTTTCTGATTTGATTGCACTATTGATGTTAATATGCTGAACAAGTACAGAACTATTATAGATTCCAGTCAGGAGAGTATAAGATTCAGACCAGATATGGCTGATGAGTAGAGACTCCACTGTGAGGATTCTAGATTTAGAATTCCTTTGATATCTGTGGTGTCTATGACTCGATTAATACAGAAAGGAACAGATGATATCCCTTTGTATTCAATAGATGTACTGAAATCGAGCCTAGCATTGGCAGATTTGCCAATAATATACGAATTGGCTGATGCTTGCCTAGATAAGATTTTAGAATTGCTTTATAACAGAAAGATAGATTTCAGAATTGAATTCAGATCAGATACTGATTGTTGTTTTAGAATTCAGTACAGAATGATATGGAGTGTACAGAATGATACAGAATGAGTTGAAAGAAGTGAAAGATCAGTAGAAGAATATCGACCAGGAGTTACATCTGATTTAGTGTTTCTCTTTGGCATGTGTCAGTATCTTCAGAGATGTTCTGATGATTTTATGCTCATTGTATCTATGAGATTTTGATATAATTGCAGCATTTGATTTATTTAATCGAATATCTGAAGATTATATTGAATATTCTGAGAACTGTGATGATTGTATACAGAAATTATTCAGATAAGAATCCTGCTTGAAACAGATTGTATTCAGAGTGTGTGATATCTGAAGCTAGTATACAGATTAATTTTGTTACAGTTGAGATTGCGATCAGTGACCGATAAATACCGATATCAAAAAGACCAGAAAGTTCAGAAATGTCAGAAATATAGTTTGTCTGATTTGGCAGATTATTTTATTCGACTGTTGCTTTATATCTGCTGAGTATTGTTATTGTTCTAAATCAGTATTTGAGACATCTTAGATTGTGCTGGAGAGCATATTTTATTTGCAGATGAGATATAACAGTTGATCAGGATGACATGAAGATATTTATCAGAAATCTTTGTTTTATGAGTTCACTGAACTCACTAGATCTGTATAGGATATTGATACTTCGTTTCTGATTTGATATTACTGTTGTTTTGAATCCGTATATGCTACAGATTATTGTGAACCGGTGAGAGTATATACAGTTCCAACCAAATCAGAACTGAATTCAAGAATTACAGTAATTCAGGAATGTGATCAGAATGTTCAGAACTTGAATGTGATAATCAGAGCCGAGTAACAGATATGTGATTTTGTGTTGCGTATGAGATTGATTATCTTATGATGTCAGAATGTTGCAGAATTGTATAACAAAATTTGATATCGACAGTCAGAACAGAATACCAGGTAGGTATTTCTTCTTTAATTTATGTTATTAACTGATTTGTTATATCGAATACTTTGAATCAGATATCACAGATAGGGTCAGAAATGTACCGTAGTGGATTCAGTTCTCAGTTTGATAATTGAGAATGGATTGTATTCGAACAGATAGAGTTGATATAGACAGATTAGATCAGTGGTGACAAAATTTGTATTGAAATGTTGGCAGAATTTGTACTGATATGTCTACATTGTCAACAAATGAAGACAGAAAGATAAAGATCAGAAGATTTCTTACAGAATTTGTATAGTTTTGACTAGAAATGGGGAGTATAATTCGATGAATTTCGTAATGAGATTACTACAATACTTTCCAGATTATGAGATGATATGATTATGATTGACAGATTGTTCAATCTATATCTATCAGTTTGTACCAGATAACGTACAAACATGACCAAATGACACAGATCGATGTCAGAGAAGTGGTCAGAAAGATCAGAATGCCACAATAGAATATATCAGATTGTGATTTTTGATTGATTGTGTACTTGTGATAGAGTATATCATGAGTTCTCTCTTTAGATTGGTTTACAGATTGACAGATGGTCCGAATGTATTATCCAGGTATTAGAAGATTTTGGTAGAGTGATAGCACTAATTGATATGATAAAGAGAATGTAGCTCATTCAGAAGAGAATGAAGATAGATCAAACCAGACAGACTTAAGAAACCAACGTCGGATAATGACGATTGGTATTTGAAGCTGAAGATGGTATATGTCTTTGCTTGAGATAAACAGATTTGATAACAGCAGATGGTACTGATATGTGATGAGTTATAGATTGGTGTATACGGATGTTGTATAGCCAGTAATGCGAGATTGTTTCTGTCAGAAGGATTGAAGAAGTAGTATGACATTATACTTAGTGAATTCTTCTTCCAGACTGGAATCAGATATTTGAGTTTTGGTTTAAGCTCTGTTATGCATTTCTTCTGCTATCTCTGAATTGATTGGTATGAGTTCGAGGACGAACTCAGATCTAAGAGGGGGAGAAATGTAATGCCCAGGAATTATAGAATTGATAAACCAAGATTATTAATCTTCATTAACGTGAAACTCGGAAGATATGAGAATGCATGACATGCAATGAGGGAAGAAAAGATATGAGAGAATAGGGTTTGCAAGACCGCACCCGCGCCCAGAACAGGAGTGCACCCGCGGTCATGTAAAAATGGAATTTTGAAGGTGAGGCCGAAGCATCACCGCACCCGCGGTGCAACCAAGACCGCACCCGCGGTGCATGGACAGAAAGTTGGCAAATTTATTCGAAGCAAGACCGCAACCGCGGTGCAAGAAGGACCGCACCCGCGGTGACGTGACCGCACCCGCGGTAAGAACAAGACCGCACCCGCGGTCGCCGAATTCAGAAATGATAAGCATGCCGAAGCATGAGCGAACCCGCGCTGTTGAACACACCGCACCCGCGGTCATGCGTGGTTGCTGAAAAACAAGACACGTTTCCATATTTGCATGCAGTATATATATAAGTGAATGACACGTTAAAATCATCAGAAATTCAGTAAGGAGGGCCGAGGCTTTGAGAGAAAATCCTTACGCCTTTTAAAGTTGCGATTGTGAGAAATCCGTCTATCAGAATTCAAATCCGACTTCAGTTCTGTGTTCCTCTCGACACGAGCTACACAAGGACGTAAGTTTTGTTACGTTTTAAGATGTTTTGAAAATATGATGTTGCTAGAATCGAATATGATTCAGATATGGTGTTTCTACTACCGTAGACATTATAGAATTGAAGACAGATTAAAGAACAGACTGTTTATGTAATTGTTATGATTTTTGAAAGATATTGACTGAGATTCTATATCAGAATTGTGATGGTATTTAGAGTATGAATTGTATTGACACAGATTATGAGTTCCAGTATTATATTTGTGATGTTCAGACTGACGGGGTTATTCAGATTGTATTGTTATGCCGTGGAAACATCAGTAAATTGATAGTGATCAGATTCAGTAGTGATTTAGATTAATCAGATGCAGATATGATTTCAATTATATTGTGATATCAATGACATGAATCAGATTGTATGTTGTTCAGACATTGATCAGATTGTATACTGAATTGAGTATTGATCAGAACAGATTCTGAACCGAGATATATACTGATATTGTATTTATGTGATTTGTCATTATCAGATTGATATGGACAGATTTGACTTCGAGACTTCGTCTTCGTCAGACCGGGACGACAAAGGTATAATTCATGTGATATTCGGGAAGACACAACTCAAATAAGATCCTATTTGAGTTTCCCAACAAAATCACATACTAGATTATTGTTATATTCTGATATGAATACGCTTTGTTTATATGCTAATTTGCTACTGCTTTGTTTACAGATTGTTATGCATTGCATTTAAGATAGGAGAGTCTGACAGAAACAGTCAAACTTCTAGATGTTCGGTGATATCACAGCTTAGGGGAAGATCATTCTCCTATTGTAGATGTGGATACAGATCAGGCCGAAGTCTAGGAATAAGACGTACAGTGATAAGTGCAATTTATTGTACTTTTATTACTTGTTTTTAAATTGAAATTTTGTGATTCTTGAGCAGGTTTTATTTGATTTGTTATTGTTTTTGTTATTGTAGTTTGGAAGCTTAGACATGAGAGTTTGGAGTAGTATAATGTTGAATTAGAAGGTGCAAAGGACAAAATTTGACGAAGCAGGACAGCACCCGCGCTCCAAAACATGACTGCACCTGCGCTACATGCCGAAGCATGACCGCACCCGCGGTCATGCTAGGACCGCACCCGCGGTCTCACATGCTGAAAAGGAAGAATTCTTCCGAAAGCCAACCGCACCCGCGGTCTTGTTAGCACCGCACCCGCGGTCGTGCACAAACAGATTCCGAAAATCCTGAAACTTTGGTGTGATGCGCATGGGACTTGAAGACTTTGGTGTTTTGCGTGCAAGACTTGTCTAGGACTATAAAAAGCCTCCATTATTCATCATCTAGGTCATATTAAGGAGCAAAGGAAAGGATTGGAGGCTACAAAGAAAGATTGAAGATCAAGTTCATCCTTGGGAAAGTTCTTCCACATCTTTGGACAAAAGCTTCATTTGAATTCCAAATCTCTTGTTCTAAGTTCTTCTTTCTTTACTTTCATTTTTATTTACTATGTTTTGTTTAAGATGTGTGTGTTGTGTTATTTTTATTATGAACTAATTCTTATTTCTAGAGGAATGATGGAACAAAACTAGAAACCATGTGTTGGGATTTATGATTGATGCTATATAAGTTTCCTTTCTTGTTCATTTGTATTTTTCCAATCTTAATGCTTTCATTTTATTGGCCATATCTTGAATGATTTGTATGTTTATAAATTATCACTTGGAAAAGGGAATTTATAAACAAGAAAGGGAAAAATACATCGATAGTATTTATATAGTTCGGGAGGACATATTTTGCTATTGAAGCCATTAAAAGAATTTAGTGCTTATTGTGTTATTTAATTATTGATTGTTGACAGTGATGTTACAATCTTTTGTTAGATAATTAGTATCTACTTAGCACTCGGAAGAGGGAGTAGATGATTTAGAATTCTTGGTTAATGAATAAGAAGGACAATTATAATATAGCTACACAAAATAGCACATGGTGGATAGTTGCATGAAGTCAGACCTCTAAATCTTTTATTCCATTGTTCAACTTTGTTTGGTACTACAATTAAATTTATTTTCAATCTAGTTATTGGTATAAACAAATCTATCAATAGATTATTCTAAATAAAATCGAAACTATTTTAATTACAAGCATTAATATAAATTTAGAAAGACATTCCTCATGGGATCGACACTTGTACTCAAAATTACATTTTATTATAACTTGACGTCGTGCGCTTGCGAGCAATTAAGAAAACACGCAACAAGTTTTTGGCGCCGTTGCCGGGGAATGTCAAATTTAAATTTATATTAGTATTGTTACCAATTAGTCTAGATTTTAATTCAGAGCTGGTTTTATTGTACTACATTGAACATTGATTTGTTTATTGTCTTTGTTTGACAGTGCATGCGAAGATCGCAAAATCCCGACTTGCTTATCCTTGATCCTGAAATCGAAAGAACCGCAAGAAGATTAAGAAAGGCAAGAAGAGAAGAGATTCGAGCAATGGCCGAGAACAGAGATAATGAAAATACACCCCCTGCAATACCCATCAGAGATCATTTTAGGCCGGTATTGAACGCTCATTATTCGGGTATAGCACGAGGAACTATTCATGCAAACAACTTTGAGCTCAAGCCTGCATTGATAAACATGGTTCAACAGAATCAGTTTGGAGGAGCCGCCACTGCAGATCCTCATTTACATCTCAGAACATTCCTTGAAATTACTGATACGGTAAAAATAAATGGTGTTTCTGATGATATAATTCGATTGCGTTTGTTTCCTTTTTCTCTTAGGGACCAAGCAAGAGGATGGCTCCAATCGCTTCCTTTGGGAGGTATTACTACATGGCAGGATTTAGCAACCAAGTTTCTTGCAAAATATTTCCCACCTGCAAAGTCTGCACAATTGAAAATTGAGATCAGTACTTTTAGGCAGACTGATTTTGAGCAATTATATGAGGCATGGGAATGGTATAAAGAGTTGTTGAGGAGATGTCCAAACCATGGTTTTGAAGATTGGGTACAAATTGAATTATTTTACAATGGTTTGAATGGACAAACAAGAGGCAATGTTGATGCAGCAGCTGGTGGCACAATATTTGCCAAATCACCCGATCAAGCATATGATTTGCTTGAACAGATGACCATTAACAGTTATCAGTGGCCATCTGAAAGATCAGGAGTAAAGAAGCAAGCTGGAATTTATGCCATAGATCCTATTACATCACTCACAGCTCAAGTTTCAGCTTTGACAACTCAAATTACAACAATGAACAAGGCTAGTACATCAGAGGTTGAAAATGCATCGGTTGTTACTGAAGAACCACATATTCCTGATGAGGTTCATTATATCAACAATAGGAATTTTGGTGGTTATGGAGGATATCAAGGTAACCCTCCCCCTAACACTTATCATCCTGGTTTGAGAAATCATGAAAATTTTTCATATGATAATAATAAGAATGTGTTGAATCCTCCACCGGGGTTTAATACATCAAAGGGGGAAGGAAAACCTTCACTTGAGGATTTATTTGGGACATTTGTTGTTGAATCTAATAAAAGGATGGCTAGGACTGAATCTCATCTTGATGGCATGGAAACTCACATGGGAAATATGGGTGCCACAATGAAATCATTGGAGACACAGATTGGTCAATTAGCTAATGCATTGAGAGATCAAAATAAAGGTCAGTTCCCAAGTAACACTGAAGTGAATCCAAAGGAGCAATGCAAAGCTGTAACTTTGAGAAGTGGAAAAGAACTCGAGGTTAAAAATTCCAATGAGAAGGATGAAAATGAGGTGATTGTTGAAGAAGTTGAAACTGAGGGATCTAATACTAAAGCTGAAGTTGAAGTTGAACAACCTCCGGTATTTAAGCCGACTCTTCCATATCCGCTGAGGTTCAAGAAGAAGAAATTAGATGATCAATTTGCAAAAATTTTAGAGATTTTCAAGAAGATTCACATCAACATTCCATTTGCTGATGCTTTAGAGCAAATGCCAAATTATGCAAAGTTCATCAAAGATGTGATGTCAAAGAAGAGAAAGTTGCATGAGTTTGAGACAGTGAAGTTGACAGAAGAGTGTAGCGCCATACTTCAAAGGAAACTACCACAGAAACTCAAAGATCCAGGGAGTTTTACTATTCCTTGTGTTATTGGTAGTTCTAGAATAAATAAAGCTTTATGTAATTTAGGTGCCAGTATTAATTTAATGCCTTTTTCTATTTACAGGACTTTAGAGCTTGGCGAGGTGAAGCCTAGCACTATTACCCTGCAGCTGGCGGACAGATCACTTACATATCCAAGGGGTATAGTAGAGGATGTTCTGGTAAAGGTAGACAAATTTATATTTCCTGCTGATTTTGTCATTCTAGATATGGAAGAAGATCAGAACACCCCGCTTATCTTTGGAAGGCCGTTCTTGGCCACTGGAAAAGTTTTGATTGATGTGCACAAGGGTGAGCTTACATTGAGAGTAGGTGGAGAAGAAGTCATGTTCAACATCTACAACACAATCAAAGAACCAAATGAGGTAAGTACTTGTAATAGTATTGATGTAATTGATTCATGTGTATCTCATGTTGGTGCAGGTAGATTGACGAAAGATTCCTTGGAGAGATGCTTGTTGGAATCGGCGTCTACAATGGATGAAGATGATTGGGATGTACAAGAGGAGTTACTTGCTCTCAATACAATGCCTAAAGAAAAGAGTGATGTGCATCATGTATAATTACTTGAAGATGCAAGTATAGAGGTACCAAAAGCATCTCCTGAATTGAAGGAATTGCCAAGTCACCTTTGTTATGCATTTCTAGGTGAAAATTCAACATATCCGGTAATCATCTCTTCTTTTGTTAATTGTACTGAAAAAGAGAAATTGTTGAGAGTGTTGAGGGAAATTAAATCTGCTTTGGGATGGACAATTGCTGATATAAAGGGGATTAGTCCTACTGTTTGTATGCATAAAATCTTGATGCAGGAATCATATTCACCCTATGTTGATCATCAGAGAAGACTTAATCCAGCAATGAAAGAAGTTGTGAGGGCTGAGGTATTAAAATTGTTAAATGCTGGTGTTATTTATGCTATATCTGATAGCTCGTGGGTTTCACCAGTACAAGTAGCGCCTAAGAAGGGAGGAATAACTGTAGTGAGAAATGAGAGCAATGAATTGATTTCAACTCGTCCAGTGACTGGTTGGCGAGTATGCATAGACTACAGGAAATTGAATGATGCTACTAGGAAAGATCACTTCCCTCTTCCCTTCATTGACCAGATGCTTGATAGAGTGGGTGGTTATCATTATTATTGCTTTCTAGATGGTTATTCAGGTTACAATCAGATTGTCATAGCACCGTAGGATCAGGAGAAGACTACCTTCACTTGCCCTTATGGTACATTTGCTTTCAGGAGAATGCCATTTGGACTGTGCAATGCACCTGCTACGTTTCAGAGGTGTATGATGGCCATATTTTCTGACATGGTCGAAGAAATTATGGAAGTTTTTATGGACGATATCTCTGTGTTTGGTTCATCTTTTGATCACTGTTTGCAAAATTTAATGCTTGTTTTGCAGAGATGTCAGGCGAAAAATTTAGTTTTGAATTGGGAGAAATGTCACTTCATGGTTCCAGAAGGTATTGTGCTTGGGCATAAAATTTCGGCTAAAGGGATAGAAGTTGACAGAGCCAAAGTTGTGGCAATTGAAAATCTTCCACCACCAAAGAATGTTAAAGGGATCAGAAGCTTCTTGGGACATGCCGGGTTCTATCGTCGTTATATCAAAGATTTCTCTAAAATTACTAGACCTTTATGTAATTTGTTAGAGAAAGATTCAACATTTATTTTTGATGATGATTGATTTCAGGCATTTAACAAGATCAAGAAAGCACTGATTTCTGCTCCCATTATGATAGTGCCTGAATGGAAGGAGCCTTTTGAGCTCATGTGCGATGCTAGCGACTATGCTGTGGGAGCAGCATTGGGACAGAGGAGAGACAAGATGTTCAAGGCTATATACTATGCAAGTCGTACACTTAATGCAGCCCAACAGAACTATACAACTACTGAGAAAGAGATGCTAGCAGTGGTGTTCGCATTTGACAAGTTCAGAACATATCTTATTGGCACCAAGGTAACTGTTTTCACTGACCATGCAGCTCTTCGCTACTTGTTTGCCAAAAAGGATGCCAAGCCCAGGTTGATACGATGGATACTCCTACTTCAAGAATTCGACTTTGAAGTAAAAGACAAGAAAGTTTGTGAAAATCAGGTGGCAGATCACTTATCACGACTAGAGTTAGAAGAAAGAACGGAAAGTGGAGTTATCAATGAGTTGTTCCCAGACGACCAACTGTTTGAGGTAAGTTCTAAACTCCCGTGGTTTGCTGATATAGCTAACTTCTTGTCTTGTGGTACTTTTCCTCCAGATCTGAATCATCACCAGAAAAAGAAGTTCTTCCATGATATCAAATTTTTCTTCTGGGATGATCCTTGTGTGTATAAGAGATGTGCTGACCAAGTGATTAGGAGATGTGTTGATGGAGAAGATGCACACAAAATTCTGGAACAATGTCATTCATCACCTTATGGTGGACATTTTGGAGCAACACGAATAGCAGCTAAGGTATTGCAATCAGGTTTTTACTGGCCTACTTTGTTCAAGGATAGCTATACCTTAGTGAAATCATGTGATAGGTGCCAAAGGTTAGGAAACATTTCTAGGCGTCACGAATTGCCACTGACAAATATTTTGGAAGTGGAACTTTTTGATGTCTGGGGCATAGATTTCATGGGACCTTTTCCCCCTTCTTTTGGTCAATCTTACATATTATTAGCTGTAGATTATCTTTCGAAATGGGTGGAAGCAATCGCCACCAGTACTAACGATGCTCGTGTTGTAGTTAAATTTGTGCACAAGAACATTTTCACAAGGTTTGGAACATCGAGAGCTATCATAAGTGATGAAGGTACGCACTTTTGCAATAAAATTTTCAACTCACTGATGGCTAAATACAATGTGAAGCACAGAGTGGCATTGGCATATCATCCTCAGTCGAACGGACAAGCTGAAATATCCAACCGGGAAATCAAACAAATCTTAGAAAAGACTGTCAATACAAATCGGAAGGATTGAGCTATAAAGTTGGATGATGCATTGTGGGCTTATAGGACCGCATTCAAGACACCTATAGGGATGTCTCCCTATAGGTTGGTTTTTGGTAAAGCCTGTCACTTGCCACTGGAATTGGAGCATCGAGCATTCTAGGCAGTTAAGATGTTGAATTTTAACTTGAAAGCTGCTGGTGATGAAAGAAAACTACAGTTAAATGAAATGGAGGAGTTCCGCAATGAAGCCTACGAAAATGCCAAGATTTATAAACAACAGACCAAAAAGTGGCATGATAAGCTCATTGTACGAAAGGAACTAAAACCAGGACAACAAGTACTCTTGTTCAATTCCCGTCTAAAGTTGTTTCCTGGTAAGTTGAAATCGCGATGGTCAGGCCCATTTTTGGTGGAGACAGTGTACCCTCATGGGGCGATTGAGCTAAAATGCAGTGATGGGAGGACTTTCAAGTTGAACGGGCAAAGAGTTAAACCATATTATGGAAATGAAGTAAGGCACCTTGACAACATTCCTTTGGGCGGATCAACTTGATATAGACTGATGGTAGTCAGGCTGATGACGTTAAACCAAGCGCTTATTGGGAGGCAACCCAAATTATTGTTTTTCTTTTGCATTTTGATTTCGGTGTTGATTTTATTTTTATATCATGTTATTTTTTTTGTAGTGTATTTTTGATATAATGTGTGCTTATATCTTCCCAAAATTTAATGAATCCCAATTGTTTTCTTTTCAGGACCGACAATTTGAGAAGAAAATATTTTAACGAAACAGGAGTGTCCCTGCGGTCTCATGTGCACTGCACCTGTGCTTGAGGTGCATTCAAAATACAAGAAAATTCGAAGCAGGAGTGCACCCGCGGTACAATAATACCGCAGCTGCGCTCAGGAGTGCGAAGCATTACCGCACCCGCGGTAATAACTGGAGCGTACCCGCGCTAAGCTGCCGAACACACACCGCACCCGCGGTGTTAGTTATACCGCCCCCGCGCTAAATTCATACAGAAAATTGCAAAACTTGCCGAACATACACCGCACCCGCGCTCTTGTCATCACCGCACCCGCGGTCGCAGAACAGGGAATTAAAAAATTAAATCGAACATACACCGCACCCGTGGTATTGTTAATATCGCACCCGCGGTCTCGCGTTTTAAAGACAGAATCGGGCATTCTTATGCATTATCGAAGAACACCACTCAAGAACACCCTCTCCATTTCGAAATCCTCACTCCAACAAACACTTTTCACACTCAATTGTTGTGATTCTTTCAACAAATCTTTCACTCCCAACCAAAATATCTTCACTCATTACATAAAAAAATCAATTCCTTTCCACAAAATTTCAAATCCAAACCTAGGGTTTGAAAAGGGGGCTCAAAATTTCTTCAAGATTTGAGTGGAGCTTTGATTTTATGCTTCAAGAAACAATTCAACACACCCAAGGTGAGAAAATTCATTGCAAATTTGTTGATAAATTCGGAATATTGTTGAAGTTAGTTGCTATGGAAGGAAGATTCATTTGGTGAACACATTCTTGATTTTTGGGGATATTATTGCTTGATTGTTGTGAACATTGTTGAGGTGTGTATATTGTTGGTATTGAGTTTGGGAAGATGCAAAATCATTGAATTTTGAGAATTGGGGTAGATTGAAGTTGGTGTTTGAAATGTGTTTGACGAAATGCCTCCAAGAAGAAAACAATCTAAGGGTGCTTCATCCTCATCAACTGTGAATTATGATGAAAGTCGGTTTTATTATGAAAAGGCGGAGGAGCAATATGGCAAGATTTTGAATCGAAGTATTATAAAAGAAAGGGGATTTGATCTTAGTGCCCCTCATACTCAAATTGGAGAAATGCTTAGGGTTCGGCAGTGGGAAGAATTTGGCAGGCAGCCACAAGATGCTGTCATCTCATTGGTGAGAGAGTTCTATGCTAACCTCAAGGTTAGATATGATCGGTTGACGGTTTTTGTCCGAGGACAATCGGTAGCCTTTGATGCACATACAATTAACACGATATATGGTTTCCCTGCAATCATGCACGACGAATATGAAGAATACCGGGCAGAGCATGTTGATTATAACAGTATTCTTCAAACAATTTGTATACAGGGAGCCGAATGGAGAATGAGGGACGATGTGCACGTCAGCCTAGCTAAGTCTGACCTCAAGGAAATGGCCAAACATTGGTATTCATTCATTTCTGCTAGGATCAAACCTACCGAACACACCACTACCGTCATCAAGGAGAGGGCCATCCTCACTTTTTGCATCATAACAGGAAAAACAATTGATCTAGGTCGATTGCTTCAGAATTCGATACTAGACTATGCAAGAGGTAACTCTCCGAGTGAACTTCTCCACCCCTCTCTCATCACTGTATTGTGCCAAAATGCGGGAGTGACTTGGGCTCCGAATGAACAAGTGCTGAAGCCGAAAAATCCCATTGTGGTAGTTCAGCCATTTGTGGGAATCAGAAGTGGTCAAGCAGCAGCACGTCGAGCTAAAAGAGAATTCAATAGGAGAGCTGCCGAGAGACGTGCTCAAGCCCAGGCTCAAGAACCACCACCGCAACATAGGCACAGGAGAGATAGGTTGAGCCAGTTGGAGGAAGATATGAGAAATCAACAACAAGAAATGCACCAACACCGCCAAGACATGGATGCGTTTCGGTATAGGGCCGATACATTCATGGGGTACATGATGGATTTCACATCGGTGTTGGCTCAGCAATTTCCATCTGCTTCCACTTCTGGCCATCCATTTACACCTCCTCCACAGTGGCCACCCGTTTACCACCCGACGACGACGAAGATGAGGATGATGGCAATGACCACTGACGGTCGTTGCTCAGTGTATGTGTATTCTCCTATTTATCATGCTTATTTACATCGAGGACGATGCATTTGTTTAAGTTTGGGGGAGATTTAGTTTATTTTATTTTATTTGGTGTGTTTATTTTCTTTTGTGTGTTTAAATTTTTTTGTGTGTTTTATTTTAATTTATTTGGTGTGTTTATTTATTTAGTTATTTTGTGTGTTTTAGTCATGAAATTTTTTTTTTTGTGAATTGGCCAATGATGAAAATATTTTTTTGAATTAAAAAGAAAGGTCATGCATTATATTCATGTTAATCGATCAATTTGAAAAATTTAGAGAATAATCATGAGAATCGGTAAGTTTGAGACTTATAATTTCTATAAAACTTTGTGATTTTCATTGGATATTGAAATAAATTTTTTTGCAAACACATAAATGATTGAGGCAATCTTTGATTTTATTTGGGCCATTTATATTGTTCATAAACATCCATTTGAAGCCCTTTTGAGCCTATATGAACAAAGAATTGTGTTTTTGAAATTCCTTGGAAGCCAAGCACTTTTCTTTTTGAATATATATGTATTTGGTTGATGCATTGAGACACCATTTTCACGATGATTAGATTATACTCTGTGTTGGTGAATTGAGATTTTGTCTAGAACTATCCAAACATCATTCGAGGCGAAATACAGACAACTTATGATTTAGGAATGATTTAGGTGATTTTTGGATCGATTGAGCCTTTCAAGCTACCAAATAAAATTAATTTATCATTTGTCACCTCTTTGAGCTTATATGAATTTGAATGGCACACGTAAATATATGTAAAAGACCCCCATTCGAATATTTTTTTCAAGTATCCCACAATTACCAACCTTTTGAATATCTTATACAATTATTTCCTACCTTCTCAAGGGAGTAAGAATTCAAAAGATTAAAGAAAGTGATATTCTCCTACAAAAGAAAACAAAAGAAAAAAATGAATGATTATATATTGTTGAAGTTGGAGAAAATGGGAGAAAAAGAGATGAAAAGAAATATAAAAAATGGGAGATCAAAGAACAAGTAGAGTTTGAAAAAGAGATAAAATTCAAGTTACTCCCTTATTTGAACTCCTAATCTTTATTTGTAGCCATGAACCAAGGCCTAACATTACAACCATTTAAAATCCTATTAACCTAGTCATAGTTGTCCAATATATTAGTGGAGAGTGATTGGGAGGATCTAGCCTATGGACAATCGATAAACACTTTCATTGAGTAAGAATCTTGATCAATTTTACACACACCTCATTGCATCAAATATTTATTGGGTATCCCTTTCTTAAATGAATATTGCTTTGAACCCAATTTTTACCGAAAAAAACCTTGTGATGTGTGTTGTAAAAATTTGAAATCAATTGAAAATGATTTGAAACATGGTTGAAGAGATTTGAAGTTAGAGAATTAACCAATCACATGATTTTATCCGGATGAATAAGTGGTTGAATTGATTTGAATTGTAAATGCATGAAGGATTTTAAATTTATCTTGAGGCCAAGTTCTTTAAAATATTTCATGACTTGTTTGTTTGTTTGTTTGTTCTTGTTGTTTTGTTTTGCTCGGAACTAGCAAAATCTTAAGTTTGGGGAAGTTTGATAAGTGCAATTTATTGTACTTTTATTACTTGTTTTTAAATTGGAATTTTGTGATTCTTGAGCAGGTTTTATTTGATTTGTTATTGTTTTTGTTATTGTAGTTTGGAAGCTTAGACATGAGAGTTTGGAGTAGTATAATGATGAATTAGAAGGTGCAAAGTACAAAATTTGACGAAGCAGGACAGCACCCGCGCTCCAAAACATGACTGCACCTGCGCTACATGCCGAAGCATGACCGCACCCACGGTCATGCTAGGACCGCACCCGCGGTCTCACATGCTGAAAAGGAAGAATTCTGCCGAAAGCCAACCGCACCCGCGGTCTTGTTAGCACCGCACCCGCGGTCGTGCACAAACAGATTCCGGAAATCCTGAAACTTTGGTGTGCTGCGCATGGGACTTGAAGACTTTGGTGTTTTGCGTGCAAGACTTGTCTAGGACTATAAAAAGCCTCCATTATTCATCATCTAGGTACATATTGAGGAGCAAAGGAAAGGATTGGAGGCTACAAAGAAAGATTGAAGATCAAGTTCATCCTTGGGAAAGTTCTTGCACATCTTTGGACAAAAGCTTCATTTGAACTCCAAATCTCTTGTTCAAAGTTCTTCTTTCTTTACTTTCATTTTTATTTACAATGTTTTGTTTAAGATTTGTGTGTTGTGTTATTTTTATTATGAACTAATTCTTATTTCTAGAGGAATGATGGAACAAAACTAGAAACCATGTGTTGGGATTTATGATTTATGCTATATAAGTTTCCTTTCTTGTTCATTTGTATTTTTCCAATCTTAATGCTTTCATTTTATTGGCCATATCTTGAATGATTTGTATGTTTATAAATTATCACTTGGAAAAGGGAATTTATAAACAAGAAAGGGAAAAATACATCGATAGTATTTATATAGTTCGGGAGGACATATTTTGCTATTGAAGCCATTAAAAGAATTTAGTGCTTATTGTGTTATTTAATTATTGATTGTTGACAGTGATGTTACAATCTTTTGTTAGATAATTAGTATCTACTTAGCACTCGGAAGAGGGACTAGATGATTTAGAATTCTTGGTTAATGAATAAGAAGGAAAATTATAATATAGCTACACAAAATAGCACATGGTGGATAGTTGCGTGAAGTCAGACCTCTAGATCTTTTATTCCATTGTTCAACTTTGTTTGGTACTACAATTAAATTTATTTTCAATCTAGTTATTGGTATAAACAAATCTATCAATTGATTATTCTAAATAAAATTGAAACTATTTTAATTACAAGCATTAATATAAATTTAGAAAGACATTCCTCATGGGATCGACACTTGTACTCAAAATTACATTTTATTATAACTTGACGTCGTGCGCTTGCAAGCAATTAAGAAAACACGTAACATACAGTCACCCCGATTGGGAGGGTAGGTGATAGATCGTCTTATTCACACCGGGATCCCTAGAGTTATAGTTGAGTCGAGTCTAGACATGATTTGACTAGAACTGCATGTGTTTATAGATGTGGTTTCATAGACTATGAAACCCATATTTATTGCTTTCAGTTATGATAGCATGTTTATATGATTCGATTTGAATTGCATGTTTATCTGAATTAAGTTGCATGCTTATTTTGATTTGATTTCATAGATTATGAAATCCAGTACTTTTAAATATGCTCATGATAGCATGTTTTATAATTTAGATTGTTTATATACATATTTACCATGTTTTATACTGGGATTTATTCTCACCGGAGTATCCAGCTGTTGTCTTGTTTTGTATGTGTGCATGACAACAGGTGGGACAAGAATCGGGGTCGAGAAGATGACGAGAGAAGACGAGTTTAGCGTGGTGATTCCGGACTTATTGTAGAGTAGGTTTATTACTTGATTATAGTAGTTGAACCTTAGTTGAACTAGATAAATGTTGTACAAGATTTGTATTATTATACAGATTTGTATAATAGCATGATGCCATTACCTTCCGCACTTTATTTTAAAAAGAAAAATTTTTAGACCCTGTTTATCTTAATTGATAATTAAATCCCAAAGATGATTAAGAAGAAAGATCAGCGTCCGGGTCCCCACAGTTTTGATGCAACATGGGCGAGTGATTGCATATGCATCTCGTCAGTTGAAGTCACATGAGACTCGATACCCAGTTCGTGATCTGGAGTTAGCTGCCATTGTGTTTGCATTGAAGATATGGCGTCATTATCTGTACGGAGAACAGTTTGTGATTTATTCTGATCACAAGAGTCTGAAGTATCTTTTCACATAGTCTGACTCGAATATGAGACAGAGTCGATGGTTGGAATTACTTAAAGACTTTGATTGTGAGATTCAGTACCAACCAGGGAGAATGAATCAAGTTGCCGATGCTTTGAGCAGAAATGTTCAGCCTAAAATGTTGGCATCTTTGACTATTTCAAAGGTTCATGAGCATTGGGGAACTTCAGGATGGACTTATCAGTCTAAGGGCGATTACTTTATAGCTTCATCTATTCAAGTTGAACCAAAGATTGTTTCTAAAATCAAAGCAGCACAGAGAACTGATCTGCATGTTCATAGATTGAAAGAATTGACTCAGACAGGTCAATCAGACAAGTTCAGTGTTGCTTCAGATGGATGTCTGCGCTATAATGGTAGACTTGTGGTTCCGAATTTGATAGATTTGAAAGAATCTATACTTCGAGAAGCTCATTGTAGTCGACATAGTGTTCATCCTGGAATCAGAAAGATGTATCATATTTTAAAATCTCATTACTGGTGGGAATGTATGAAGAAAGAGATTTCTGACTTTGTGGCTAGATGTTTGACGTGCCAACAGGTTAAAGCTGAGAGAATGAGACCTGGTGGTATGTTACATAGTCTTGAAGTGCCACAATAGAATTGGGAGTACATTGCTATGGATTTTGTGACACACCTACCTCGTTCTAATCGTAGTTGTGATGCGATTTGGGTTATTGTGGATAGATTATCTAAATCAGCCCATTTTATTCCTTATGATCGTACTTGTACTTATAAGAAAATGGCAAAAGTGTACATCGATCATGTAGTAAGATTGCATGGTGTGCCTGTAACCATAGTATCGGATCGTGATCCCAGGTTTGCCTCAAAGTTTTGGGGTAGTTTGCAAGCAGCATTGGGTTCAAAGTTGGCGATGAGTACTGCACATCACCCACAGACATATGGTCAGTCAGAGAGGACCATTCAGACACTCGAGGATATGTTGCGAGCAGTCGTCATGGATTTTAGTGGTGGTTGGCAGGAATCATGGTCACTTGTTGAATTCTCTTACAATAATAGCTTCTAAGCAACCATCGGAATGGCACCATTTGAAGCCTTGTATGGTAGAAAGTGTAGATCTCCGATATGCTGGGAAGATGTAGGAGAAAGACAGATGTCAATACCAGAGTTTATACAAGAAATGAAAGAGAAGGTTGAAATGATCAGGAAAAGAATGAAAGCAGCTCAGGAACGTCAAGCCAGCTATGCTAATAAAAGGCGTAGACCTTTAGAATTTCAGGTTGGCGACCAGGTTTTCTTGAAAGTATCACCGTTTCGTGGTACTATGAGATTTGCGCGCAAAGGGAAACTAGCTCCGCGTTATATTGGTCCATATGCGATTGTTGAGAGGATTGGCACATTAGCTTATCGTTTGGACTTGCCGCAGAGTTTGTCTGCAATACATGATGTGTTTCATGTATCTATGTTACGAAAGTACGAGCCAGATCATACTCATGTCTTGAGGACTGATGAGGTAGATTTGGATAGTCCCTTAGTTATGTTGAGCATCCAGTGCAAATTCATGATCGTAAAGAAAAGCATCTCAGAAATAAGACGATTTCACTGGTTATGGTGCAGTAGAGTAGACATGGGAGAGAATAAGCTACATGGGAATTAGAGACTAAGATGCGTCAGGATTGGCCTCATTTGTTTGAAAATGTAATAAATTATTCCATGTACTCTGACTTTTCTATGTACTATCAGTGATAGATGTGTGACTAGGTTGTATATAAGATGTGTTGTGTGTTTCGATTTCGAGGACGAAATCTTTTGTTAGAGGGAGATAAATGTAATGACCCGATTTAATTAGATGTTATTTGGCTATAATAAAGATTAATTATTTTAAATTGAGGAATTTAAAATAATTAAGTCAAATAATTAAATTGTGTATATATTTCGAACCCCGAAAAGATAAAGATAAACACACACACACACACACACACATATATATATATATATATATATATATATATATATTATATGAAATAATACTAATAATAACAATAAATACAATCATCTTCTTGGAAATTGTGCGCCATCTCCCGTAACTTCCTGTTCTTCATTTCTTCAACCATTTTCGTCACTTCGATCGTCGATTGTGGCCGCTCCACTTATCAAAAAATTAAAGTAAGCATAGTTTTGGAATCCTCTCGACGAGAGCTATCCATTGATACCAGTTTTGCTAAAAAAAATCGCGTCGTCCGAAAACCCGTCGGAAACCCGCCACCTCTTTCGCCGTGAGATCTTCGCCGTACGTCACCGAAGTTCGAAAATTTATTGACGGATTTTGTTCTCTGGGTAGTAAGCTTCATTTTGGTATATATATTGAGGTATAATTCAGATTTTAGGGTTTCGAATTTTGGGTATTTTAATTCAATTGAGTTCCAAAAATTAATATATATTGGATTATTGATTGTAGGTGCTATATCGGAGCCTATTGGAGGTATTAAGCTAATTTTCGAAATTTATTTAGATAATATTTCGAATTTAGCCTATTAATTTGAAAATTTATAATTTGTTAAATGTTAAATCGTTATTGGGATGTGTTTATAGCATTAGAAATAGAAAATAAACATTTTGGAAATTCCTAGTAAATATCGAAAAATTTCAGATTCGATATGATCGAATTTTCGAAATTTCAAGTTGTCCGGTATTGAGAGATTTAAGTTAAATAATTCGATATATTTGACTTGGCGATGAGTTTTAGAATTGTAAAGCCTAAGTTATGGATTTTTAGAATTTTAGGCTAAATTAGTGAATATGGGAAAAATAAATGAAACTTGATATGAAGTGTTTTACTTGCCACAGGATTGAGGTTTTCAGGAAATATTTAAGATATTTTGTGGTAAATTAAAGGCAGTTGAGGTACGTATGAACTGTTTTATTATGACGTCTATAGTGATGTGAAATGACGTTAAGTACTTTGTAATGAGTTGTGGCTTGCTTTATGTGCCTCTGTGAATACGTGATTGCATTCATGCATTTATTTGAGTTGATACATAACATTTCGAGCCTTGACTCCGTTGATTGCTATCATTGCTGATCTGTTGAGATGTTGTGTCATCTATGGAGCGAGTGATAGGATAGATCACTCCTGACATCTTATCGATGGAACGAGTGATAGGATTAGCACTCTCCTGATGACTGCTCGAGGACTGATTAGGTCGCTACCGAACCCTCGATGCTACGTGCATGGATGAGCGGCGGCATGATATTACGTTGCTGCATTCCTGGCACGGGTGGCCACTGTTCCTGTTGCTGATGCATTTTATTGGACTCCGTTTTGGTATTCGTCCGTTATTTCATTGTTACCGACACGCATTGCATTTCATTGCATTTTACTTGGTTTTATTTCACGTCAGTTATAATTGTCATAATTTTACTGGTTCGTCGTACTGGGGCCTGACCCCTCTTTTCTGTTTATGTTGTGGTTGTTTTTGATGCCATAGCAGATTATCCAGGAGGATTTGACGCGCCTGGTGGAGCGTCAGGTAGCGGTGCCCAGTAGTTGGATTGTTGTTGCGAGTTCCCAGATATTATATCATTGAGTCATACTTTTGCCAGGGAATGCCCTGTGTAGCTGTACTGTTATTTTATGATGTTTTGGATTGCTAGTTGTGTGATTGAGCCTTGTCGGCTATGTATGCATTAGTCCTGGCCAGTGTGGCTATATGTTTGTGAATTGCTGTTATGACTTTATTTCGAGTATATAAATGTTGTTTGTGTTGCTTGGAAATTTTTGGGATGTCCTACTTACGGGGAGGTCATGTCGAAATTTCTATTGGCCCAAAAGGAAAATTTTTAATCGCTTTCGCTGTTTACATTAAAGAATCCTGGTTGTTTGCTCATTAAACGTTAATCAGGAGCACGGGCCCCCAAAGGTATTGAGACACCAGTTGATTGTGAAAGTTGGCTAGACGAAATAGAAATACTATTTGAATTTCTTGGTTTCACAGATGATTGTAGAATTAAGCTGATTGAGCAACAGTTACGGGAAGTCGCAAAGAGTTGGTGGCTGGTAACTAAAGAAGCTCTAGAACAACGTAGTTCAGTGATTACATGGAAAATTTTTAAAGTTGAATTCTATCAAAGATTCTTTCCCGTATCATACAGAAAGGATAAAGGTTCAGAGTTTGCGAATTTGAGACAGGCTCCGTTGAATATTGATGAGTATTTAGCCCAATTCTATACCTTGCTACGTTTTGTTCCGCACGTGGCTAGGAATGATGAAGTTGTATCTAATCAGTTTATTCAGGGATTGAATCTGGAGATACGTACATTGGTAAATGTGAAAAGATCAACTAATTTTGCTGATACCCTGAACAGAGCCAAAAGAGCAGAAACAGTTCTGATGAGACAAACAGAAGCTTCATATAGTTCTTCCAGCACCGAGTTCACAGCAACTGCTTCCCAGAGTCGAGACTGGCAGCAGCAGTGGTGGAAAGAAAGAACAGGTGCAAGCTCGAAAGAAGCAGTTCAAGAAGTTAGGTAGCAGGTCATCTAGCTCCAGTGGTTCTAGCCCGAGTTATGTTGGAGTTTATTGCAGAACTTGTGGAGGGAGACATCCCACAGAGCAATGCCAGGGAGTGACTGGTAGTTGCAATATTTGTAGACAGCGGGGACACTTTGCTAGAGTTTGTCCTCAAAAAGGTTCCCGAAGATTTCATGGAGCTGAATCATCGGGTTGAAGTGACCAAGGAACAGAACCAGGATGCACTTGATGATATAGTGACATGTAACTGTTCTTTTACGATTATTTTACGTATGTATTAAGAGATATTAATACATCCTATACATGATTTTGGAATGAATTGCATTGAGATATGCTTGATCTATTGGGTCTGGTTATAATGTAGTATTGATTTCTTCACCTTTTGGGGAAATGTTGATATCAGTGAATTCTGTAAAATATCGTATACTGCAGTAGAATGAGATCGAGTTAGACTGTGGGTACTTATGTTTTCTGATCCTGACTGCATGATTTATATTATTATGCTGATTAAGTACATAACTATTGTAGATTCTTGCCAGGAGATGGTAAGAATTGGACCTGAAATGGCTGAAGAATGAACCTGTACTGATAAGGATTCTAGATCTAGAATTCCTTTAATATCCGTATTATATATAATTCGATGATTATCGAAAGGAACAGAAGGATTCCTTTTGTATTCAGTTGATTTATTGAAACTGTGCGTATCCTTAACTGATTTGCCAGTAGCAGGAGAGTTGTTATAGTCTTCCCAGATGAGATGCCAGGTTTGCTTTCAGTCAGGAAGATTGATTTCATTCTTGACTCGATACCAGGTACTGTTCTTATTTTAGAACTTCGTACAGAATGACACCGACCTGAATGAAAAGAATTGAAAAATCAGTTAGATGAGTACTGGCCGAGAGTACATCCGATTTAGTATTTTTCTTTGGCATGCTTCAGTTATAGTTATGAGTGAAGAACTTTATTGTTAGAAAGATTCTGATGATATTATGCACGTTCTATCAATGATACTCTGATGTATTCGAAGTATATGACTGACTGAACCGAATTTTTGAAATCTGATATTGAATATCCTGAGAACTGAGTTGTTGTATAAAAAAAGTGTTGAGCTGTGAATCTTGACTGAAACAGATTGTATTCAGGGCTTGTTATATCTGAAGATAATATATCTATTGATTTTAGCAGAGTGAAGCCTTGATCAGTTGGCCGAGATTGACGTCAATATCAGATACAGTTTTATGAGTTTAGAAGGCTATTTATACGACTGTTGTTTGAAATTTCTTGAGAATTGTTATTGTTCTAAAACAGTAATTGAGACAGATTATATTGTTTGGGGAACATTACATTTGAAAATGATACGACAGTTAATTTAAACAACATCGAAGGTATGATCGAGTAGCCAAATTGACAGTATTATCAGAAATTACTGTTTATGAGGGTCAAAGATCAGTATAGATGATTGATGTTTCAAATTTGATCCGATATTATTGTTATTTGAATCCGTGTTTGATACAGATTATTGTGAACCGTTGAGATTATATACAGTTCCAACCGAATCAGAGCTGATATCGAGAATTCAAGCAGTTTAGAAATGTGATCAGAATGTTCAAAATTGGATTATGAGAATCAGAACAGAGCCTCAATCAGAGTAACAGGTATGTGACAGAATCGTCTCTTTATGCCGAATACTTCAGATTGATATTACAGAATTCGATATCAATAGTCCTGAACAGGGTGTCGATCAGAATATCAGATTTTTCAATCAGAATATGTTAGTTTGTACAAGATGACGTACCAACATGACCAGATGATTGAGATTTATGGCAGATTAGTGGTCAGATTGCATGAGGTACCGAATTTGATTGTATTAGATCGTGATTTTCGGTTTATTTTGTACATTGGCACAGTTGCAGTAGGCTCTAGGTACGGAGTGATATCTAAGTACCGTATATCATCCTCAGACCGACAGATAATCAGAGCAAACTATCTAGATACTAGAGGATTGCGCAGCTATCAGACAAGTATTGAGATAGAACCATTGTACAGAAAGAAGTGCAGATCTCCTCTTTATTTGACATAATCGCTGAGATTCTTGAGATTAGATCTGGTATATTCCGAGATATGACAAGATGATTTAGAAAAGAATGACGATGGCTCAAGACACACAGGCCAAATATGCCCACAGCAGACGATGACTATTGGTATATGAGACAAGAGATCGAGTATTTTCGAAAATTCTACTTTCCAAAGTGTTGTCAGATTTGGCAAGAAAGAGAAATCAGAACGATGACTATTCCGCTAGTAAAAGTTTAGTGGAGACATCATGGCACTAAATAAGCGACTTGGGAGACAGAATCAAAGATGAGACAGAGACATCCCTAGTTATTTCTATAATGTGAGTATTTATTCAGCTTTTGATTATATGTTTTCTTTTACATGCTTTGATTGATTACCAGCGAGTTCGAGGACGAACTCATGTCTAAGAGGGGGAGAAATGTAATGTCTGAGAATTGTAGGTTGATAAGACGAGATTATGAGGTGTTACATGGAAGAGGCACCGCCCCCGCGCTTGCCTTTCTACCGCACCCGTGATGTAGTGGCAGTAAGTTGGATTGTTGCACACATGAGCCATCGCACGCGCGCCAAGAAGTATACCGCACCTGCAGTCGTCATCTTGAATTTTCAGTGTTGGTACAGTAGGGTCACCGCACCCGCGGTGCCAGACAGAGCGCACCCGCAATGTTGCTACAGTGAGGTCACCGCACCCGCGCTACGATACCAACCGCACCCGCGGTTGATGGACAGTAAGTTGGATTTTGGCATACAGATGACACCGCACCCGCGGTACAAAACCGACCGCACCCGCGGTCGCCTTTTCTGAATTTTGAGATGGGATGCCGTGAGCTTAGCGCACCTGCGGTCAAGGAATGACAGCACCCGCGGTGCAACTTGCAGAATGGAAAAATTGCCACATGTATTTCTCATGCAAACTTAATGTGTTGTCTTCATTCTAGCTTGACAGTCCGAGAGAAAAACCAGCAAGACTTCAGAATTTCCTCAAGTTTCTTCCTAGCTTAAATTGTTGGTTTTGCAAGATTCAACCAACCGATTCTCGATCCGAGCTTAGATTCTTGACTCTCTTGACAAGGGCTTCGAAAGGGTATATGTTTTATTGCTTTTCAGCATGTTTTGAAGTTAAGATGATTTGAGAAATCAGATTTGAGTACTACTATGTGTTCTTGTGATTATTGGGACATTGTATGCGAAATCGGATCGAAGAACGGATAGGATATGTGATTTTTATGAAATTCCAGCATATATGTTTATGATTATATAGATCTTGAGCCTTGTGGATTGATGTTGCCGAGGATTATGATTGATTGTTATTGATTATTGTTGTTTGAATTGATCGGTGTCGAAAAACTACGCCGTTATGCCGTTAGAATTAGATAAGACTGAAATGTGTCGAATTGAGTTGAATATTGATACAGTAGATTGAAATTACACAGATTGATTTCAGCTTGAGTTTGTTATTGATTATGAATTGAGACTGATTTTTGTGGATATTGTGTTGACGGGAATATCGAGATTATATTGTTAAACCGTCGAAACCTCAGTAGATGGCGTCGGTTAGATTCAGTATTGATTTATATTGGAGATCAGATTTGTATTATCATTGATTCTAAGATGTTGGGATCGATATCTGATAGATATGTTATTACTGGGTATATCGTTATTGTGCAATTGTGCCGTTGAAATAGAATTTGATTGAGTTTTGAGTATTTTCAGTATTGATTCGGAAATGTATATTGATATCTTGATTATTCGGTATTGTCATTGTCAGATTGGCATGGACATATTTGAATATGAAACTTCGACTTCGTCAGATCGAGAAGAGAAAGGTATAAATCGATGTTAACCGGGAGATCGACTGGAGTTAGATTTAACTCGAGTTTCCCTAAACCACATACTTGTATGGTATTGTTTTTATACCTTTGTGTTTTAATGATTATGTTTATTTTATTGAATTAGAAAGTAGAAAACAGAGAGCTATTGAGTGAGAGTCACTGACAGAGGGGCTAGACTATGGCAGAGGCGTCACTGGCCCATTGCACATTGTCAGAATATGTTTAGTCTTGGACAGACATGCCAAGACACTGGACGTTTGGTATATCGAGATGCTTCAGATACATATAGCATCCTTATTACAGATTATTCGATATAGACTAGACCAAAGTCCAGAAATAAAAACGTACCGCCACCGCGACTGGTAGTAGTAGGTGGGAGACTTGTTAAGTTCTTATTCACCGGGATCCCTAGATTAGATGAGAGATGATTCGAGTCTGAGATGCCGAGTCATGAGTTGAATTACAGATTGTATAAATTATGTTTCGTAGATTACCATTCATGTTTTATTTACAGTTTGATATCGACTCGCATTGTCAGATTATGATACATGTAGTGACATATGTTTCATGCTTTATTATACCATGGCATGTACACATTGTTTATACTGGGATTTATTCTCACCGGAGTTATCCGGCTGTTGTTTTGTTTGTATGTGTGCATGACAACAGGTGGGACAAGATCAGGGTCGAGAAGAAGATGAGAGATTGAGATTAGCGTGGTGATTCCGGACTTGGATGTAAATAGGTTTCAATACTTGACATGTAGTAGTTGAACCTTAATTAGTTGAATTTACATTGTTGTATTAAATTTGTACATGTATACTGATTTGTATATTATATCAATTCCATTACGTTCCGCAATTTAAAAATAAAAAATTTATGACCCTAATTACTTGACTAGTATATTGATCCTAATAACGATTAACAAGATGATTAGCGTCCGGGTCCCCACATCTAGTTAAAGATCAAATAGACAATAAAACAGTTTGTGCTTATATGCTCGAAAAGTAGCCTCAAATGCTACAAATAAATCTGATAAGTGTGAGCTTTTTGATTCTTGAGTAAGAGTGATAATTTCAGTAGGGTAACAGCAAGCTTGAGAGAATAGATAGATTGATTAACTTCTTAATTGCTCTTCTCGCCTATTTTTAGGCTTCTCTTCAACGGTAAAATTCAATATAATTTGAATCTTTATATCCATTGATTGCCACATCAATATTCCTCTGACATTCGTACACTATAAGCTCTGAAATGCGGCGTTCTACTATGAGTTGCAGTCTGCTTTGTAATGTTCTCGATTGAATGTCCTTTTCGACAACTGATGACGTATACAGTTGAATGATCAGTTGATAAGCAATCGTTAGTAGGCTCACAACTGAATATATCAACTGATCAGTTTCCAACTGATCGGTCAATTGTCTTCGTAAGTTCAGTTCAGCTGGTTTCAGTTTCTTCGATAAACTGCGTATTAATTTTGAGTTTGGCAACTGTCAGTTGATTTACGTATGATTAGTTAGCCCAATAAATTAAGCACTTGGTTTGTCAAACAACCGAAATTAAGTTTCCAACAATTTCCCCCTTTTTGGTGTTTGACAAAACTTGTAAAGAATGAACTGATCAATTGAATTCAAAAATATTCTTCGAACTTATTGTAGATAAAATAATTCTTCTAATGTACAGATTCATACAAAGAATTAAAATCAGAAACTAATATATGTACAAATTCGTACAGAGAATGAAAGAATAAAGATTTCCTGCCTAGTCTTCAACTAATAACTGAAGTCAGTTGATCTTCATTTCTTCTTCTTTCCTTTGTCTTATTTTGACTCTTTTGTCTCTCTAATTTCCCTCTTTTTGTCAAGCACATCAACTTTCTTTGATAAGATTCGAACATCTGCTGCGATATCTGATACAAAATTCATCACAATGTTCTGCAGCATATCAATCTTTTTAATGATTGTACTCTCCAGAAAATCATAGCGTGAGTTTGGAAATGAGATTCAGTCGACAGTCTATCTTTCTTGATTTCTTTCATCTAGAGAAAAAGAGAAATCACATTGATTGATTTGATTTAGTTTGTTCGATGTAAACTCATTGTTAAATTTGAGCTTCAAAAAGTGTGCAAGTTGCGTAGACTGTATTGCAGAAATAGCATTCATCATACTGACGAGGTTGGACTGAACAGTCTGAAGTTCTTCAAATAGGGAATCAGTATCCGTAATACTAGGAGACATGGCTCCGGAAGTTTCTGGAATATGCTCCCTTTCCTGTTGAGTAAAAACAACCATAGCGCCGTCAGTTGCTTCTGTTTCATGCGTAACTATTTCTGAAATACTTGCCGTTGTAAGTTCCTGTTGAGGCTGGGGAGGAGAAGAGATAGTTGGAATAACAAAAGTAGTGGAAGGTTCTTCAGTTGATTCCAAAACTGTTTCTTTAGTTGGTTGATTAATTGGCTCTTCAGCTGGCACTTCTTCAGTTGAAACTGAGTGCAGCTGAGCCTCTTCAGTTTGTTCCAAAACTGCCTGTTCAATCATAACAACTGACTGAACTGGCTCTTCAGCTTCTTCAAAAATGACCTTCTTGGCTGGTTTTTCAAAACTAACAACTTGATCTGTTGGTTTCTCAGTTGAGACAACATCTTCAACTGATCTTGATGTATCCAACTGAATATCAGAAGTGACTGATTTAATGACCTCATCAAGATAGGCCAGTGATAATTCAGCTTCAGAATAAAGCGTTGGATCAGCAGTTGAAGATGGAGGTGCTGAAGATGATGTAGGTTGAGCAACTGATATGGAAGGGGAAGTTGCTTTTTAAGTAGGTTCAGCAACTGTATCTTTGAATGGCTGTTGAACTGACTGTTCAGCTGGCTTTTCTGATGATAAATCTTGGGAGACCGCTGGAATGATCAGTTCTTGATCCATTTCCAGTTTTTGATTTCCATCTGCAACGAGATAAGATCCGAGTCCAATTGGTCATGTACAACTCTGTCATTGTATGCAGTTGGACTGGTAGGATCAGAGTTCAGTTGCAGTTGAGCAACGATCTGTTGTAGTTTCTTTGCTTTCCATTGATTGAAGAAATAATTCTTACGCTCCAGTGCATGAACAATTGTTTAAGCCTTGACTACCTTCATAACAAAAGTCTCCAGATAAATAATTTCTTCAGGTTAGACTTCTTCTGAAGCTGCTTGGCAAAGAATTCAGTTCTGAACTTTACCCATTCATTGTAGGCCTTGAGCTTGTTTTTTGAGAATTCATTGATCTCCTACCAATTAAGATCAATGTGGGTTTGGATGGCATTGATTGGCCTGGGCTCTTCTTGCATCTTGCCCTTTACTTTAGAGTCAGTCAGGGCATGAGGAATGCTCAACTCTGATGTAGTCGCGTCAAATTGTTCTCTGATCACTATCGCCTTTGGTCTGGCAATATGTAGAGAGATGTAGCCAGAGATAGTGATCAATAGAGTCTGAACTCCATCAAGTTTCTTCTTGTCACCTGATTCGGCGACTTTCTTCTTTGGTAGGATGGAAGACAGAGGTAACTGATCCACGGTTGAGGATTCAGCTGGAATAGCTTTCAGAGGACATCATTGATAAGCTGTTGAGCCCCTAACTGCATCAGTCCTTCAGTTGGGATGGTCCCAACTGCAGCAGCAGGTTTTGTCTTCAAAGTTCTTGGATTTTTGAAGAGCTTGGGAGATTAAGTCTTCTCAGAATCAGTTTCACTGACAATCAACTTGCGCTTGATTGTCTTCTTTTGAAGGGTCTTCTTTTTCTGAACTAATTTGGGAGCCTCCTGTGTCCCAATCTCCTTCTTTACCTTTAAGAACTGCTTAGGAGATATGTCCAGTTTCTTCTTCGGTGGCTGGACATTTTTAACATTAAAGATTTTCAGTTTTGATGATTTTTCAGAATCATCGGTCACCAGCTCTTTTACTTTCAGAAAATAGCTGAGCTGCACCGTATAGCCTTTAGATTGCTTGGACGATTGAAACATATTCTTTTGAATGTTGAAAATTATGTTCTTCCAGCTCAGTTTCCGTCCAACCATAATATCAGTTATGGGCTGGAACTTTTCAAGGGTAAGTGCAGCAAAGGCTGGATCCAGCCTTTGCTAAAAGCCCTTTGGTTACTATATCTGCCAGCAGTTGCACTTATGGCTTGAGCTCCTTCTTGGGATCGGGAACTTTGATTTTCCGACCATCAGCAGATAGAATGGTTTGCATCTCCTAAACATCAGATGCCTTAACTTTAGATAGATTAACTAGCCCATCAGTAGGCCATTGAAATAGGTTGCAAAAGAATTCCTCGTCAATGATCAGCAGCTGACCATTTACAGTAGATGTGATACTGCCAGTCGTAGTGACATATTCGTTGGCATAGAGTTCCTGAATCTCTTTAGTATAAATTTCTTGGGAAGATTATCCCAGAAATTGTTTCAATCCAGCTGCTTCCAGTTTGATGAAGATGTTCTTCACAACTTCATCTGCTACAGTCATAACTGAGTCAAAATTGATTGCCATAGCGTTCATGATATGAGCTGGGATCCGATTTGCCATTTGATTGAATGTTTATCTGCGAGAAAGAAATCTTGAATTCGTTTTTGCTCCATAAATTTGAAGTAAATGTAAAGAGAAGAACTGAATTGGAGCGGGTATAGTACTGATACAAGTGACTCTTCAATTTTTTGGACACGTGTCAGTCTAGTAAAATTTGGTTTAAAAATGTGTGTACGTGTGTAGAGTATTTATGGATTACATGAGTCCACGTTCCAAAATACTATTCGTTGAAAGAAAACAATTAATGCTTCGAAAAACAGTCACATCATTTAACATAGAATATTATTCGATTTATCAATTAACTTATAGAAGAAGATCAGTTAGATCAGTAGCTGAATGACCAGTTGAAAACTCAGTCAGTTCAGTTGAAGACCAACTGACTATTGTCTTCTCAGTTAACTTTTCAAATCGATATTCCCCCTTAATAAATGCATATAATTAAAAGAAAGGGTAAGAAAAACTCAGTCTGTGTAAATCAAAAGATGTTTTGTGGGGACCTAGACGCTAATTCATTTCTTAATCATCTTTGGGAATAATTTAATCAATTACAATAAACAGGGTCTAAATTTTTTTAAAAAAATACAAATGCGGAAACGTAACGTAATCAATGTAATATACATATCAAAAGTAAACGTACAAGTCCTCTACCGAATACAATAAAATCAAACTAGGGTTCATCTACTATGTCTCAAGTGCTGAATCCTAATCTACTTCTGGTCCGGATCTCCACGCTAACTTGTCCTCTCTTATCCTCTTCTTGACCCTGGTCCTGTCCCACCTGTTTTCATGCACACATACAAAAAACGACAATAGCCGGATAACTCCGGTGAGAAATACATTCCCAGTATAAATCATGTATATATGCAATCATATAAACAAATATAAAAGCATGAAACATATATCAGTAACATGTATCACAATCAGAAACATGAATCGATATAAAACTATACATCACACTCCATGACTCTTAGACTTTGACTCGACTCTTTCCTAATCTAGAGATCCCGATCTGAATAAGAACATAACACCCACCTACTCTCCCGATCGGGGGGTGGCGGTACGTTCTTATTCACATACTTTGGCCATCTCTATATCGAATCTCGGCGATAAGAGTTGCTCTACTCCTAAGCAACATCGATATGACCAAACGTTTGGTGTCTTGGCATCTCCTGCCAATGACTAGGCATATCCGCCCTGGCATGTCCGCCATTGACTAGGCATGTCCTACCCAAGACTCGTCACAACACATGCTAGACCATAAATCAATAGCCTAAGCATATCAATCTCATTAATTGCAAATATTTATGCAATAAAAATAAAGTATGTGATTTTAGGAAACTCAAGTCAAATCCAACTCGAATTGTGCAGTCCCGGATCAACATAGATTTATACCTTTCGTTTTGTCGCTCTGATACAATCTAAGTCTCGAATTCGAAGCTATCAACATCACTCAAATCTGAAATGACATATCGAGAAATACAATATCAATATACAACTCAATTCAAGATTTTTTCTGATCAATACTCAAATCAAGACATAATCTGCTCAATGTCAACCAAATCACTGTACAATCTCAATCAATACTGAATCTGCTCAATATCAATCTACTGATGTTTCGACGGTATAACAACACAATCTCGATAACCCGTCAATCTCAACATCACAGATATAATATCACAACTCATAATCGATATCAATACAACTCATAATCTTAACAATAAAATATCATAATCTCAAATATGTAGAATCTCGATCATATCAATTCTGAAAATCATAACAATTGTATAAACAGATTGTTCTTCAATCTGACTTCCATTATATACCGATCAGTATATCCAGAACACATAATAATAAGCAAATCATAATTCCTCTCATATCATAATTTCAAATTGTATCAAAACGTAGTAAAACTTACGTCAAGTTGAAGATCTCGTCTATAGAAGCACGATACTGCACTCGAATTTAAAATCAGGTGGACGGATTTTTCGCAAATCGAATTCTAGTGTATGAAGAATTCAAGTTTCCCCTGAAGTTTCTCGTTTTCTTCTTGCAATTCTGATGGAATGAGGGCTTATTTATTATATAAATGCATGGCCAAGCGACGTGGCTCACTCTTCAAGCTGCACGTCTCGCGCATATGCGCGACCACCCACGGCGCATATGCACGAGACCTTCGGGTCTCATCACTTATGTTCTCGGCAGCTCGCGCATATGCGCGCACTTCTTCTGCGCATATGTGCGAGGTCTTCTGGAATTTCACTTCACTTCTCGTATGGCTCGCGCATATGCGCGCATTCACTTCGCGCATATGCGCGAGGTCCTCTGCCTGCCTCGCGCATATGCGCCCGGCTGGATCGCGCATATGCACGAGGGCTCATCCTCGCACATACTTTGATTCTTCTTTCATCTTTCTTGGCGTGATCCGTTCCATCTAAAATCACATCTCAATTATCAACAAATCATATCAGATTACAACAATCAAAATCTCGGGCATTACACGTTTCAATTGACTTGAGTCTCTTCATCTTCTTCAATATTAAATGAGACCTCTATATAAGTAAGATAAAAAAATGTTAGATAACAACAGTTCAATATGTCTAGTTTGTCTAGTTCGAGCATTTCAGATGCCTGCAGCAGTACTCATAACTTAGAGACACAAAGGACACTTCCTCAACTGGAAGTTGTGAAGAAAGACATCAAAGAATACGTTTGGATGAAGTTCATGTCTTCTTGGGTTAAAGTTCAAGATCTTCAGTCTATTCGATGACACGGTTCAGTTCCCATTACCATACAGAGAGCTGTAGCAAGAAAGTACTTCATGCATTTGAACATCTGTCACGTTTCACAGCTTGTCATGCTACTGTGGAAAGAGTGACATCAGCTTGAGAAGATCTCTACTTCAGAGTCCTTCAGAGAACTACATTGCCATGAACTTATTAATTGGTTAAATGATTGTCAAGATGCTGTAGGAAGAGAACTGAATGATGTTGTATGGTTTCGATTTTATTCGAACTGAATAAATGACAAACTGAATGAACAACAATTGACAAAGCAGCAATGAAATTGATATAATTAAGATAAATCAATTAAACCAAGTATATTGCGAAAGTGAGAAAACTTAGTCGCTGGCAATGGTTTGGTGAAGATGTCAGTAGCTTGTTGTTTAGTTGACACGTATTCCAGTCTGATAGATTTTTCAGAGTATGATCTCTGATGAAGTGATGCCTGGCATCAATAAGCTTGGTCCTGAGTGAAGAACTGGATTGTATGTAATTGCAATCTTGCTTGTATTATCACAAAATATTTGTGATTATTTTGCAATGACTCCATAGTCCTTCAGTTATTGCTGAATCCAAGAGCAGTTGGGCACAGCAGCTTCCAGCAGCAAGTTATTCCGCTTCAGTTGTTGAAGTAGCTATGGATGTTTGCTTCTTGATGAACCATAAGATCAGTCTGTATCCTAGAAACTGACAAGATCCACTGGTGATTTTACGTCTAGCTTACATCCTGCATAATCTGCATCTGAATATCCAACTAAATTGAAAGAAGAGTCTTTAGCGTACCATAATCCCACATTTTGAGTGCCTTTTAGATATTTAAATTCTTTTGGCAACTGAAAAATGCGATTGCTTAGGATTTGCTTGAAATCTAGCACACATGCAAATAGCAAATACAATATCAAGATGAGTAGCAGTTAGGTACAATAATGAACTTATTAAACCTCTGTAGAGTGTCGTCTCAACTGATATTCCCCCTTGATCATTGTCTAGTTTGACTGATGAACTCATGGGAGTGCTTGCAGCTGAACATGTTTTCATGCAAAATTTCTTGAGCAATTCCTTCGTGTATTTGGTCTGACCGATAAAAATACCAGTGTCTAGTTGCTTCACTTGTAGTCCAAGAAAGAATGTCAGTTCACCCATCATACTCATCTCGAATTTGTCCTGCATTAACTTGGAAAATTTCTCACATAATTTGGGTTAGTTGACCCAAATATAATATTATCAACATATATTTGCACAAGTAAAATGTGATCATTTTTAGAAAATTTGAACAAGGCCTTATCAACTGATCCAACAGTAAAATCATGATCAGTTAAGAATGTTGAAAGTGTCTCATACCAAGCTCTTGGAGCTTGTTTAAGACCATATAAAGTTTTGCTTCAAATGATAGACATGATCAGGAAAAGAGAGATTCATAAAACCTGGTGGTTGTTCAACATAAACTTCTTCTTGCAACTGAACATTCATAAATGCACTTTTTATATCCATTTGGTAGAATTTAAAGTTCTTGGATGATGAATAGGCAAGGAACATTCTGATTGCTTCCAGTCTTGCAACTAGTGCATACGTTTCATCATAGTCAATTCCTTCTTCTTGCCTATATCCTTGTGCTACAAGTTTCTCTTTGTTGCGTGCAACTGAACCATCTTCGTTCAGTTTATTTCTGAATACCCATTTTGTACCTATAATTGTTTTACAAACTGGTCTTGGAACTAAATTTCAGACATTGTTGTCGGTAAACTGATTTAGCTCCTCTTGTACTGCATTTATCCAATTAGGATCAGCAATAGCTTCGTCAGTTTTCTTTGGTTCCAATTGTCAGAAAAAAGCGGAATGAATGAATAAATTAAGCTTTGATTTCTTGTTCTTACCGAGTCAGATGGATTATCTATCACAAAATTCTTGAGGATGTGATTTTTTCCATCTGAGCTCAGTATTTGTTATTTTCATATCAGCATCTGCTTTTGTTGGAAACTGAATGTTTTCAGTTTCATTTTGAGCTGTATCAGTTGGTAACTGAATATCATCTGTTTGCTCCACAAACTGATTATCAGGAGCAGGTTCATGTTCAACTGATTGATCTAGTATTTCTGGTTCAGTTGTTTGAAGGATATTTCTATTGATATGATTTTCTTCTTCATTTTCATCCTCCAAACTGATCTCTGTTAAACGATCAACTAGCTCACTAGATCAGTTGGCTTATCAGTTAGCACAGTTTCATCAAAAACAACATGAATAGATTCTTCAACATTTAAAGAGCTTTTATTAAAAACTCTATATGCTTTGCTAACTGAAAAATATACAAGAAATATTCCCTCTGCAGATTTAGCATCAAAGGTTTTTAAATGATTTTTACCATTATCAAGAATAAAACATCTGCAGCCAAATATTTTGAAATAAGAAAATGATTAAGTTATATATGTACAAGTACGAAAGCATGTTTATGAAAAGTTTTCACGTTATGGCACGTCTATGTTATGTATGTATGTTCAAGTTTAATTGCAAGTTCAAGTTTCAAGTATTTACACTCTATTTTGAAGTTGCATGTGGTTTTATTACGTACTACTCGTTACTTCCAGTTTATATGTGTTGAGTCTTTTGTTGGATCTCGGTTTTCTACGTTCCCAAACGCAGCGGAAGTTTTAAAAATTTTAGATCTTGACATTCAAGATATTTTGGACACTAGTATGATTTTAATTAAACATACATAGGATGTTCAGTAATATACCTTAGTGAATAATTCACTTGACTCCAACTACACCGGCATTAACGGACGTAGCTCTTGTTGTAAATCCTTACGAACATTTTTCGATCTCCTACGACTGGAATATTTGTTCCTCTTCTAACTTGCACTAGAAAATTAGGAGATATTTTCCGTAGAGATAGAACACTAAAATCCGGCAAAACCCTCAAACTTGGAGTGGCCGAATTTTGAGAGAATATTTGAGAGAATTTCGAGAGCTTCATGGCCGCCGCAGACTTTTTCCTTATCTTGAAAGCTACGGTCCTACCCTTGTCAAATATGACATATATTTCATTAATTTAATTAACTAATTGTTGTTACCTTAATTAATAACATTAATTAAACAACTAGATTTCAACAAATCTATTTGATTCTAAAAAATCTCACAATCCAATTGTGGAGGCTATGATTTTAGGTCAAAATTTTAAAAAAAATTCCATGACCTAATTATAATAATTAACATTAATGAGCTTGATTAATTAATTGGGCTAGTCCAACTAGTTTAATTAATTAATCAAAGTCTATTAAGAACTTTAATTATTTAGTACGTTGGACTTGTACTCCTACAAGCCCATTAAACATACTTCTTACTATATTTAATTTAATATTAATAAACTCAACCTTTGAGTTTAATAAATTAAATCAATTATATAACAATTGAATTTATTATTTAAATTATAAATTCTACTCCTTGAATTTCATCACCTCCAAATATAATATTTAATAAATCCAACATTTGAGTTTACTAAATTAAATTATCAAATTTTATAAATTCAACTCCTTGAATTTATTCTCTCAAAATTTAATTATCATAAATTCAACTCCTTGAATTTATTATATAATATAAATTCAACTTCTTGAATTTATTCTATCAACGGGAACAAATGATCCAGTGCTTAGTGTGACCCTCAATGGCTCAGGGATACAGCTAGTCGTGGGTTCACAACTATTTGTGATTCAGAATAACATTTATTCTTATTCGGACTTACCCTAGTTAGCCCCATTCTTTTCATCAAAACCTTGATCAAGAATGTCAGAACTCATTTCTGATTGCACCCATCAAATCATGGTAAGAGCGTCTAGTAGCAGCGCCCCATGATCCCCTAGGTATCACTGATAGTGCCTGCAAGAACTAGTCGATTATGATTAGCTTACAGTACGGTCCCTTAATCTCATATATCCCGACCGAATCTGCAACCATTGGTTCATCGAGGGTTGCATAATAATTCGATAACTATGTGATAACAATAATAATGGCATCGCTTGTACTATTGGAGAACTCTTTCTCCAACTTACATCTCGTACTCTGGCCAGAGATTCCATGCACTATTATTTCATCAGATCACATAGGATATCCACACCCGCAGGTGAGCGGTGAATCCCCCACTACAATGCACTGGCTCCTATATGTGTCGCAACTGTACCCAACCTCGCCACCTGATGACTCTCCTGGAGCCGGTAAACGAGCCAAAGCACAGCCCTAGCATATAGAGCCTCAGTTTTGTCCCTGGTTTTAAGGACTAATGGTGTTCAATCATAACCGCAGACTTATTCTCTCGATGAATGATAACCACTTGGAAAGTCCGAGGGATGGTGGTTCAGTATGATCATCATATGACTACCCATCTGCATGTTTGGACATCTCCATGCTCTTACCAAGAAACGTAGTACACAACATCACAGATGCTAGTCTCGAGCTCAAGCGACCTTTATCCCTGTTTTAGACGGCTGAATTGACTAGGAAAGAATTTAGAATATGCAGTGTTTACAAATGAGTTTCAACATCGAATTACGATTCATTTGTATTAAAGCATAATCAAGGACTTTATCTATGCTGTTTGCATGGGTATACAGATAAAGTATAACGAAACCATTAAAAGTTAAATTATATTAAAATAAATATTGTTTAATTACAACTGTGTCAATAAAATCTCTAGCCAACCGTTGGCTTGCATGGCATCTATTCTAACAATCTCTCACTTGCCCTAGAGCCAACTACCCATAAACTTTAATCACATTGCTTCGCGATGCTCTTCAAACAATGGTCTTGGCAAGGGCTATGAAAGTGGATCAGCAACATTATTGCAGAGGGGACTCTTTTGACTGATATGTCTCCTTTTCCTATAATCTCTCGTATGATGTGGAACTTCGTCAGTACATGTTTGAATTGCTGATGAGACCTTGGTTATTTTGCTTGCGCAATGGTACCAGTGTTGTCGCAGTATGACGGGACTGGATCAACTCTATTAGGAATAACGCCCAACTCTTGGACACAATTCTTCATCCAACTGCCTCTTTGGATGCATCATATGCAACAATGTATTCAGCTTCAGTGGTGTAATCCGCAACGGTGTCTTTCTTGGAAACTTTCCAAGAGACATCCGCACCATATAGCATGAATACAAAACCAGATGTCGATTTCGAATCATTTATGTCACATTGGAAGCTAGAATTCGTGTAACCTTCCAATTTCAATTCTCCATCCCCATAGACCATGAACAAATTCTTAGTCCTTCTCAAGTACTTAAGATTATCTTTCACGGCCTTCCAATGCATTGGACCAGGGTTTGCCTGATATCTGCTTGTAACACTCAAAGCGTAAGCAACATCAGGACGCATCGATATCATAACATACATGATACTACCAATGGCTGACGCATATGGATTATGTGTCATCATCTCTATCTTTCCATCAGTCTTGAGGCACATTGCATTAGATAGAGTAACACCATGACACACTGGTAAATATCCTCTCTTGGACTCTTCCATAGAGAATCTATTTAGAATAGTATCGATATAAATTGCTTGGGTGAGCCCTAGCATCCTTTCGATCTATCTCTATAGATCAATACATAGGATGTTTCACCCATGTCTTTCATGGAGAATTTACTTGCTAACCATATTTTAGTTGAATGCAATAATCCTACATCATTCTCATCGAGTAGGATATCATCAACATAAAGTACTAGAAATGTCACTGCACTCCCACTAACTTTCTTGTACACGCATGGTTCCTCACGATTCTTAGCAAAACCAAACTCTTTGATAGTGCTATCAAATCTGAGGTTCCAACTCCTTGATGCCTGCTTGAGACCATATATTGATCTCTGAATTTTGCATACCTTATGCTCACTTTCTACTGATGTGTATCCTTCAGGTTGAGACATATAAATCTCTTCTTTGATGTCCCCATTGAGGAATGCATTCTTTACATTCATTTCCCATATCTCATAGTCGTACCATGCTGCTATAGCTAGTAGTATTCTAATGGACTTAAACATAGCAACTGGTGAAAAAGTTTCCTCATAGTCAATTCCTTGCCTTTGAGTATAACTTTTGCAGCCAGTCTTGCTTTGAAGGTCACTACCTTCTCATCCGCCACGAGCTTTCTTTTATAGATCCATTTGCATCCTATGAGAACGATTCTCTCATGTGGATCCACTAATGTCAGACTTGGTTTGAATACATAGAGTCTATTTCTGACTGCATGGCTTCAAGGCATTTGGTTGAATTAGTATCAGATATTACTTCTTTAAAATTCATTGGATCACATCCAATACAAGACTCATCATGGACTTGTTCATGAAGAAGCGTATATCTTTCAGGTGGTCTAATAACCCTATCAGACCTTCTAGGAGCTTGTACTTCAACTACTGGTTCTTGGGAAATGGGTCCCACTTCTATAGTTGAGGGATTATCTTCAATTTCTTCAAGTTCTATCATCTTGTCTTTTCTATCTAATAGAATTTCCTTTGCAAAAATGTGGCATTTCTTGAAACAAACACTTTTGCTTCATTGGGATGATAGCAATAATATCCGACAGAATTCTTTAGATATCCTACAAAGTAGCAGAAAATGGATATAATATCCAATTTGTCTCCCACTGTGTGCTTCACGTAAGCAAGACATCTACATATTCTCATGTAAGAATATTAGGGAGTTTTCCCCATCCATATCTAATATGTTGTTTTATCCACTGCTTTATTATAGACATTATTCAACAACATTGCCGCAGTTTCAAGCGCAAAGCCCCAAAACGATGTAGGCAATTCAGTGAATCTCATCATTGATCGAACCATGTCCAACAAGGTTCGCTTACAATATTCAGAAACATCATTCAATTGTGGTGTTGCTGGTGAATTCCACTGTGAGAGAATCACATTCTCTTTTAGATAACCCAAAAATTCAGCACTCATGTATTCTCCACTTCGATCAGATCGAAATGCCTTAATACTCTAGCAAATTTTCTACTTCAAATCTGAATTCTTTAAACCTTTCAAATGCTTCAGATTTGTGTTTCATCAAATAAACATACCAATACCTCGAATGGTCATCAGTAAAGGTAATGAAGTAGGATTGCCCATATTTTGTGCTAACAATTAGCGGGCCACAAACGTCTGTGTGGATCAAATCCAGTAGACCATGTGCACGTTCTACGTTTCCATTGAATGGAGTCTTGGTCAATTTTCTTTTTAGATAGGACTTACAAGTAGGTAGAGAATTTATGGCTGACAAGTCAAACATGCCTTCTTCTACTAGCTTGTGCATCCTTCTTTGGGAAATATGACCTAGTCTAGCGTGCCATATTTGTGTGGGATTTGGATCATCTAACTTTTTTTGTTTGTTGTTGAAATCATGTTTACTTGGACATTCACTTATCATTTTCAGAACATTCCAGGCCCACCACATTCTCAATAAGCCCAGTCATACGTACACTACCCTCATGGTCCAAAGCCCCATATTGCATACGTGTAGTCATGAGATCCTTGAAAGTGGTGTGCATCATTGTATGAGTTTCATAAACCATGCAGCTTTTGCACGTGTATTCGAATGTCATCAGCATTCAACATTTCCTCAAACTGTCCCTACAGTTCATTTGACGTAAAAGCGAGCATGTTACACTTTAGCTTGCATACTATGGTCCTACCCTCTTGCATGCTTTGTCAGTTCAACAGGACTGACATTATTGTGTATGCGATTTTCTCTGAATTCAGAACAATTTTCCCAACCAGTCTTGAAAATTAGATTCGATTAGCTTGTTAATAATAAAAATTTATTACGTGACGAAATCAAAAATATACTGATACGGAAACAGAATAATGGTTGCTGATTATTTTAAAATAATTTTAAGATAGAAGATATGGATTTTTATTTTATAAATTCCCTCCCACTATTTTGACATTTCCACCACCCTCTGATGAAAAAGGGAAATCATATTTCCTTAGTGGGTACGTAGAGTCCAATTAGCCAATTATAACCCCAAATAATATCAGCCAATTATAATTTCTAAAATGTAGAATCCAATTGCATCTCTATGCAACCACCGCGTGTTTTGCCTCACATTTAATAAGGACCCAATAATATGACGTCGTTTATTTTCACGTGTCAAACCAACCCATCAATGTTGAATTGTAGTAGACGGTCGCCATGAGTTCTCCCAATAATATGAGCCGAAGTCATGGGAGTTCCACTCAATTCACATCATATGTCTGGTGGAAGTCACAACTTCCGACGTCCATGTATATGTAAAATCTGGCTATTTCTTTGATCTCGAGGCTTGTTATGTATCTAAATAATTCAACAACAATTATCATATCATTGTCACCGTATCAACATAATCATAACAGCCTCAATACATAACATCAAATAGCCCAACAACAATTAATTCAATAAAATATAAAACTCGATTAAAAATTCTTATCGTTCAACAATTTAATATTTTGGTGTATTTAATTCACAATACTACCATCAAATACACCCTAATTAATTAGCTTCAAATAATAGTCTATTTTACAACATCCTTCAAATTACAAAAATTTTATATCAACATGTAGCATTTTCTTCGTAGACTCTGAAAATATAATCAGAATTAATAACAACTGACAAACAACTCTCAATTCAACGATTAAAATCCCTAATAATAACAAATTAGGAATAATTCAAAACAACATCACTATAATCATCTCTGTTTCGTTCAAATCATAAACTATTCAACAATCTTCAATTTCTGTGATATAACAATTTATCGGATTTATTCCAAAAATCGACGAATTTCAAACATCACCAAAAATATAAAATTTATACCTCAAATCGAGGATCTCGTGTCAACGATCCTAGAACTGAAGTCGATTCGTCGATTGGATAAACCGATAAGTCGCAAACTCGAAAAGAAAATCAAGAACCTCTTTCTCCCACCTCTATGATGAAAACATGCGTGAATGGAAAACTTTCTGTGAATGAATCATTCACGCAAGTTTTCATATTTATCTTTTTTATATTTAACATTTTAACACCGGTATATCTCTTTGGACCAGTCAAACGATGAATTTTTTTTTTCAAAACTCAAAATATGAAACTTTTATATCTTTCAGTTTTCTACGTTATATCCAAATTTCAAATCATTTGGACTTCATATGACCAAAATATGTCATATTTCATTCTTTAAAATTCATTAATAATTTAATAATCTCATATTACTAAATCAACAACTTGTGATATTTACTTCAGGCATTACACACTATATCCTTGAACTCGGTCTTCATCCCATCAGTCCTCCCATCCCCTAGTCGGGTTAGAGTTACACTCGCTGACTCAGGTCAAAAGGGTGAGTCCTGAACCAGAGGGATCTTTCCCGAAGTGTATCCCGATAAAGCCAACTCTAACACTGTTGACGCCATACTAGGGCAAAAATGCTGCAAATTTACTGGCTGATGCGCCATCTTTTAATCTTCCCACAGGATACCGAGACCCGTAGCCCCTCGAGTCACCCCAAATTTAAGCCCTATGCCCCTTCTCAAGTCCGCATTCTCGCACAACACATCTTTGTCCCTCCCGTCCGAACTGTAAATTAATAGGAAATATCCCTACCTCCAACAAACACTGGAACGAATACTTCTTCTTTCATCTTCCTCAGCTCCCCAACTATTCTACTGCCTTGATACATGGCTTTCTTCCAGAGCCCGACCTCCTCCCTTCCCACAAACAATACACCTTTTTCTCTTTTTCCAAGAGGGTTTAGTGGGGTGCGAGTATGACGCGTCTGCCCTCTTGCATGATGATTTATTGTTCAAGAATGTGCTGAATACCCAGGGTGCCCTCCTGACCCGCAAATCCAGCATATCCGAAGAGTTCGTGGAGTCGGAGCGCTGTACCACCTCGGGATCAAGGGCTTTTTCTCGTACCCAAGGCCTCAGACAGCTGCAACCCCAATCACAATAACTGTAAATTTTGTAGCCACATCATCTACACCGTCCATATGGTTTTGGTCCACCCCTCATAACTCTGGCGCCTTGGACCGCAATCGAAAGCAGCCCGCCACCTGGGACCCGAGCTGGTGATCTTGTCTTATAGACAGATTGGAGGGGCTCAGACCCATCAATCATTTATCTCCGCAGGTCCGAGCTTCCCGCCCTGGTTCTCACAAGATTATAATGTGGACTCCAATTTTTTCATTGTGGGCCCTTTGTCCTTGGGATTCAACATTCTCCATTACTTATGGTACACTTTAGAGAGGAATCGTCTTTCCTCTCTAAAGTTGAAACTATGCACCCTAGAGATGGCGAATGAAATGTCCTAGGTAATTTATACCTTTTAACTCTTTATCTCTATCCCTTAATACCTTTAGAACTAGATTTTATCTATTTCTAGGACCTGAAGAATATTTTGAGCAGCCAAGTTCAATCCGCCCATATCTCAATGAAGCTAAGAACGAGGCCATAGAGGCTGAAGGCTGGGTGAAAACGCTTACTCGGGAACTAGTAGAGTTCCAAGAGGAGTACTCAACCAGCATTGACTCACACAAGGCTGTGTGCGACCGAGTCTAGGCAAATGTGACTGGCTAGAGGGATGTAGCGGAAACAACATAGGATGATGCTCGAGCATCCAAGGATGAAGTGGAGTCCTACAAGAAGGTCGAAGCCGACAAGAAAGAGGCCTTTCTCAAGAGCCAAGAGTTCAAAGAGATCCTTGGTCCCAAGGCCTAAAAATTTCTGAAGATCGTCTTCTAGAGCTGCCGAGCTCAATTAAAAGAGGTTGTCCTGATGCCTGTGTATGCTGATCCAGATCTCTATAATATGGAAAATGTAGTGGACTACATTCCTGATTACATTTTCGAGGACACCCCCTAAGGAGAAGGTAGCCGCAGAAGAAGAGGTCGAGATTAAAAAATAAGATTAGAGCTCCTCAGCTTACTTTTTTTATTTTATCTTGTATTTTGTACCATCATTATCAATAAATGAATATTCTCTTTATTTGTTGCATCTGAATCTAACCCTTGTCCCCTTGCACGAGCCTAACAACCCATAACGTGAAAAACGTCACACGACTGCACTGTCCTCTCCATGATTGAGGACCTGAACTTACACAACTTTAAAATACAAGTATTTTACTCCGACCAGGACATACCATCCTAATTCTTGAGTTTATGGGATACGAGTGAGGACTGACATAGAGCTTGGGTTATGGGGCAATGTCCTCTCCATGATTGAGGCCTCAGCCACTCGAGCTTGGGTTATGGGGCAACGTCACACGACTGCACTGTCCTCTCCATGATTGAGGCCTCAGCCACTCGAGCTTGGGTTATGGGGCAATGACCGAAAACTGACCCAGATAATGTGCCAAGGCCTCATCCACTCGGTCTTAGGGTCCCCAGGCCTCATTCAATTGAACTTAATGGGCATGGCCGATAACCGACCCAGATAATTTTTTGATGCCTCATCCACTCGAGCTTAGGTTTATTGGGCACAACCAAGGGCTGACCCGAATAATGTGCCGAGGCCTCATCCACTTGGGCTTATGGTGTCATGTGATCGTTCGCTTGGGCATGATGGGGCATGGTCGAGGACCGAATCAGATAATATAATGAGGCCTCATCGACTCGGGCTTAGGATTAGGAGGCATGGCCAATGACTGGATAATGTGATGAGGCCTCATCCACTTGAGCTTAGGGAACCAACCTACTGGATAATGTGACGAGGCCTCATCCACTTAAGCTTAGGGAACCAACCCTAGATAATGTGCGAACTCCTCATCCACTCGAGCTTTGGGTTATGTAACATTTGGCAACCCCACGCCCCATTAACATATATTGGCCAATAGGTTTGGTGGGCTTAAAACCACCCATGATGTCAACAAGCTCTATATCATGTAAAATCAGTCATTTTCCTTTCATGTTCGTATTCATGTTCATAATATAGCAGCCATCATCAATATTCATGAATTTCTTACATATTTAATACATAACAATGGAATATGGTGCTATGTTTTCATCAATAAGATACTAACAATGTACATATAGCAATAATCAATGAGAAGTATTTGAAATCATAATATTACTCATGTATTACTCAAGAACATGCCAACTTATAGTCCAAGCGTAAGAACACTGGTTTGAGACGATGTTTCTTGTTCCTATGCTGTCAAACATATCTATAATTCAATTACTATGTCTATTCTAGGTGAAGTTTGCTCCTATACATTTATAATAACCAAAAGAGAAGAAAACTTACACCCTTATGAAATTCTTGTGATGAAGAACTAAGTTCTTACTTCAAAATGATGAAGAAAAGGAAGAACAAGGTCACTTGGAGGAAGAATTCTTGTTGTCTTTCGAGTTTTTGCTGTGAAGTGAGGTTGAGGAATGGTAAAGATGCTTTAAGAAGTCGAAACTTATCTTTTCATATGCAAGGCGGCGCTCGGGCGGTAATATATTAGCGCTCGAGCGCGGAACTTTCTGCCCAAAAGATGAAGTTTTCAAGCACCGACGCTCGGGCGGTCATTTTCTATCGCTCCAGCGCCACCTGTTCTGCCTCTACGCACTGCTTCATCAAAGATCGCTCCATAAACGTATTGTCCCTTCATAATTAGAAATTGTGGTAAACATGAAAGTTGTAGCCTTATGTCTTGGCTTAAATCTCCAACTGGTTTCATATCATTTGAAGGTCTGAGTAAAAGGTTATGCGTATTCTCCCAACATGTGTCAGTGAAGGAATGACGATACACACGACACACTTCGGGGCGCTTTTGGCTTGTCTTCAACAATGATTTGGACAAAACCCAAAACATGAAAGTTGTAGCATTATATCTTAGATTTCTAATGGTGGTGACCTCACACAATTTGGATCAATATTCAAATCATTATGCTAAAACCCGTAAAAACTGCCATATTTCATCTAATTTCCTACCAACTTCATTACACTATTTCTACCTACACCTCTTACTATAACTATTTAGACATGTATTCATTCTAAATACACCATGAAAAATATAAAAATCATGTTCAATCTCAATATTGATATCTCAATAATCACATGAAATCTAATGAGCTAAATAACTACATATTAAATGACATAAACGCATTATTATCATTTCTACGAATAACCGGGTATTACAATTCTCCCCTCCTTTAAAGAATTTCGTCCTCGAAATTTGACATACCATATAGTTCAGGATATCTCTGTTGAATCTCGTCTTCTCGCTCCCAAGTTGCTTCTTCAATTGCATGATTGCACCATAACAATTTTACCAAGGGTATTTCCTTGCCTCGTAACACTTTTGATTTCATATCAAGGATTTGGACTAGCCCGTTCTTCGTACGAGAGATTCAATGCAAGCTCTTATAGTTCGTAATGAAGAACGTGAGAATGATTGGACAAATATTTCCGTAGCAAGGAAACATGAAAAACGTTATGAACGTTTAATAAGTTCGGTGGTAAAGCAACTCGGTAGGCTCTATCTCCTATTCTTTCAAAGATTTCAAATGGACCGATATATCTTGGACTCAATTTTCATTTCTTACCACAACGTAAAATGCCCTTCACTAGTGATATGTTGACAAATACATGGTCCCCAACCTGAAATTCCATTCGACGACGTCGGACATCATCATAGCTTTTCTGTCGGCTTTGGGCAGTATGCATTCTTTCTTTGATTTTGGTTACTAATTTGGCTGTCTATTGTACTAATTCAGTGCCTAATAATTTTCTTTCTCCTACTTCATCCCAATGTATTGGAGAGCGACATTTTCTACCATATAATGCAGTATATGGTGCCATTCCAATACTTGACTGATAGCTATTGTTATATGTAAACTCAACCAATGGTATTTTACTGTCCCAACTACCTGGGAAGTCAATAGTATAGGCCCTCAACATATCTTCTAAGATATGATTCCCTCGTTCTGATTGTCCATTAGTTTGAGGGTGGAATGTTGTACTGAATGCCAATCGAGTTCCCATAACATGATGTAAACTCTTCCAAAATACAGACGTAAATTTGGGATCTCTATCAGATAAAATGGACACTGGGATGCCATGAGGTCTCACTATCTCTTTGATGTATTCTTCAGCATATTGATTCATCGTGTATGTGGTCTTCACCGGAAGAAAGTGAGCTGATTTCGTAAGTCAAATTACAATAACCCATATATCATTGAATCCACTTTGTGTTCTTGGCAAACCGAGGATGAAATCCATTGTGATATGTTCTCATTTCCACTCAGGAATGGGTAGTGGTTTCCGAAGTCCTTCTGGTCTTTGATTTTCAGTCTTGACCTGTTGACAAGTTAGATATTGTGCAACAAATTGAGCAATGTCTTTTTCATACCTGGCCACCAAAATAATGGTTTCAAATACTTGTACATTTTTGTGCCTCCTGGATGGATCGAATAGGGGGTAGCATGAGCATCAATAAGAATGTCGTTTCTGATCGTTCCTTGTTTTGTCACACACAATCTACCCCGATATGTCCATATTCCTTCCCCATTCAATTCAAAGTTTGAATGTCCTTTATCCTCATCTCGCTGTCTCAATTGCTGGAATTCATTATCTGCATTTTGTTCGACCTTGATCCTCTCTGCAAGTGTTGGTCGAACCATGAGAGATGATAATTGGATTGCAGTGCCCTTTTGCATAACATCAATCTTCAAATTCTGTAAATCCCATAAGATTTGTTCTTGTACTTGCATTGCGGATATAGAACTGGACTTTCGACATAACACGCCTGCAACAACATTGGGTTTACCTGGATGATAATTAATAACACAATCATAATCTTTCACTAATTCCAACCAACGTTGTTGTCTCATATTCAGTTATTTTTGCGTGAATAAATATTTCAAACTCTTGTGGTCCATGTAAATTTCACACCAGTTCACCATACAGATAATGGCGCCATATTTTCAATGCAAATACCAATGCTGCAAGTTCTAAATCATGTGTGGATAATTCTTTTCATATTCCTTCAACTGTCTTGAGGCATAAGCAATCACCTTCCCGTGCTGCATTAAAACTGCTCATAAACCTTGTTCGAAGCATCGCTGGATACTACAAAATCTCCTTGATCCTTCTGGAATAGCAAGGACCGGTGCTGAGGTCAATTTTGTCTTTAACTCTTGGAAACGGCGATCACATGCTTTATTCCATAGAAATTTCACATTCTTTCGTGTTAACGCAGTCAAAGGCAATGCTATCTTAGAAAATCCCGCTATAAACCGACGGTAATAACCAGCTAACCCAAGAAAACCTACGTACCTCGGTAACAGTGGTAGGTCGTAGCCATTTATTAACAGCTTCCATCTTACTTGGATCCACTGATATGCCTTCTTTTGAAATGATATGGCCCAAGAATGCTACTTGTTCAAGCCAAAATTCACATTTCTTCCATTTGGCGTATAAATGTTTATCTTTCAAAGTTTGCAAAACTAATTCCAGATGTTCTTGATGCTCCTCTACAGTTCGTGAGTAGATGATAATATCATCTATAAACACAATCACGGACTTGTCTAGAAATGGCTTGAAAATTCTATTCATTAAATCCATGAAAGCAGCTGGTGCATTCGTTAGTCCAAATGGCATTACAAGAAATTCATAATGCACGTACCTGATTCGAAAGGCAGTCTTTGAGATATCATCTGATTTCACTTTTAGTTGATGATAGCCTGATCGTAAATCAATCTTCGAAAAGATGGCAGCTTCTTCTAATTGATCAAACAAATCATCAATTCTGGTGAGTGGATACTTATTTTTATTGTCACTTTGTTCAACTCCCGATAATCAATACATAAACGAAGAGTACCGTCTTTCTTTTTCACAAACAAAACAGATGCACCCCACGGTGAAAAGCTCGGTCTAATAAACCCTTTATCAAGCAACTCCTGTAACTGTTCTTTCAATTCTTTCATTTCTGTAGGAGCTAATCGATAAAGAGCTTTTGAGATCGGATGAGTTCCTGCCACAACATCAATTACAAATTCGATATCTCTCTCTGGGGGTAAGCCTATTACATCATCAGGAAATACTTCTGGAAACTCACACACAACATTTGTATCTTTTAGTTCACGAACCGATGGATCAATAACTCTAACAGATGCTAAATATCCTTGACACCCCTTCTGTAATAATTTACAAGCCTTAATACAAGAGATTATCAGAAGAGGTAAGGATATACCTGCACTTGCTACTGTTAATGGTTCAACTCCTATTGGTGCAAACTTGATCATCTTTATGCCACAGTCAATAGTAACTCTATACTTTGAGAGCCAATCCATTCCCAATATCACATCAAAATCGGTCATTTTCAAAACTATCAATTTAGCATACATCTGATGGCCTTGGACATATATTGGACACCCTCGCACAATCTGATCTGTCTGTAATTCTTGCCCGAAAGTTAAGGCTATGGCGAGTTGTGTCTTTGTTGTACTTGCTGTAATTCCCAGTCTCATTACAAACGATTCCGAAATAAAGGAATGTGTGGCTCCTGAATCTAGTAAAACAATAGCAGTGATACCAGAAATCAAGAACATACCAGTGATCATCGATGTATCCGCATCCACTTCCTCTTTAGTCATGGAAAAATGCATCCCTCTACTTTCTCAGAACTCCTGGACAATTCCTGGCGAGATGCCTTGGCTTTTTGCAATGATAACAAACATTGGAACCTTGTATACATTCCCCCGTGAGGTTTGCCACATTTAGGAAAAGGTGTTATGTCCTATTCTTTACGTGGAAGGGGACCCTTGCCACGGGATTCCTTGGGTTTAGTACCTCTGTTATCGGTCTTTTTACCTTGTCCTATTCCTTGGATTTTCTGAAAGTACTGCTGCATTTGCTGTTGCCTGTCTCGGTCAATGTCTTGTTCATCATGTTCTGCCATAAGTGCTCTTTCTACTATCTCTCCGTATGTAGCAACTTTCGACATTCGTACGTCTCTTTTAATTTCAGAGCGAAGTCCCCGCATGAAGTGTTAGCCCTTATTGTTGTCATCTTGTGCAATATATGGTACATATTGGACTCTAGCTTCGAATTGTTGTATGTATTCCGCCATTGACATGGTTCCTTGTTTCAGATAAAGGAAATCACTAGCTTTCTTAGCTCGTACATGTTTGCTAAAATATTTGTTATAAAACATGGATTTAAATGTATCCCACGTCAATGGTATCGTAGGTAATACCACCCTTGTAATCTCCCACCATATCCTTGCATGTTTTGTTAATAAAAATATGGCACAAGTTACTTTGTCAGCATCCTCCATATGAAGATAGGAGAAGATGGACTCCAATAATTTAATCCATTCTTCTGCTACTACCGGATCAGTGCTTCCCATGAATTCAGAAGGATTCAGATGTCGAAAGAGATTATATACATCTATTTGAACATGCCCTTGTCTTGGTATCATGGCTTGTGCGTGTGCCTGCTCATGAGTAGTCTGTTGCATCTCAAGTAATTGTTGTATCTGATCCCCATGAACTTTCGCTTGTTGTTGGAGCAGTTGAGCAAAATCATCTATAGGTCGTGGTGCACTGCCCTCACCTTCGATTTCTGGGACATTGCCCTTAGATGACTCTCCTTATGTAATTTACGTTTCGGTGGCATCGTCTCTTATCTTAACCTACATGTAGGATACATAGACACATAACTTAGCATAAACTATGGGATACAAGGATACTTACTTGCGAGTTCCCCATGCATGGATGAAGTGCAGTGTCTTCCCTGTCGAAGAACCGTGGGCTCTGATACCAACTAAAGTGTCACACCCTTACTCTATACTTAGCATAATTACCATAATCAAAATAGGGTTTGAAGATATACCTATAGTATAAAACAAATCAAACAGTGTCACACCCTTACTCTATACTTAGCATAATTACCATAATCAAAATAGGGTTTCAATGATATACCTATAGTATAAAACAAATCAAACAAGGGGCATCAATGTAAATCAAACAAGGGGCATCAATGTCTTGCCACGGGATTCCTTGGGTCTAGTACCTCTGTTATCGGTCTTTTTGCCTTGTCCTGTTCCTTGGCTTTTCTGAAAGTACTGCTGCCTTCGCTGTTTCCTGTCTCGGTCAATATCTTGTTCATCCTGTTCTGCCATAAGTGCTCTTTCTACTATCTCTCCATATGTAGCAACTTTTGACATTCGTACGTCTCTTTTAATTTCAGAGCGAAGTCCCCGCATGAAGTGTTCGCCCTTACTGTTGTCATCTTGTGCAATATATGGTATATATTGGACTCCAGCCTCGAATTTTTGTATATATTCCGCCATTGACATGGTTCCTTGTTTCAGATTAAGGACATCACTAGCTTTCTTAGCTCGTACATCTTTGCTAAAATATTTGTTGTAAAACATGGATTTAAATGTATCCCACGTCAATGGTATCACAGGTAATACCACCCTTGCAATCTCCCACCATATCCTTGCATGTTTTGTTAATAAAAATATGGCACAAGTTACTTTGCCAGCATCCTCCATATGAAGATAGGAGAAGATGGACTCCAATGATTTAATCTATTCTTCTGCTACTACCGGATAAGTTCTTCCCATGAATTCAGGAGGATTCAGATGTCGAAAGCGATTATATACATCTATTTGAACATGCCCTTGTCTTGGTATCATGGCTTGTGCGTGTGCCTGCTCATGAGTAGTCCGTTGCATCTCAAGTAATTGCTATATCTGCTCCCCATGAACTTTCGTTTGTTGTTGGAGCAGTTGAGCAAAATCATCTATAGGTCGTGGTGCACTGCCCTCACCTTCGACTTCTGGGTCCTTGCCCTTAGATGACTCTCCTTCATGTATTTTACGTTTCGGTGGCATCGTTTCTTATCTTAACCTACATGTAGGATACATAGACACATAACTTAGCATAAACTATGGGATACAAGGATTTTTACTTGCGAGTTCCCCATGCATGGATGAAGTGCAGTGTCTTCCCTGTCGAAGAATCGTGGGCTTTGATACCAACTAAAGTGTCACACCCTTACTCTATACTTAGCATAATTACCATAATCAAAATAGGGTTTGAACATATACCTATAGTATTAAAAAAATCAAACAGTGTCATACCCTTACTCTATACTTAGCATAATTACCATAATCAAAATAGGGTTTGAATGATATACCTATAGTATAAAACAAATCAAACAAGGGGCATCAATTTGGCGATTTATAAAATTTTGGCATGATGTCCCTATATTTTGAATACACCGAACTCAATCAGCAATAACAATACGTACATATAAACATAGTCTTATAAACAAACATACTCTGTATCCTTGTACACATAGACATAAACATTGTAAAACTTGTTTCAAACCATAACATTGAATTTCCTATAATACATATGCGGAAGCTATACAATAAGACGTCCATGTTCTTGTCGAGGTAAGGCACGTCACAAGCATCCATTGGCGAACCGGCATCCTATGTATCTTCATTACCTGATCCTGTAATACATGAGCTACGTGAGTTTATAGAACTCAATAAGTTGGCACTTATACGTATCAATATGCATAGAAAGAACATACGTATCAAATCGCGATCAACAATGAATCTTTAAACCATGTCATATCATAGCATATCTTCATTTTCATTTTTGTACTTGAGCCTCATTAGTTGACCTGTACTACTGTGCTTGCTTTATTATATAGCTACTACTGTGTTGGACGTCAGAGAGCAACCATTGGCAACCCCACGCCCCATGAACATATATTGGCCAACAGGTTTGGTGGACTTAAAACCACCCATGATGACAACAAGCTCTTTATCATGTAAAATCAGTCATTTTCCTTTCATGTTCATGTGCATAACATAGCACCCATCATCAATATTCATGAGTTTCTTACATATTTAATACATAACAATGTAATATGGTGCTATGTTTTCATCAATAAGATACTAAAAATGTACATATAGCAATAATCAATGAGAAGTATTTGAAATCATAATATTACTGATGTATTACTTCAAGAACATGTCAACTTACAGTCCAAGCGTAAGAACACTGGTTTGAGACGATGTTTCTTGTTCCTATGCTGTCAAACATATCAATAATTCAATTACTATGTCTATTCTAGGTGAATTTTGCTCCTCTATATTTATAATAACCAAAAGAGATGAAAACTTACATCCTTATGAAGTTCTTGTGATGAAGAACTAAGTTCTTACTTCAAAATAATTAAGAAAAGGAAGAACAAGTTCACTTGGAGGAAGAATTCTTGGTGTCTTTCGAGTTTTTGCTGTGAAGTGAGGTTGAGTAATGGTAAAGATGCTTTAAGAAGTCGAAACTTATCTTTTCATATGCAAGGCGGCGCTCGGGCGGTAATATATTACCGCTCGAGCGCGGAACTTTCTGTAGTGCCCATTCAGTACACGTATAACACATGCATTTATTTAATTATTAAAGCATTTATTTAATTTTAAAATGAGTCTTAGTGGTGCATGATTTAGTTAAATGCATTATTTTAAATTAATTATGTTTATTTGATGCACGTTGCATGTTTTCTTGAGTTTCATGTTTCAGGCGATTATTCGAGACGGGATCGAGGAAAAAGACCGGCGACGACTTTTGGCGAAAATTTTAATGCGGTATTTTTATTTTAAGTCAAGGATGGGGCATTTTAATTAATTTATGAAGTGTTAGTCTTTTAAAGCCTAATTTACTCATTTGACAATTTTAAGATTTTAAAACCTTTATAGATTTAGTGCTTGTGCTCTTTATTTTAATCAGGGGTTTATATTTAAGGAGTAGTATGTATAGTATTTTAATTAATTTTTTAATTGAGTTAAAAATTTTATTTGTATCTTGATTAGCATGATTAATGGTATAATTAAGAAAATCACCCCCTAATTATTTCTAAACACACGCACGCACGCATTTTTACACACACTCACTCACGTTTTGGACACACACACACACATACACATCCATTCATTCTTATTTTTGAACAGAAACCTTGGGTTCTAGTTTTCACTCCAGCCGCCCCCTACCCTCTCCATCTTCCAGCAAATTTTCGTGTGTTTTCTTCAAGGATTTTAGCGCCACGTTCATCCCGGATCAATCCTCGTGCCATCTCCGCTTCGGTATCGTCGGTTCGGTAAACTTTAACATCATAAGGCATGTATATTCTGTTATTTCTGCATCGATCTCGTTATATTATATGTGGTGTTGTTATTTATGCATAAAAATACATGTGTGATGTGTAGAAGTTTGAGCAATTATGTTTAGATCACTTTTGAAACTTTTTTTGGATCTAAAATCATGTTTTTTGCTGTCTTTTTAAATACTGCGATTTTTTAGTCGTGATTCTAAGAAAACTTTCAACATGAAAATTGTAGAACTTTTTGATTCGATTTGACTATAAATTCGAAATATTTGGATAAAAATTGAGTGAGTTATGGCATTTTTCGTGAGACTGCTCAAACTGCGTTTTTCAGAAAATTATGTATTGATGCGTTCTTGAAGTTTTATCGTTGCAGGATTCGTTAGGGATCGACGGTTGATCGTTGCTGCGTATAGGTATACCTAGTATGATGTTGGGTTGGTATTTGGTATGCCAGTTAGCGTCGATAGGCACTTGAATTCACTAGAAGGCGTAGTGAACAATTTGGTGTCAAATTCCATGTTTTGAGTTGTATTGTGTCGTAGGTTGGATATCGTTGCTTTATGGTGTTTGTACGATGTTGGTTCAATGTTAGGGTATACTAGGATGGGTCTCGGGGTATTGGTTCATGGTCCGTACAATCGAGTCTAGAATGATAAGCATCGCATGTATTAAATTTTCGTGAGTTTCTGATTAGCGCATGTACACGGACCCTTTCACGGACCCTTACATGGGGTCCGTTCCTTTGTATCCTTCGAAATGTCTTTTTTGCGAGCCAACATGGACCCCTCCACGGATCAGGGCACAGGGTCCGTGCCTTTGTTTTATTCGAAGTGTCAAATTCAACAGCCTACACGGACCCTTAGACGGATGCAGGCACGGGGTCCGTGTCCTTTCTCCTTCCCGAGTATTACTTTTCCGCACCTACACGAACCCATACACGGACCCAGGCACGGGGTCCGTGTACTTCATATTTTGAGAAATTTTATTGTGTCTTTGGAGTTTCATGTCTTGGGTTAGTACGATGATTTAAATGAGGTCAAGTCCCGAGTGTTTTCGAATGTTTTATTTATTGAATTCGGTGGTGAGCAGTTATACCCACGTCTAAGCTATGCAAGTTAAGTACTTAAAAAAAATTTATGTTAGTATGTGCAGCATCGGCTTCAAATGAAATCCAACGAATCCCTCAACGCCAAGTAAGTATGTTGACGTGCAAGAAAATATTTTCAAGTTTTTTGAGGTATGCTAAATGTCTTGTGACCAATTTATGTATGTGGTTGGAAAGCATTAAATCATGAACGGGGACCAACCCACCCCGTTAAAGCATGAACGGGTTTAGATCAAGACTGAAAAGCGTTAAAGCATGAACGAGGACCAATCCACCCATTAAAGCATGAACATGGATAAAATGTATGTGGCAGTGGATTTTTCTCTGTCAGCCCAGTACTGTAGTTTAGTCTGATCCGGCGATTATGTTATGGGTCACTTGCTTTGAAACATGCCTCTACGCAAAAATTATGAAGTTCATGTATGTTCAAGTATGTACAAGTATGCATATATGTTCAAGTTTAGTGCAAGTTCAAATTTCAAGTATGTATACGGTATTTTGAAGTTGCATGTGGCTTTATTATGTATTATTCGTTACTCCCAATTTATACGTGTTGAGTCTTTAGACTCACTAGACTTGATCGATGCAGATGAAGATGCTTTCGAGAAGACTAGGGGTGGGGACCAAGGAGCAAGCTTGGACTGAGCAAGAGGCTAGACTCGAGGACCGCCTAAGTTTTAATGATATTTTAAATGTTTGAAATACTCTGATTTTATGTTACTATTTTGAGTTTCAAGCAAATACTTTTGGCATACATTATTTTGAGACGTACAATATATTTTATCAAATTTTGAAGGTTCATTATTTAATTAAGAAAATTTTTAATTTTTCTGCAAATTTCAAGTAGCAAAAAGTACGGTATGTTACACTTTCTGCCCAAAAGATGAAGTTTTCAATCACCGGCGCTCGGGCGGTCATTTTCTACCGCTCGGGCGCCACCTGTTCTGCCTCTGCGCACTGCTTCATCATAGATTACTCCATTAACGTATTTACCCTTCATAATTGGAAAAAGTGGTAAACATGCAAACTGTAACCCTATGTCTTGGCTTGAATCTCTAGTTGGTTTCATGTCATTTGAAGGTTTGAGTAAAACGTTATGCTTATTCTCTCAACATGTGTCAGTGAAGGAATGACGATACACACGACACACTTCGGGGTGATTTTGGCTTGTATTCCACAATGATTTGGACAAAACCCAAAACATTAAAGTTGTAGCATTATATCTTAGCTTTTTAATGGTGATGGCCTCACAAAATTTGGATTAATATTCAAATCATTATGCTAAAACCCGTAAAAACTGCCATATTTTCATCTCATTTACTACCAACTTCATTACACTATTTCTACATACACCTCTTACTATCACTATTTAGACATATATTCATTCTCAATACACCATGAATAATATAAAAATCACGTTCAATCTCAATATTGATACCTCAATCATCACGTGAAATCTAATTAGCTAAATAACTACATAATAAACGACATAAACGCATTATTATCATTTGTACGAGTAACCGGGTATTACATTAATCCATTTTATTTATGTTGGTTTCGAACAAAATTACGCTTGGTTTTTTTTGCGTCTGTGTCGTGCAGGGGATAAACAACTGTTGGATGGTTTAGAGCAAACAGAGGTGCTTTTAAGCGTGAAAATACGATAGACGAGAGCTGCATCGCCACAATGTAGCGCCGCAGCGCTCATTAGGCCGAGGAACGAGCACCTAGGCGCTGCCCAACAAGTGCCGCGGCGCCTCACTATCGAGGAATGAGCGCTAGGCGCTGCCCAATAAGCGCCGCGGCGCCTCAAACACGAAGATCAAGCGCCTAAGCGCAAAGGAACAAGCGCTGTGGCGCTTACACTCATGAATGACGGGCGCACCGCTGCGCCGCTAATGGTGGCGAGGACATAATTAATGGGCTTTCATTGAAGGCTCGGACGCGAAAATATAAAGGAAAAGAGGCCGTTTTGGGAGAGAAAAACACACGGAAGAGCAGGCACGGACACGAGACGAAAATTCGGAGTGCGAAGAACGACCACAAATACGAAGAACGACGGATCTGGGGATGCAGACGCCACTTCCGATTTGTCATCTAATTCATTCATCTTTATATTCTATTGTTTCAATGTCTAAATATTCAAAAATGTTTTGCTTTTATTTAGAATTCGCAATGAACTAATTTTCCAATTTAGATAATGATATTATAGCTTTGTGGACACGATGATTTGATGTGGTTTATTTGATTGAATTCAGTTGTTGTTTAATTGTGTTCTCTGTGTTTATTTACTGCAATTTACTGGCTATAAATGGTGTGTTGTCTGATTAATTCTACAATTCGGGAAAGGAACTAGGATTATAGATCATTATAGACACATCGTTGAATGTTTATATCGTTTGGAAAGCGTATAATTTTAGCAAGGCGTAGGAAAGAACATCATTTGCATTTATCATTTAAATTTAGATTCTTATTAGGAATTTTTGAACCGAGGTTTGAATGATACAGTTTATTCGTCACTTGGGAAAGGGAGAATAAATAATTAAGTGTTTTTGGCCATTAAATAATTGAAATTCATTAATATAAATTTAACTGGGAATAATTATCGTGAAAACTTAGTGAAATCATTTCTCTAAATATTTTCTCTCGTTGATATTTCTCAACTCGGTTATTAGATTAATTCTTTGTTTTTAATTAATTGTTTAAGCAAACCAAACATTTTACTGAATTTTCTAGATAAAGTTGGGACTATTCTAATTACAAAGCATTCATATATTTTTTAGCTTACACTCTTCGTGAGAACGATATTATATTCACATATATTAAAACTTGACAATTGTACGCTTGCGAGCGAGAAATTACGCAATAGTAGGATCGAAATAATTTTAAAGGGGGGCGAATAAATTTATCTCAAAAATATTTATGTTAGGTTAACAACATTGAAATTTTGTTCTTATCAGTTGGGTTCTCGTTAAGTCGGTCAGTATGAACTGTGTGAAAGTAGGCTTACTGAAACTGGTTGAACAAATGAATTATCAATAAAATCAGTAAGAAGGATATACTGAAAAGTAAATAAGCACAAAGATGTTTCTGGATGTTCAGAGATTTCAAAAACTCCTACGTCGCCCCTTCTTCTCCACAGAAGGTTTGCACTAAAAGACTTTGGTAATTACAAGTAATTTGAAATCACCAACTCTAGTAAGACTTAAAATGCCTAGGTGAAACTTTTAGTAAAACTTCAATTTAAATACTTTGAGCAGTAAGACTTCTTACTCTTAATTACATATATTTCACAGAGAAATTCTAAGCAAAATTTTTATCATTAAAATGATCAGATGATGACATATTAGCGTGTAATGGTTATTTCAGTTTGACTCTCGGAAAGCTTTTATAGAGAAGATCAGTTTGCATGCATAATCCAAATCTATATGGTGTAACAAACTATCTTAGATCTTGTTTAACTGGTCTATCTATAGCTTTAATCTGCAAAGGTAATCTTTTCAAAATATATTCGTTTCTAAATGCATATATCATTGATGTCATGTCATTTTTATTTTTACATATTCTGGCAGTGTACCGAAACCCGACATTCTGTTTAAGGTTCATTAACTGTTAGTATGGAAAGTTATTTGATATTTCAGTTAGGCTATGTGTTGGGATCGGTTAGAGGGATCACCGTTGAGCTACAATAGCCCGGTTCTTGAAATATTGAACATTGTTGAATTAAATCGAGTTTGGTTAAAAAATCAAGCGGAAGATACTCGAAATAATCCTTCGTAGAAACCGATTAAATATTTTGTAAAGCATTTAAAATATATGCAAGTTGAATGAGAAAAACTATTTTAGTTGAAGCATTTTATCAAACACTTGGTATACAATATTTTGATATTTGAAGAACACATAAAATGCTTCAACAAAGCATCTTTAAAGCTATGGAAATGATAAGTAAATGCAATAAACAAATAGACACGAATTTGTTTATGGATGTTCGGAGATAGAATAACTCCTACGTCACCCCTTCTTCCCCTTGGGAAGGATTCACTAGAAGACTTTGACTTATACAACACTTTGTACAAATCCATTCAGCTAGGACTTACCCACTGCCTAAACTGAACTCCTAGCACTCAAGATTGTAGGCATCACCTCACAATCAGCATATTGTTTAATGTCTCATATGCAAAGATTACAAACACAAGTTTTACGTCTTTGTGCAAGACTCACTCAACTAATCTTTGAACTTAAACTCTCTTGTATATGTGTGAGTGATTGTGTGTGAGGAATTTATCTTTTTCAGTGTACATCTCAAATATATCCTCACACAAGGGCTTGTGCTATCAACTAGCTGATTTGTTCATGCTAACTGCCCATGCTTTGAATCCACTTCAAAGCTTTTGTTTGATCTTCAAGATGTTGTATTTATAGGCTCCAACACTGATATATACGTTAGACACAAGAAAATGACCGTTTGAAAAGTTTCTGTACTGTTTCTGGAATTGCAACGGTCAAATTCAGCTTGCTGGGCATTTTCCCGACTGGTCAACTCTGGTCAACGGAACTGATCGTTCAGTTCAGCTGATCAGCAGCTGGTTCAGTTCAGTTCAGTTGGTCAGCAGCTGGTTCAGTTCAGTTGTTTGGTCAGCTGGTCAGCAGCTGGTTCAGTTGGTTCAGTTTCAGCTGGTGTGTAAAAATCAGCCTAGCTGATTTCAGTTTGTGCAGAACCAGTAGCTTCATCGTCATTTATCAGCATCGTAAAGTTTCGATTCAGACTTTGACTTCTAAAGATGATTTGTAGATCTTTGTCTTATCTTTCCAACGCATACTGAATCGCTTCATTTCAATAACCGAGCTGAGAGATATGACCAAAATACCGCAGTCGCTCAAAGCCAACTGATTGCTGTTTTCTTGTGATCAGTTCGGTAATTGAGCGATCAGTTAGACCATGATAACATCCGATTTTGCCCAACTGATGTGAGATACGACTTGTTCCAAATTGAGTTTTCTGATCAGTCCAATTGGAGGATTGTCATTTGAATCATCCAGCTGGGAGATATCATCAAACACCAAAGCTCGCCAGAAATAGTTTGTGTAGAATTCGGTTTTAGTTTGCTTCTTATGTTAAGAACTTCACACTTGAGTAAATATGTTAGAAACACAATAACAAGTTTTGTTAACATCAAAATCAAGATTGCGAACTTGAAAAGTTCCAACAATCTCCCCTTTTTATGATCACAAGACTTGGATAAACAATCAACTCAACTAACATATTTCTCCCCCTTTTTTTGTAAATCAAAAAGTCATATTTTCAAAACATTTTAGAGAAAATTTTTCTCCCCTCAATATACTCCATTAATTTATAGTTCTCCCCCTATATTTTGGAAATTTTGAAATACGTAAAAGAAGAGGGATAACTAACCAATTTTCTCCATGGCTCATTTTCTGCTGCATCACATATGCTCTGTCTTCAACAAATAAACTGTATTTTCTCATGCATAATTAGGCTGAAAATTTTATACCGTTGTAAACCTCTACAAGTCTAGTTTGCAATGCAAAAAGCGGTTTGTCATTTGGACACTCGAGCAAGGAGATATGCCATTTTTCCCATGGTCGCTACAAGCTGCACGAAAATTCAGTTTTGCATATATATGTGTAAAAAATCTGAAATTTCGAATTTTAAACATCAAAATCAGTTTCAATGTTATTTCAAGAACAACCCGCTCTGATACCACTTGTTGGGATCAGTTAGGGGGGTCACTGTTGAGCTACAATAGCCCGATTCTTGAAATATTGAACACCGATGAATTAAATCGAGTTTGGTTAAAAAATCAAGCGGAAGATACTCGAAATAATCCTTCGTAGAAACCGATTAAATATTTTGTAAATCATTTAAAATATATGCAAGTTGAATGAGAAAAACTATTTTAGTTGAAGCATTTTATCAAACACTTGGTATACAATATTTTGGTATTTGAAGAACAAATAAAATGCTTCAACAAAGCATATTTAAAACTATGGAAATGATAAGTAAATGTAATGAACAAATAGATACGAATTGGTTTATGGATGTTCGGAGATAGAATGACTCCTACGTCACCCCTTCTTCCCTTTGGGAAGGATTCACTAGAAGACTTTGACTTATACAACACTTTGTAGAAACCCATTCAGCTAAGACTTACCCACTGCCTAAACTGAACTCCTAGCACTCAAGATTGTAGGCATCACCTCACAATCAGCATATTGTTTAATGTCTTATATGCAAAGACTACAAACACAAGTTTTACGTCTTTGTGCAAGACTCACTCAACTAATCTTTGAACTTCAACTCTCTTGTATATGTGTGAGTGATTGTGTGTGAGGAATTTATCCTTTTCAGTGTACATCTCAAATGTATCCTCATACAAGGGCTTGTGCTCTCAACTAGCTGATTTCTTCATGCTAACTGCCCATGCTTTGAATCCACTTCAAAGCTTTTGTTTGATCTTCAAGATGTTGTATTTATAGGCTCCAACACTGATATATACGTTAGACACAAGAATATGACCGTTTGAAAAGTTTCTGTACTATTTCTGGAATTGCAACGGTCAAATTCAGTTTGCTGGGCATTTTCCCGACTGGTCAACTCTGGTCAACTGGTTAACTCTGGTCAACTGAACTGATCGTTCGGTTCAGCTGGTTCAGTTCAGTTCAGTTGGTCAGCAGCTGGTTCCGTTCAGTTGGTTGGTCAGCTGGTTCAGTTGGTTCAGTTTCAGCTGGTGTGCTAAAATCAGCCTAGCTGATTTCAGTTTGTGCAGAACCAGTAGCTTCATCTTCATTTATCAGCATCGTAAGCTTCGATTCAGACTTTGACTTCTAAAGATGATTTGTAGATCTTTGTCTTATCTTTCCAACTCATACTGAATCGCTTCATTTCAATAACCGAGCTGAGAGATATGACCAAAATACCGCAGTCGCTCAAAGCCAACTGATTGTTGTTTTCGTGTGATCAGTTTGGTAATTGAGCGATCAGTTAGACCATGATAACATCCAATTTTGTTCAACTGATGTGAGATACGACTTGTTCCAAATTGAGTTTTCTGATCAGTCCAATTAGCGGATTGTCATTTGAATAATCCAGCTGGGAGATATCATCAAAAAACCGAAGCTCGCCAGAAATTCAGTTTGTGTAGAATTCGGTTTCAGTTTACTTCTTGTGTTAACAACTTCACACTTGAGTAAATATGTTAGAAACACAATAACAAATTTTGTTAACATCAAAATCAAGATTGCGAACTTGAAAAGTTCCAACACTATGATCCTTAATCACTGATTATTCAGAAAATATATGGATTTGGTCTAACTGATCAACTATATAGACTGTCAGTTGGACTTCATCAATCGACCTAGAATCGGTTTGGCTATCTATATCTTTCTTATGTTTTGTCAGTCTGAATTTGTAATCGATAACATGTTCTAACAGCTATTAAGTCCTCCACCTTTCAAAAAATGAGCTAAACACTATGGCTTCAGAAATTATAATTACACAGTCTTGAAATATACTTTGATCATGTTATATTATATATATATATATATAGGCAAAAACTTGTGTGAGACGGTCTCGCTGATCGTATTTGTGAGACGGATCTCTTATATATATATATATATATATATATATATATATATATATATATATATATATATATATATATATATATATATATATATATATATATATATATATATATATATATATTACGTTTTAAATCTCTCAATTTAGCGATTCAAAATTAATCACATATTGTTTTTATTATTAAATTTTTAATATATATATATATATATTATGGATTTCTCAATTATATATTTTTATATTAATAACTTGGTTTAGTTTTATATTAATAACTTGGTTTAGTTCCGCTTGATTTAACACCCCAATTTTTTTATAATATATTTTTGAATATATATATATATATATATAAAAATTAGGTTGAATCAAAACAAAAAGCAATTTATAAGTGACTCGTGTGCAAATAGCTAGCATATATAAATTTAATTCATCACCAAGTGGGGGTTATATCACTGACCATTATATATCTATAACTGGTCTACAATTAAATAAAATATCGCCTAGAAAACGGAAATACACACACACTTCGATTTTTCACACAATCGATTCACTCCTCGTTTTCTCGAAACCCAGGTCCCAATTGGAATCAAGATCCGCCGTTGGTATGTTTAGCTTTGCAAAATTACTGTTTTATGTTTACTGTTTCTTCAATTTGTTCGTGATTTTGGCCATATTAGGTGTTCAATTGAGATTCCTTTACTATTCTGTGTATAAGTTGAAGCCCTTGATCCGAAGTTGGGTTCTTTCTATGGTTATGGTAGATCAAAGTTCTGGCTGGTAGTTATTTTTCTTTATAATAATGGCTTCACATTAAGTGTGATGAATTTGATTTCTGAATAAGAATGAAACATGCGTTTCTTTTGATAGTGATTTGGCGAATCAAGTTAGGTCCTGATTGATTCTCCGGGTCTTATGGTAAATTTGGGCTATATTTGTTACTGCCGGTTGACAGATGCGTGTTTATGTGGTTCAAAAGGGTGTTGAAGATACAAAATTAGTAGAGGCTTGGACCTGAGGATAGGTTGGTTGACCAAGCTCTTAAACTAGATGTTTGAAACGAAGCAAATGTATGAAGGTTGGAGGAATTGTGTCATGGTTGTAGTTTATAAAATAGGGAATATGAAATGGTAACAACTGCAGAGGTGTTAAGCTTCTGGAGTCGGACGGTCGAAATTTGGGAGAGATGGTACTCAATCAAAGGCCCAGATTTAGGTTGATTTCGAAAAATCGATTTTCCTTTATGCCATGAAGATCCGCTCTAAGGGTCATTTGTAGATTTAATTATGACTTAGGAAAGACGTAGAGTGTAATATCTACCAAATATTGAGACAATGTAAATGAGCTAATATAGGTGTGTAACTTGGGTTAATAATTTTCACAAGGTGAGAATGGATGTGAAGTAACTACTAGTGTAACCCTTTGTGCATATTTTCCTTTGTGTAGACCAAGACCCTGATCGTGTGGGTCCAGGTCATTATTTAATTGTATCAGAGTTGGCCATATGGTAATATCGATCTCACAGATACTAATTTTAATTACTAGAATTTTTATCACTTAACTTAAGCTAGACAAAATAAATAAAAAGATGATATATGAATTATTAATCTAAACTATTAAATAAAATAATTGCAATTAAAAACGACGGATTCAAAGATCAATGAGAGATTCAACTTCAAATAAAGAACTAAACGGTACCAAATTTTACTATGTTGATACGTGGTAAAATGCAATTAATTATTTAGTTCTTGACAATCACGGTAAAATCCTCGATTTATTTATTAAACGATCTTCGAGTTAATAAATTTATTTAAATCTAACAGTTCAATTATTTCTAATTGAATTTAATTATATCTAAATGCATTAAATCTTTGTGGAATTTCAGTTTTCACCTAAAACCGCACACTGAAACCGAATATTATTTCTAGTCAGTTTAACCATGTGTTGATTATGTTTTTGTTGCTATATTTAACCAATCATCTTCTGATTCGTGATTAATCAACAGACATGTAAATAGTTGATCGGGCTATTAACAAGAAATATTAAGTCAACATCGATCAATAATTAAAATCAAGAAAAATAATATATTGAAAAGAAACCAAATATCAATAAAGTATTGTTTGACCCTATCGTGGTCTTAGTCTAAAGAAATTTATTTCATAAATTCAAAACAAAAGTGAAAATTCATATTTAAATTCATAGAAGAAAACAATATAAAGAAGGAATAAGATGAATTCTCAGTGATTTTTGGCAGTGTGTTGATGTATTCCTTCGTGTTCTTCCTCTTCCTCTTTGTTGTTGTCTTCCGTGTAATCTTCTGTTCACCTCTGTTCTTTTCTGTTTTCTGCTTACTTCTTCTCTCTCATCACGTCTCTCTCCTCTGCTTTCCTTCTTCTTTTCTCTTCTTTCTTATCTGTTGTTCTCTATTCCTTCCCCTCTTTCCTTCCGTTCTCTCACCTCTACCTCGCTCTTCTCCTTTCTCCTTTCTCCTTTCTTCCCCACTCCTTCCTCCTTCTGCCGCTCACGTTAGCTGCCTTTTATATTTCTTAATGGGCCTAATTCTCCAACTCTTGAAGCCCATCTCATGTCTAAAAATTGTAAATAAGATAATAGAGATTTTGTTTTTCAATTTTGAGGTATCTCTCTATCAATATCTACACAAATTTTTCCAAAATTTCAATATTCTCAAGAAAATAAAATATAATTGGTATTTTGTTTCCTTTGAAGTTTTGTAAAATCATTTTATCTCTCAATTTAGGCATTTTTCATCTTTTATTCAAATCTACAAATATTATAATTTAGTTTAGATAAGCACAAAATTAGGGATAAAAATTCTATATAAGCACAATATTATAAAATTAAATATCTAAAATCTTTATAAGATTTGGCCTTATCAATCCCATAATGTGAAGAGTGTGATGTTGACATCGTGCATCTAATGGAAGGTGATTGTAATACCCTGTGGCATATCAGAACATTGGGCAATATGAATGGTCTTATAAGGATGGACTTTTATCAAATTGTTTTATAGGGTGAAGGCAGATAACAGTAGTACACTACATAAGTTTCTCTTGCATGGGCTCCGAGCCTCTTACATTGTGGGACTAGGCCGATAGAGTATTAATGAATGGTTTCTTTTAGGTATGTAAAAGTGATTAAAGATAAGATGATAAAATACGGCAAGATCTTTGGTATGATGTCCAGAAAGATCACTTTAAGGTTTGCGTTAATGAATTTTTCTTCTTATTCTGTATATTAACAGGTCAATTGAGTCCTTAAACTGAACTGAATCAGTTATTGAATGGCGCTTATCTGCAAATAATTGTGGTTAATGTAGCTCAACAAAGTATGTTTATATGGCCTGGCTTTCGGTTATTGATTCCTTGATTCTAGCCATATTTTGTTTGATGTCCAGAAAGATCACTTTAAGTTTCCCTTTCATGATCACTGCTGTGAAGGATAATAATTTATCAATGGTTAAAGTATAAAAAATTCTGATGGAATACATTTTCAAGATGTGCTCTCTAAAATGAGTGATGGGACTAGATTTGTGAAAACGATACTGATGTCTGATTCGATAAGTTAATGGTCACCAGGGTTTTAACAAGGCTCACTCTACAACAGCTAAGTCTCATTTTCTAGTTAATGTGGTCAAAGACCCTTGAGTAGTTTTAAAAACTAATGCAAGTTTTTGTCAATTACTTTATCAGGATTGGTTCTTGATATGCCATAAACTTGTAACATAGAGCTAGCTGGTTTGAGGACATTTTATTTGCTGTTCTCATATTGAGCAATGGCGTTGCATCTGATTACAAGATGGAAATCACTCACCACTTTGGCGTACTTGGTTCTCTTATTGGAAGTGTGTAATGGTTTTTATCTACCTGGGAGCTATATGCATACATATTCCACAGGAGATGAAATTTACGCCAAAGTGAATTCATTGACCTCCATTGAAACTGAGCTTCCGTTTAGCTATTATAGTCTTCCTTATTGCCAACCGCAAGGGGGAATCAAGAAAAGTGCTGAAAACCTTGGAGAATTGCTCATGGGAGATCAAATCGACAATTCTCCATACCGTTTTCGGATGAATGTCAATGAATCAGTGTACCTTTGCACCACTCCTCCATTGAATGAGCATGAGGTAAAGCTTTTGAAACAGAGATCACGGGATCTCTATCAGGTGAACATGAATCTGGATAATTTACCTGCTTTAAGATATACCTCCCAGAGTGGAATTAAAATTCCTTGGACTGGGTTCCCAGTTGGATACAGTCCTCAGGAAGGTCATGATGATTATTTAATCAACCATCTCAAGTTTAATATTTTGAGTCACGAGTATGAAGGAGCTGGTGTGGAGATAATTGGTACTGGAGAAGAAGGCATGGGCGTAATTTCAGAAGCTGATAAAAAGAAGGCGTCTGGTTATGAGATTGTTGGTTTTGAAGTTGTCTATTGCAGCATAAAATACGATCCTGAGAAAATGCCTAAACAAATGTATGAAAACATAGCATCTGTAAGTTGCCCACAGCAGCTAGACAAGTTCCAAATCATAAGGGAGAAAGAGAGAGTGTCATTTACATATGAGGTTCAGTTTGTAAAGAGCAGCATCAGGTGGCCATCTCGGTGGGATGCTTATCTGAAGATGGAAGGTGCTCGGGTTCACTGGTTTTCGATTCTGAACTCGTTGATGGTGATTTTCTTCTTGGCGGGAATTGTATTCGTCATCTTTCTGAGAACAGTGAGAAGGGATTTGACGAGGTATGAAGAATTGGACAAAGAAGCTCAGGCTCAGATGAATGAGGAGCTTTCTGGTTGGAAACTTGTGGTTGGTGATGTCTTCAGAGAACCAAATTATTCAAAATTGCTTTGTGTAATGGTTGGAGATGGAGTTCAAATTACTGGGATGGCAGCCGTCACGATTGTTTTTGCAGCTCTTGGTTTTATTTCACCAGCTTCAAGAGGTATGCTATTGACCGGAATGATATTGCTTTATCTTTTCCTTGGAATCGCAGCTGGTTATGTGGGTGTTCGTATGTGGAGGACTCTGAAAGGAACATCTGAAGGGTGGAGATCTGTTTCTTGGTTAATTTCATGCTTTTTTCCAGGAATCGTTTTTGTTATACTAACCATCTTGAATTTCATCCTTTGGGGTAGTAATAGCACAGGTGCTATCCCCATTTCTTTATATTTCATACTATTATCACTTTGGTTCTGTATATCGGTGCCGCTTACTCTCTTGGGAGGACTATTGGGCACTCGAGCCGAGCCTATTCAATACCCTGTCCGAACTAATCAAATCTCTAGAGAAATACCTGAACGTAAATATCCTTCATGGCTTCTGGTTCTTGGAGCAGGCACCCTTCCTTTTGGGACTCTCTTTATCGAACTTTTCTTCATAATTTCTAGCATCTGGCTCGGAAGATTTTATTACGTCTTTGGCTTCCTTCTTATTGTCCTCCTCTTGTTGGTCATCGTCTGTGCAGAAGTTTCGGTGGTTCTAACTTATATGCATCTCTGCGTGGAGGACTGGACATGGTGGTGGAAGGCATTCTATGCCTCTGGTTCAGTTTCCCTCTACGTGTTCTTGTACTCCATTAAGTATCTGGTCTTCGATCTCCAGAGCTTGAGTGGCCCAGTTTCTGCTACACTTTATCTTGGCTACTCTTTGATAATGGCTATTGCGATCATGCTTGCAACCGGCACAATTGGTCTCCTTGCGTCGTTCTACTTTGTTCACTACCTTTTTTCTTCAGTGAAGATCGATTGAAGAACCAAAAAAATCAACGGGAGTTTTTGGGATATGGAAAATCTGTATGTCAGCGACATATCAAGAATAATTCGGCGTTTTACTTATTACAGGATTTTCTGATCCTATAAGGTTAATTTGTTATTACTCGTTTTCTTCTGTCATTTGGTAGTCTGATAGAGTCTTTTCCACTTCCTGTATTTGTATTCATTCGAAAATAATGCACTCGATTCGTTTGTAATTGTACTCCATCATTACATAAAACTTTATTTTTAATTAGCAGAGCCTGTTAATTCATCGCGTGGATAATTGTTCTTCTAGTTTGAAGAAAATTTGTTTAAATATAGTATTCGGTTTTTAGTAATATATTCATAGATCAAAACATATTTATTCTTAAAACAACTTTTAAAATTTTATAATTTTTTTGTAAAAAAATACAGAAACATAGATTATCTTATTTAAAATTACAAAATTTGTTTGTTCATAATGAACAGTAGCCGGTCTAACAATTTGTATGAAGTACCGGTGATCTTGAATCCACCGCAAAAGATGGAAAATTTCAATAATCGTTAATTTATAGAGTGGATACATACATCTATACTATATAGAGTGGGTCTCATGTGAGACCGTTTCACGGATATTAATCTGTGAGACGGTTCAACCCTAACACAAGTTTTTGTCTACTATATATATAAGATTAACCTTTTAGAGTAATTAATTATCTTGTTAATTTTAGCATGACAACAAAATACCTCATCTTAAAACGTTTTACACCCTCATTAAAATTCCAAAAAAAAAAAATAAATACAAACAAATAGACCTCTATGAAAGTAATAGTTTTTTTTATGCTCCTATCTTCTTAAAAAAATCAAATATTTACTCCAATTTGCAAGGAATTTTGTATTTATAATTTTTACTTTGCAAGGAATTTTGTGTTCATAATTTTTAAAAGCACGGAGTTATAACTTTTGAATTTCAACATTCCGTGTAAGGACATATTTTAAAATTTTTAACTACTCATAACTATCATATATAATATTTTAACTTTAAATAGAACATAAATTGGTTATGAATTTAATCATAATAATATAAATATTTATTAAAAAAATTAGATTAAAGATGTATGCATGTGATAGTTCTTGTATGTGGACGGCTAATTAAAATTATATATCAGACTATCTCAAAATTTTAATGTATAGTGATACCTCAGTAATATTTCTAGTCATGTCCCAAAGCGAGAATTAAGTTTTTGGGCCGGGTCCTGAGGCTCGAGGACTCGGGTTGGCGGCAAGGAGATGCTTGGTCCATTGGGATGAGGGCCGAGTACCCAAAAACCCGAAGAAGTAGTGTGGAGCTGTCTGGTCCATCTAGAGTAGGGGCTAAGGACCCGAGTTGATTGCGAAGCGATGTTGTGGCTCGGGTGAAAAGCGATGAGGACATGTGGACCCAAGCTAAGGGTCAAAGTGTCAAATTGGGGTATGGGCGATCATTGGGTAATTGGGGGGAGCCACGGTGTCGGATAATGAGGGGAAGGTTCGGAGTCCAGGGGATGAAGACTTCCAAGGAGATAGAGTCTTAGGAAAGATAAATTAATATCAAAACAACTTCCAAGGAGATAGAGTCTTAGGAAAGATAAATTGATATCAAAACAAATGCCTATCAAGATATCCTCATATTTGTAGATAATGAAAGAATATGTGATAGAGAAGGATTCAAGTTTAAAATAGAAACAAATCTCCTTGTTTGAGGTTAGGCGGTTAGGGTTTGCTTATAAACACAAAGGTTTGCACCACCTTTTATAGATTCAAATATTCACAATATACAAAGTAGTTGTGGCATTCCATAGAGTTTCTCTTTATTGTAGTGAGTCGGTATTGTTTGAGCGTCGTAGTGACCGCTTCAAAAACTCTTCCACTCATTCATTGGTTATTCAATTGTGTAGGAAATCGGCATGGGTCTTGAGATACAATGAAGGAAAGATCCGATTGGAAAAGGTTTCCACGTCTACATAATTTTTTTCGATGATATCAATTTGGGCCGTCAGTGGGAAACTGATTGAGACGTGGATATGGTGTCGACGCAAAGAACTAACCCAGAAAACAAAAAGGATGATGATGTATCAAAATGCAATAGCTAGGCCTCCAGAGGCAAACAACGAGTGTGAAATCTAATGATAGAGCAATCGGGCCAAATGATTGCGGCTGTAATCCAGCAGGTAGGGAAGGAAGTCTTACCTTGGGAAGACGAGCAGCCCAAGGATAGGGAACATGAAATGAATAATCGTTGGGACGAAGAGTAAGAGGTCCCAAACACGAAGAAAATGGTCACGAAGAGTGGATAGGAAAATGAGGGTGAGTCTCATATGGTGGGCATGGACCTCGCGAGGCAGATTGAAGAGCTGAGAAAGGAGATGCGGTAGACGAAGAGTGAGAGGGCCGACCTTTCTGCATCAAGAAAAAAACACCCTTCTTCCAGGAGATTGTACATGAACCCTTTCCAGCTGATTTCAGGCCAGCCCGTGTTAGAGAGTATGATGAGAGCACTGATCCGGAGGAGCACCTAGACAATTTGAGAAAACAGCCTATTTCAACCAAATCAAGTGCAAGGTCTTCCTCACCACTCTGGTGAAGGCATCTCAATAATGGTTCAATCAGCTCGAGCCTAATACCATTACTTCATCCCGAGACTTCATCAATAGCTTTTTCCACAAACTCACCAACAATAAGAGACAAAAGAAAACCACTCTCAGTTTGTTCGATCTGGGAATAATGGATAATGAATCCTTAAGGGACTTTGTGAAGCGATTTATTTGATGACTCTCGAAGTCTCAACCTGTCCTACTAAAGTCAAGATCAGCGCCTTCATTCAGGGGCTGAAACAAGGAGATCTTTTTCGGTCTATAGTAAAAAAAAAGCCCCTTTACATATGAAAACCCTTGAACAGAGCTGAAAAATACATAAATGTGGAAGAGGCCCAGAGACAACACAAGAAGGATGGTGGCTAGATAGACCAGAATGCTCGACCAAGAGAGAAGAAGTCCGGGAGGAGGGCGATATTCTGGGGTGTTTTTCCAAACACACGCCCCTGCAGGCCACCAAGAACAAAGTGATAAAGATATGCGAGGACGAGGAGGTCTTCCTATTATCATCGCCTCGAGAGGTGTGGAACGAGACCTTTGGGAGGTATTGCTCGTTCCACTGCGAGCATGGGCATGACACCTCGGAATGTCAGAAGTTGGACAGAGAATTGGAGAAAGCCATACATAATAGTTCTCGGGTGAAAGGACTACTAGTGAGGTCAGAAGAAGGTGGAGGGAGCCCGACAAGGAAGAGAGGAAGGGGTCGTGGACAAGGCCAGTGAGAGGAAGGGGTCAAGGAAATCAGTCTCCCCAGGGCCGAACCCATGACCTCGGGAGAGAAGAAAATAGGTAACAAGAACGCAAGTAGGATTCCCCTGCCCGATGTGTCAACAATTTGATCTCGAAAAGGTCCACATATGGAGACTCCAATTAGGCTCAGAAAGCATGGAGTGTAAAGGACATTTTTGGAGTGTGGAATTCAGTCCGGCTGGAATGGAGGGTGATTAGTTTCAGGCAGCGTGACATGGAGGGACTTTACATCCTTGATAATGATGCATCGATCATCCGAGCTGTTGTGGCAAACTATGACACTGCTTGGGTGTTTGTAGATTCAGGTAGCTCAGTCAATATTATATTTGAGGGAACATTATCCCAAATGGATTTGAATGATCACAAACTGGAGACCGTGAACACATATCTGTTTGGATTTGCTGGACATACCATATACCCTCGAGATAATCTTACCTCTGAGATTGGGGGCTGGAGACTCGAGAAAGAGAAGGATGACTCTGTTCACAGTGGTAGACGCCCCCTTTTCCTACAACATCATATGGAGGGGCAGAACGAACAAGGGGAGTGAGGTAAGTACACCTCTTGGAAGGAGGGGAGGTACAAAGCATATTAGAAGTAGCATAGGAGAATATGGCACTTGTCCCGGGACACCTCGAATGGATTACAAGGGTGGCCTAAGAATTGGACAGAGGGTTGAAGGCCGAGTTGGTTGCTAGTTTGAAGCCAAATATAAGGGTGTTCGATTGGTTCTCGGCTGAGTTGACGTGGATTCAACCAGAGGTGGAAGAACATAAACTCAACATCATTACAAGGGACAATGAAACAGAAGAAGAAACATTTTGGGGTAGAGAAAGACAAGGTGATTGAAGAGCATATGCAAGCACCGATGAATGCATGACACATTAAGGAGGTCCAGTTCCCATAATGGCTCTCCAATGTGGTCTTGGTACCAAATTCAATCAGGAAGTATAAAACGTGTGTATATTTTCGAGATATGAACAAGGCCTGCCTGGAAGACTTCTACTCCTTAACCTGAATTGATCAGTTAGTGTATTATACCAAGTAGTTGTGTTTCATGGACACATACCAAGATTCAATATATGTGAGATTTGAGGGGTAAAGCTAGTCCGCAAATGCGGAGGGAGAGGGACAATATGGTATTTTCAACTAATCCGTTTCAAATTATAGCAATCGACGAGGGGAGAGGGGCGGCTGCCGTATTTAAGAAGAAAGTCATTCGGGCGTGTTTGGTAAGAGAGTCTCTTTTATTATTTAGGTAATTGTGTGTTAATCATAATAATTTAAAATAATTATAAATATACAATAAATATATCGTATATCGATATTTATAACAATTATATTGTGAAAGTCGTTAGATTTTATATTGAATCTTTTGTTAGATTTTGATAAATTAATTTTTTTATGTGGTAAGAATTGTTGTACATGTTTTTTATACATGTATAAAGTCAATTAATGATCAAAATTTGCATACAATTATGAACTGTCGCTAAAAGTAGCGACGGAAATCACGATCTAAACATCGCCAAATTGAGCGACGGAAAACATGATCTAACTGTCGCTAATGAGCGATGGTTTTACTTTAATCCGTCGCTAAATATGTAGGCGACGGTTTGTCAAAAATCGTCGCAAATTACAGCTACAAAAACGAAAAAAACTGTTGTCTTTCAGCGCACCTTTTAACCACAGGGGCTTTAACAATAGTTTTAAAATACCTACCTACAGTTGTCGTAGGCCTTTTTCCTTGTAGTGCTTATGGTGATCATCTGGGGTGTAGTAGCCTTGGTTAGGAAGGTTATGCACGCCTGGTACTAGTGGTGAACTATGACTACATATGCCCAGTTAAGAAGTGTGAGGGTTTCCAGAGGCACATCCGATTTATGAAAAATCCAAGTTTATTCATGAAATCGGTCCTTGACGCCTGTCATTTCGATCAATGGGGCATCGATGTCGTGGGTTTGCTCCCACTGCTCCTTCCCAAAAAATTTTGTTGGTGGTGATGGAATACTTCTCTAAGTAGGTGGAGATAGAGGCTTTGGCCCTGATCACTGAAGAGGATATACTTCGCTTCTTATGGAGGAATTTGTCTGTCATTATATGTGGTTTGTCTTGGACAATGAGAGACAATGTTCCAAGGGAATAAGGTGTTGGAATGGTGTAGGAAGATGAAGATAGAGCAGGCCTTTATCTAGGACGACTACCCTCTAGCTAATGGACAAATTGAGGTAAACAACAGGTCCATTGTCCAGGTGCTAAAACCAAGACTAGATGGAGTAGGTAAAGATTGGGTATAAGAGTTGCCCAACGTATTGTAGTCTTAGTGTACTATGCATCGGACGTCTACGCAATAGTTCTCATTCAATATGATGTATGGATCCAAGGCCGTGCTACCAACGGAGACTGGGGAAAGCTCGGCACCGGTTCGCGAGTACGATGAAGATAATGGAGAACGACGGGCCCAAGACTTGGATGTGATTGAAGAAACGAGAGAGAAAGGTCTGGTCTGGATGGAGGTCTACCGAGAAAAGATGATGCGGGCTTACAACAGGAGAGTTCAGCTGCGGGGATTCCAAGTTGGGAAGTTGTTTTTGAAGAAGCTTAAACCAGCATGAGAGGTCGAGAAACTTAAGCCGAAGTGGGAAGGACCGTTCAAAATTATCCAAAGGCATTCTTCGGGGGCATATTAGGAGAATGACTGTGGACTACCGCTCAAGCATCCATGGAACGTTTATCATCTTAAAAAATTTCACTCTTAATAAATTGTAGGTTGTTCGGCAACTAGATGATATAGACTACTTGTTATTAAAAAAATTTCATTTTTAATATTCATTTTCTAAATGCATAACCATTAAGCCCAAGTGAATCCTTGGTACCCTAAGCTTGAGTGGATGAGGCATCAGCACATTATCTAGGTCGGTCCTTGATTGTGCCACATAACCCAAAGCTTGAGTGGATGAGGAGTCCGCACATTATCTAGGCTGGTTCCCTAAGCTCAAGTGGATGAGGCCTCATCACATTATCCAGTCATTGGCCATGCCTCATAACCCTAAGCCCGAGTCGATGAGGCCTCATTATATTATCTGATTCGGTCCTCGACCATGCCCCGTCATGCCCAAGCAAACGAGCACTTGACACCCTAAGCCCAAGTGGATGAGGCCTCGGCACATTATTCGGGTCGGCCCTTGGTTGTGCCCCATAAACCTAAGCTCGAGTGGATGAGGCATCAAAACATTATTTGGGTCGGTTATTGGCCACGCCCATTAAGTTCAATTGAATGAGGCCTTGTGACCCTAAGACCGAGTGGATGAGGCCTTGGCACATTATCTGGTTCACTTTTCGGTCATGCCCCATAACCCAAGCTCGAGTGGCTGAGGCCTTGGTAGCTTATCTGTGTCAGTCCTCGCTCGTATCCCATAAACTCAAGAATTAGGATGGTATGTCCTAGTCGGAGTAAAATACTTGTATTTTAAAGTTGTTTAAGTTCAGGTCCTCAATCATGGAGAGGACAGTGCAGTCGTGTGACGCTTTTCACGTTATGGGTTGTTAGGCTCGTGCAAGGGGAAAAGGGTTAGATGCAGATGCAAAAAAAAAAAAGAGATTATTCATTTATTGATAATGATGGTACAAAATACAAGATAAAATAAAAACAAGTAAGCTGAGGAGCTCTAATCTTATTTTTGAATCTCGACCTCTTCTTCCGCGGCTACCTTCTCCTTAGGGGTGTCCTCGAAAATGTAATCAGGAATGTATTCCACTACATTTTTCATATTATAGAGATCTGGATCAGCATACGCAGGCATCAGGACAACCTCTTTTAATTGAGCTAGGTATCTCTAGAAGACGATCTTCAGAAATTTTAAGGCCTTAGGACCAAGGATCTCTTTGAAGTCTTGGCTCTTGAGAAATGCCTCTTTCTTGTCGGTCTTCGACCTTCTTGTAGGACTCCACTTCATCCTTGGATGCTTGGGCATCAGCCTATGTTGTTTCCGCTACATCCCTCTAGCCAGTCACATTTGTCCAGACTCGGTCGCACACAGCCTTGTGTGAGTCAATGCTGGTTGAGTGCTCCTCTTGGAACTCTACTAGTTCCCGAGTCAGCGTTTTCACCCACCCTTCAGCCGCTATGGCCTAGTTCTTGGCTTCAATGTAGATAAGGGCGGATTGAACTTGGCTGCTCAAAATCTTCTTCAGGTCCTAGAAATAGATAAGATCTAGTTCTAAAGGTATTAAGGGATAGAGGTAAAGAGTTATAAGGTATAACTTACCTAGGACATGTCATTCGCCATCTCTAGGGTGCATGGTTTCAACTTTAGAGAGGAAAGACGATTCCTCTCTAAAGTGTACCATTAGGAATGGAGAATGTTGAATCCCAAGGACAAGGGGCCCACAATGAAAAAATTGGAGTCCACATTATAATCTTGTGAGAACCAGGGTGGGAAGCTCGGACCTGCGGAGAGAAATGATTGATGGGTTTGAGCCCCTCTAATCTGGCTATAAGACAAGATCACCAGCTCGGGTCTCAAGTGGCGGGCTGCTTTCGATTGCGGTCCAAGGCGCCAGAATTATGAGGGGTGGACCAAAACCATATGGACAGTGTAGATGATGTGGCTACAAAATTTACAGTTATTGTGATTGGGTTTGCAGCTGTTTGCGGCCTTGGGGACGAGAAGAAGCCCTTGATCCCGAGGTGGTACAGCGCTACGACTCCACGAACTCTTTGGACATGCTAGATATGCGGGTCAAGAGGGCACCCTGGGCATTCAGCACATTCTTGAACAATAAATCATCATGCAATAGGGCAGACGCATCATACTCGCGCCCTACTAAACCCTCTTGGAAAAAGAGAAAAAGGTGTATTGTTTGTGGGAAGGGAGGAGGTCGGGCTCCGGAAGAAAGCCATGTATCAAGGCAGTAGAATAGTTGGGGAGCTGAGGAAGATGAAAGAAGAAGTATTCATTCCAGTGTTTGTGGGAGGTGGGGATATTTCCTATGAATTTACAGTTTGGACGGGAGGGACAAAGATGTGTTGTGCGAGAATGCGGACTTGAGAAGGGGCATGGGGCTTAAATTTGGGGTGACTCGAGGGGCTAGGGGTCTCGGTATCCTGTGGGAAGATTAAAAGATGGCCCATCAGCCAGTAAATTTGCAGCAGTTTTGCCCTAGTATGGCGTCAACAGTGTTAGAGTTGGCTTTATCTGGATACACTTCGGGAAAGATCCCTCCGGTTCAGGACTCACCCATTTGACCTGAGTCAGCGAGTGTAACTCTAACCCGACTAGGGGATGGGAGGACTGATGATACCCCATTCATATTTCTAGTGCTGACCCAAAGCGAGCAGTAAGTACTACGGTTGGGCCCGGAAACCCGAGGACTAGGGTTGGCGGCGAGGTGATGCTTGGTCCATTGGGGATAAGGGCTGAACTGCCGAGTAAGTAGTATAGAGGTGCTTGGTACACCTGGATTAGGTGCTGAGGACCCGAGGACCTAAGTTGATCACGAGGAATTGGTGTGTCTTGGGTGAAAAGGTCTGGGGACCCGAGCTGAGGGTCAATGTGTCAGGTTAGGTTTGGGTCTAGGCGATCATTGGGTAACTGGGGAGAGCCACAATGTCGGGTAGTGGGAGAAGGTTCGGGGTCGAGGGGATGAAGACCGAGTTGAAGGATATAGTGTGTAATGCCTGAAGTAAATATAACAAGTTGTTGATTTAGTAATATGAGATTATTAAATAATTAATGAATTTTAAAGAATGAAATATGAAATATGAGATAAGTCCAAGTGATTTGAATTTAGTAACTTAGAAAACTGAAAGATATAAAAATTTCATATTTTGAGTTTTGAAAAAAAAAAATTCATCGTTTAAATGGTCCAAAGAGATATACCGATGTTAAAATGTTAAATATTATATTATTCAATAATGAATAATATAATATAATATTATATTAAAAAAAAGATAAATATGAAAACTTGCGTGAATGATTCATTCACAGAAAATTTTCCATTCACGCATGTTTTCATCATAGAGGTGAGAGAAAGAGGTTTTTGAATTTTTTTTCGAGGTTTGCGACTTATCGGTTTATCCAATCGACGAACCGACTTCAGTTCTAGGATCGTTGACACGAGATCCTCGATTTGAGGTATAAATTTTATATTTTTGGTGATGTTTGAAATTCGTCGATTTTTGAAATAAATCCGATAAATTGTTATATCATACAGAAATTGAAGATTGTTGAATAGTTTATGATTTAAACGAAGCAGAGATGATTATAGTGACGTTGTTTTGAATTATTCTTAATTTGTTATTATTAGGGATTTTAATCGTTGAATTGAAACCTGGAGAGTTGTTTGTCAGTTGTTATTAATTCTGATTATATTTTCGGAGTCTACGAAGAAAAGTCTACATGTTAATATAAAGTTTTCATAATTTGACGGATGTTGTAAAATAGCCTATTATTTGAAGCTAATTAATTAGTGTGTATTTGATGGTAGTATTGTAAATTAAATACAACAAAATATTAAATTGTTGAACGATAAGAATTTATAATCGAGTTTTATATTTTGTTGAATTAATTGTTATTGGGCTATTTTATGTTATGTATTGAGGCTGTTATGATTGTGTTGATACGGTGACAATGATATGATAATTGTTGTTGAATTATTTAGATACATAACAAGCCTCGAGATCAAAGAAATAGCCAGATTTTATATATACTCGATTATCAGGTACGTGTTGACGTAAGAACATATGTTGTTATTGTTTAGTATTGATACATACTATTGTGTTGAACGATGGTAAATCACTGGATATGAGTGATTTGATATTATATTTGTTGTTATTTATTATTATTGATGTTATTTGCTGTCGTTTTTGGGAGACGTCATGTTGATGTTATTCGTTCAACGATATTGCTGTCGCCGTAGTGGGGTGCGATGTATCGTTGATATTGTTCGTTCAACGATAATGATGTCGTCGGAGTTGGGGTACGACGTATCGTGGATGTTGTTCGTTCGAATATATCACTATCGCCGAAGTTGGGGTGCGACGTATCGTCGATGTTGTTACTGCAGTAGTATGGGAATGATGTCGTTGATATCGTTGGGGGTTTGATTGTCCAGAAACAACAACTGGAGTATTTCTGTTATGATTTCATTTATATTTTATGTTGTTAATATAATTGTTATGTATCACGATGATGATGATTGTTGTGTATGCTCACCCTTTGGGGGCTGTTTTTGTTGGATAGGTTACAAGACTATGTCGTGAGACATGATAGTGGTGAAGGACTAGGTGTGTCTAGTCAAACTGAAAAATGATTGTATCTGACAAGAAATAGAAAATAAAAGGTGTCGAACCTCACAGTGTGATTGCAGATCGATAACATTGTTGACCAACACAGAACCTTTCATTACACTAGCTGGAAAAGCTAAGTAGGGATTTTCTGAACTTGCAAAAAATGTACAGAGTCCTAATAATGAAAAGAAAATTGAAACAGACATTTCCCAAAGAGCAAGAGTCCCAATATTACAATATAAAAAATTTATTGAGGTAAAAAATAAAAATGACATGAGACGAAAATATATCAGGTTATGTACTAACCCAGTGTTTGGTAAAGGCATACTAGGAAATTTGACGGGATTTGAATTTGTAGATACCATTTCATATGTTTGGTGGAATGAGATTTTAAAATGGAATCTGTATTCAGAAGGATTTAATGGGATTTTGTTAAACTCATTTTCATTCTTTCAAAATTGGTTGGATTTGTTGGGAGTTGGAATGTTAAAAAAAAAAGACAAAATTTTCTTCGATATTATTCACCAATTTCACCTTTCTCAAATTATTTACAATTTGCTTCTCATCAAATCATATATCTCCCTCAAAGTATACCAAAATTCCACGAAACATTATATTCAAAATTTTTTTAGTTAATAAAAGAATGAGTAAAATTTGTTTTAGTCCACAAAATATTGATAAATTGGTACATGAACTTGTAAATGACAATTGGTACACGAACTATTGTAAATGACTTAATTGTCACATGAATATTATAATAAAAAAAAATTGGTACATAAACTATTTATAAATTGGCAAATTGGTAAATGATCAAGCTAAAAAGTCAATTTTAACCTTAATCTAAGTTGTTTTTAAGTTCAAATACCATTAATAAATTAAATCAGGTACACACTTTATTTTCAAAATTATTTAATTTATTTGATTGATTAAATTTTTGGGGTAAAAATTATATTTATTTAAAAACTATATTTGATAAATTATCAACTTAAATATGCAACTAATTTTTTAATGTATTGATAAAAATATAATAAATAAATAAATATCAATAGAGTCCGGAGGTATTGTTTTCGGACGAACAAAGCGAAAATAATCTTCATTTTAGTTTTTCAAAATCGAGTATGTTCGGATTCAAGAGAGTGTTCAACATTAAAGTTATAGATAATGAAAAGACAAATCTTTTAGAAAAACCTGATGGCACGTGATGGCCGGAGCACGACATGACAATGGATGAAAATCTCACTCATTCCTAATTTACGCAACTCCAATATCCGAAAGTTTCCGCACTTGATTTTGATATTTTTGGTATGTTTCATGACTTTTCAACTTGTACTTTAAATCAAATTTAAATTAAGTCTCGTGGTTTTTTGATAGCACGCGGAGACCGAAGCACCAATACGACAACGCATGAAAAATATTACTCATTCTCGATCTATACTTTTCATGTTGAGCACTTTTCCAAATCCCAGCAGATCAATAACAGATTTTGAAAAACTAAAATGGTGATTATTTTTTACTTGGTTGTCCGAAAATAATATATTGGTGTTTGGTGAGATATTTATTATTATATTTTTATCAATATGATAAAAAAAAAGTTGCATATATGAGTTGATAATTATTTATTATAATATAATTTTTAAATAAATATAATTTTTTTTAAAAAAAATTAATCAATAAAATAAATAAAATAATCTTGAAAATGAAAATGTACACTTAATTGAATTTATTAATGGTAATTGGGCTTAAAGAACAATTTAGATTTAGGGTAAAATTGACTTTTTGCCTTGATATACCAATTTGCCAATTTTTAAATAATTCATGTATCATTCAAGGTATTTATAATAGATCATGTATCGATTTACCAATTTATCAAAATTTAATGTATCAAAATGAATTTTACTCATAAAAGAATGATACAGTTTTAAATATATAGACACTATAAAACCATATTAAAGGTTATTTTATAAAAATCAAAATTTTCAAATTCAAATCTCTTTTATCTGTTGGATCTGGTTTTCTACACGCCCAAACGCAGCGGAAGTTTTAAAATTTTTATTTTATTTTGAAAAACAAAATAATTTTGCTTTAGTCGCTCGTATGATTTAACAAAACAAACATAGGATCTTAGAAATTATACCTTTGGGAATTTAATTCACTGGACACCAACCGATCCGGTATTACAGATCTGGCTCTTGATGATTCCCTACGAACTTTCTTCAAAGAAATCCTCCTATCAAGTCCACGACTAGATAGTATGTTCCTCTTCTAATTTGCACTAGAAAATACAGAAGATATTTCGCGTAGGAGAAGAAAAATTGAGAGACGACACAATATTTCTTTTTCAAAACCAAGTGGCCGAAAATCTCTTTCCTTTTGTTGAGTGGAGGCTCACGTATCCTTTTGTGGTGGCTAGGTTTTGTGTTTTTCAAGCATTATTTATAATAAATAATAACCTATTATACAATTAACATTAATGGGCTTGATTTAATTAATTGGGCTAGTCCAACTAGTTTAATTAATTTAATCAAAGCTCGTTAAAACTTTAATCATTTAATATGTTGGACTTGTACCCCTACAAGCCCATTAAACATATTATCCGACCATATTTAATTTATTAATTAATCAACTCAACTTTTGAGTTTAATAAATTAAATACATTATAAATTCAACATTTGAATTTATTATTTAAATTATAAATTCAACTACTTGAATTTACATCACCTCCAAAATTTAATATTTAATAAACCCAACATTTGAGTTTAATAAATTAAATTCTCAAATTTATAAATTCAACTACTTGAATTTATTCTCTCAAAATTTAATTATCATAAATTCAACTCCTTGAATTTACTATATAATATAAATTCAACTTCTTGAATTTATTCTCTCACGGGAACATACGATCCAGTACTTGTGTGACCCTCAATGGTTCAGGGATACAGCTAACCGTGGGTTCACAACTCCTTGTGATTCATAATAACATTTATTCTTATTCGGGCTTACCCTAGTTAGCCCCATTCTTTTCATCAACACATTGATCAAGAATGTCATAACACATTTCTGATTGCACCCATCGGATCATGGTAAGAGCGTCTAGTAGCATCGCCCCATGATCCCCTAGGTATCACTGATAGTGCCTGCAAGAACCAGTCGATTATGATTAGCGTACAGTACGGTCCCTTCATCTCATATATCCCGATCGAATCTGCAACCATTGGTTCATCGAGGGTTGCATATTAATTCGATAACTATGTGATAACTATAATAGTGGCATCGCGTGTACTATTTGGAGAACTCCTTCTCCAACGTACATCTCGTAGTCTGGCCAGAGATTCCATGCACTATTATTTCATTAGATCACATAGGATATCCACACCCGTAGGTGAACGGTGAATCCCCGACTACAATGCACTGGCTCCTATATGTGTCGCAACTGTACCCAACCTCGCCACCTGATGACTCTCCTGGAGCCGGTAAACGAGTCAAAGCACAGCTCTAGCATATAGAGCCTCAGTGTTCTCCCGGGTCGTAAGGACTAATGGTGTACAATCATAACCACGGACTTATCCTCTCGATGAATGATAACCACTTGGAAAGTTCGAGGGAGGGTTGTTCGGTAAAATCATCATATGACTACCCATCTGCATGTTTGGACATCTCTATGCCCTTACCAAGAAACGCAGTACACAACATCACAGATGCTAGTTTCAAGCTCAAGCGACCTTTATCCATGTTTTAGGCGGCTGAATCGACTAGGAACGAATTTAGATCATACAGTGTTTACAAACGAGTTTCAACATCGAATTACGATTCATTTGTATTAAAGTATGATCAAGGTCTTTATCTATGTTTGATAACATGGGTATACAGATAAAGAAATAACAAACCATGAAATAATGAATTATATTAAAATAAAGATTGTTTATTACACTTGAGTCAATAAAATCCCTAGCCAACAGTTGGCTTGCAGGGCATCTACTCTAACAATCTCCTACTTGCCCTAGAGCCAACTACCCATAAACTTTAATCCCATTGCTTCGCGATGCTTCTCAAACAATGGTCCTAGCAAGGGTTTCGTAAGTGGATCAGCAACGTTATCTGCAGAGGGGACTCTTTCGACTGATATATCTCCCCTTCCCACAATCTCCCGGATGATGTGGAATTTCCTCAGTACATGTTTGGATCGCTGATGAGACCTTGGTTCCTTTGCTTGCGCAACGGCACCAGTGTTGTTGCAGTACACCGGGACTGGATCAACTCCATTAGGAATAACGCCCAACTCTTGGACAAAATTCCTCATCCAAACTGCCTCTTTGGCTGCAGCAGATGCAGCAATGTACTCAGCTTCAGTGGTGGAATCCGCAACGGTGTCTTGATTGGAACTTTTCCAAGAGACAGCCGCACCATTAAGCATGAATACAAAACCAGAGGTCGATTTCGAATCATCTACATCACATTGGAAGCTAGAATCAGTGTAGCCTTCCAATTTTAATTCTCAACCCCCATAGACCATGAACAAGTTCTTAGTCCTTCTGAAGTACTTAAGAATGTCTTTCACGGCCTTCCAATGCATTGGACCAGGGTTCGCCTGATATCTGCTTGTAACACTCAAAGCATAAGCAATGTCAGAACGTGTCGATATCATACCATACATGTTACTACCAATGGCTGACACATATAGAATTCGTGTCATCATCTCTATCTCTTCATCAGTTTTGGGACACATAGCTTTAGATAGAGTAATACCATAACACATTGGTAAGTGTCATTTCTTGGACTCTTCCATAGAGAATCCCTTAAGAATGGTATCGATATAAGTGGCTTGGGTGAGTCCCAGCATCCTCTTCGATCTATCTCTATAGATCTGTATTCCTAATACATAAGATGCTTCACCCATGTCCTTCATGGAGAATTTACTGCCAACCATACTTTAGTTGATTGCAGTAATCCTACATCATTCCCAATGAGCAGGATATCATCAACATAAAGTACTAGGAATGTCACTGCACTCCCACTAACTTTCTTGTACACACATGGTTCCTCAGGATTCTTTGCAAAACCAAACTCTTTGATAGTGCTATCAAATCTGAGGTTCCAACTCCTTGATGCCTGCTTGAGACCATATATTGATTTCTGAAGTTTGCATACCTTATGCTCACCTCCTACTGATGTGTATCCCTCAGGTTGAGACATATAAATTTCTTCTTTGATGTCTCCATTGAGGAATGCAGTCTTTACATCCATTTTACATATCTCATAGTCATACCATGCTGCTATGGCTAGTAGTATTCTAATGGACTTAAACATAGCAACTGGTGAAAAAGTTTCGCATAGACAACTCCTTGCCTTTGAGTATAACCTTTTCCAAGCAGTCTTACTTTGAAGGTCACTACCTTCCCATTCAACCCAAGCTTTATTTTGTAGATCCATTTGCACCCTACAGGAACGATTCCCTCAGGTTGATCCACCAATGTCCAGACTTGGTTTGAATATATAGATACCATTTCTTACTGCATGGCTTCAAGCCATTTGGTTGAATCAGTACCAGATATTGCTTCTTTGAAATTCATTGGATCACATCCAACACAAGACTCATCATGGCCTTATTCATGAAGAAGCGTATATCTTGCACGTGGTCTAATAACCCTATCAGACCTTCTAGGAGCTTGTACTTCAACTACTGGTTCTTGGGAAATGGGTTAAACTTCTATAGTTGAGGGAGTATCTTGAATTTCTTCAAGTTCTATCATCTTGCCTTTTCTATTTAATAGAAATTCCCTTTCGAAAAGACGGCATTTCTTGAAACAAACATTTTTGCTTCATTGGGATGATAGAAATAATATCCAGCAGAATTCTTTGGATATCTTACAAAGTAGCACAAAGTGGATCTACTATCCAATTTGTCTCCCATTGTCTGCTTCACGTAAGCAGGACATCCCCATATTCTCATGTAAGAATATTGGGAGTTTTTCCCATCCATATCTCATATGATGTTTTATCCACTGCTTTTGTATGAACATTATTCAACAACATTGCCGCAATTTCAAGCGCAAAGCCCCAAAACGATGTAGGCAATTCAGTGAATCACATCATAGATCGAACCATGTCCAACAAGGTTCGCTTATGACATTCAGAAACACCATTCAATTGTGATGTTGCTGGTGGAGTCCACTGTGAGAATCACATTCTCTTTATGATAACCCAAAAATTCAGCAATCAAGTATTCTCCACTTCGATCAGATCGAAATGCCTTAATACTTCTTTCTAGCTGGTTTTCTACATCAGATCTGAATTCTTTGAACCTTTCATATGCTTTCAGATTTATGTTTCATCATATAAACATATCAATACCTCGAATGGTCATTAGTAAAGATAATGAAGTAGGATTGCCCATATTTTGTGCTAACACTTAGCGGGCCACAAACGTCTGTATGGATCAAATCTAGTAGACCATGTGCACGTTCCACGTTTCCATTGAATGGAGTCTTGGTCAATTTTCCTTTTAGACATGACTTACAAGTAGGTAGAGAATTTATATCTGACAAGTCAAACATGTTTTTTCCCACTAGCTTGTGCTTCCTTCTTCGGGAAGTATGACCTAGTCTAGTGTGCCATATTTGTGTGGGATTTGGATCATCTAACTTTCTTTTGGTTTTTGTTGAAATCATGTTTACTTGGACATTCACTTATCATTTCCAGAACATTTCTGGCGCATATAATTTCTTATGTCTGGACTTCTTGCAGTGAAATAAATATGTTCTAACTTATCGGGCTTTGTAAGCCTTTTAAGTGTCTTTCATAGTTTGCTTCTTATTGGGATTGTTTTTCTTGTGAGGGGCAGAACATTTCTTTCCCTTACCTTGTGGGCCATTTTCGTCTGACGAGAAGGCCATAAGAAAAACAACAATTCCATGTTTTATGGTGATCTCATAATTATAAGCGTATTGACTAGCTCTTCAAGGCTATCATCTATCTTGTTCAATTCACCATAACCCCGTCAATGAGGAAGAGATTGACAACAAATTGATGTTATCTAGTAACTCGTTAGGAATCACATATTCTAGGCCCCCCACATTCTTAGCAAGCCCAGTCATACGTACACCACGCTCATGGGCCAAAGCCCTGTCTTGCGTGCGTGTAGTCATGAGCTCCTTGAAAGTGATGTGCATAGTTTCATGCACCATGCAACTCTTGCACGAGCATTCGAATGTCAGCAGCATTCAAAATTTCCTCAAACTGTCCCTACAGTTCATTTGACATAAAAGCGAGCATGTTACACTTTAGTTTGTATACTATGGTCCTACCATCTTGCATGCTTTGTCAGTTCAACATGACTGACATTAGTGTGTATGCCATTTTCTCTGAATTCAGAACAATTTTCCCAACCAGTCTTGAAAATTAGATTCGGTTAGCTTGTTAATAACAAAATAGGATTATGTGACGAAATCGAAAAATATACTGATACGGAATAGAATAATGGTTGCTGATTATTTTAAAATAATTTTAAGATATAAAATATGGATTTCATTTTATAAATTTCCCTCCTACTATTTTGACATTTCCACCACCCTCTGATGAAAAAGGGAAATCGTATTTTCTTAGTAGGCACGTAGAGTCCAATTAGCCAATTATAATCCCGAATAATATCAGCCAATTATAATTTCTAAAAGGTAAAGTCCAATTGCATCCTTATGCATACTCTGCGTGTTTTGCCTCACGTTTAATAAGGACCCAATAATATGACGTCGTTTATTTTCGCGTGTCAAACCAACCCATCAATGTTGAATTGTAGTAGACGGTCGCCATGAGTTACCCCAATAATATTGTAAAGGCCCTCTAAAACTTCTTGCGGAAAAATTAAAAATTTTCTTTTCAAAAGAACTTAATTGGCCTTTCTCATAAAATCAACTGATGAATCAAGTTCAATGTTTAAAAAATAAAACAGCGGAAGGAAATAATTGTTTGCCAACAATAAAAATTTAAAATATTCAATGACTGATAAAATGTTTGCGGAATAAATAAACACTGCTGCACTGAGGTCCTCGGGTGCCACCTACTGCCAACGCAAGCTGGCTCACTGGTCCCCGCCCTCGGCCCTGACCTCATCAGTACCTACCAACAATCAAGTCTAGTGAGCCTAAAGACTCAGCATGCATATATCGCAAAGTAACGAGTAAAATCTGAATTAAAATATGCATGGGATAAAATTTCATGTCATGAGGCATGCTGAAAATAAACTGATCTGAGCAATTATAATACGTGCATAACTGAACTGATATCACAGTAAAAATATTTGCTCCTTGGAGTCTGTACTGAAATAACTGGTAAAATTTTCTGTTGAGATTATGTTTTACGCCTGTGGCCACTGCACTAAGCTGAACTGATCGGTAACTGACTACCGGGGAGCCTGGAACTGAGCTGGCGGTCACTGAAGACCCGATGGTACCATCTTGAACTGATCGGTCACTGGCGACCGGGTGGTACCAACCTGAACTGAGCGGTCACTGGCGACCGTATAAATAATGCTCCCACATAGTGAATGAACCACAAGCCATATCGCATAAATCTCAAAAATAATCATTTTCTGTTTTCATGCACGTAAATAATTTAACTGGCATAATGAAAATCCTGTAATATTACCAACTGTATTGGATTGGATCGTCCCCAGGCTCGCTGCGACCTAACTATGCCACAACAATATGCAATAGATTTTCTTGGATGAATGATGCAATAAAATTTGAAAATTTTGACAATTATGCTTAACGACTCCGAACCAACCCGAACCAACACTGAACCGTCATCATGTCTTGATTAAAATACGATAAACATACTGAAATTATGCTCCTAAAAGATGAGGGTCGAATTCATGTGAAACGGAGGCCAAAACGTGAAAACGCTCTTTCGAGAGTCAATTTGGCACGTCGCACCGTAAATTCTCGTACGACCTCAAAAATGATCCGAATGACAAACGGTCAAAAACATGGACCTTCCTAACTCACTGGACACTGTCCAGTCCAAGGCCATGGGCTAAAGCCAACGAGAACACGGAACGCGCCCCTTCCTGAACCGCCGACACACTTGCATGTCAAAATTTTACAGCAGCTGCTGTCTTCCATTTCTTGCGTCATTTTCGAGACTACGGCCATTGGGGCGTGAACCACCGACCAGAGATCCTTACCAACGTCCTAAGGAATGATTCGAACCATGGCTAAGGGCTTTTGGCCAGCCACAATTTGAACCATCCCAGAAACCATCCCGAAATTCCAACGAGACACAATTCTGCGCGCATGGGATGCACTACTTCGTTTGATGTCCCTTGTCGTTCCAGTGGCCATTTAATTGACCATGTCACGATCTAGACATCTTGGGGTATGGTATGAACCGTGGCTAAGGGCCATAGGCCAACTAAGATTCATACCAACCACCAAAACCGAATACACCAGTTGCTGTCAAAACCGAAGGGGCCGAGAGGGGAGGGACTGTTGTGTTGTTTTGCTTAAAAACCGAGGAGCCATGGACCAAGCCACCAAAAGGGTGACTTAGTCACGTCTTAGACATGATAGGGGAGTGATCTAACCATGGCTATAGGCCCTTAGGGCAGCCAAGATCAGATTCAATCCCTACATGACAGCATACTGAAATTTTTTCGAACACACTTGGACAGAAATGTGTTGCTGTCATTTTTCCTTGGTCTCGGCTGACATGGGGCTCAAACCACTGAGCAAATGTGTTCCTAACATGTCCTAGTACATGCCTAGGATCAGCTTGGGGAGCCTGGAAGTCGATCCAATACCTGCACAACAAAAACTAGCCAACCCGTGAAGCATCAAGAAACCGAACAAATCATGCTATTTTTCTGAAAATTTCTTTGATGATTTCGGTTTTAACATAGCAGTGATGATCATGGAATGAAAAATATTTGATAATAGGACATGATTGAGGTTTAGAAAAAGGTAATAGACATGCCTTGCTATCGTTTGAAATAGAACGAAAAGAAACAACGACGACGCGACGCGGAGGAGTGGAGCGCTTCTTTTCTACCTTCTTGCTCTCGATTTTCTCCCCTTTCTCCCTAGATTTTTCTCACGACTTTACACTCTGAAATGGCTCTAATTTACGTGCAAGGGGGAGGGGAATAAGTGATTAAGGGAGAGAGGAGGATAGGTGCAAGTTATAAGGAAGATATCAAGACCAAGTCTTCATGCATTTGAATTTTGAATTTTTGTTACAATCAAATGTTGGTGGAGGAATCTAGAATGAGGTGTGACCGATTTCTACCTTGGTAATTTAGACTAGGATAAGCTCTTAATTAATTAAATGGTGCTAAACAAAATTCTAGAATTATCCTACTAGTTAAACATCAAGAAGAGGTCAAAGGGATGAGTTGGCAATGAATCTTCTTGCACCATGGGTGGGCCGAAATTCTTTAACAAAATGAGTGGGGAGTGTTGATATTTTACTAAATTAATAACTCATAAAAGCCTCACTAATCCCTTAAATAATTTAGTGAATAAAACCCTTAATAAATGGAGCTTAATTTAATTAATTTACTACTCACCTCAAGTAACTAAAATAAATCTTCAATCTCCTTTTTATTAACTTAAATTAACTTACTTGCTAGCTAAAGTAAGTCCTGGAAATATTTCTCGAATCTTAAATTCTATCTCAAAACTCCAACTCTGGTCCGGCCTCACTGAAATAACTGAAATGCTGAAAATCAACTACTGAACTGAATAAATAAATAATTAACTTCAAATAAATGCATAAAAAAATAATCATGCAATGAAGTTAATTAAATTTAAAAATCTAGAATTATGCATGACTCATACGTTTACTGATTTACGGGTTCTACAAATATGAGCCGAAGTCATGGGAGTTCCACTCAATTCACATCATATGTCCGGTGGAAGTCACAGCTTTCCGGCGTCCAGGTCTCCCCAATAATATGAGCCAGACACTGTCCGCGGGTAGCGATCAACATGCAACCACGGTTGATGGAAGGCAAGGAAAAATTAAACTCTTTTAATTTTTACTTTTCCGGTTTGATATAAATTTTGAATCATATTCAAAATGAGATATTTTAATTATAAAAATGTCTCATCATTTTAATTTAAAATCGCGTGCCACGAGTTTGTATGTTTGTCGGATTCATGCAACTATATTATATAATAATAAACATACATGCATACTACTATATATCACATATATCATAATATGACATTCAACAATAAATAAGGATGATCGACCGCCAATACTATTAGATCCATGTGAGCCATACATCGATCCAGGTCCAAAACCTAGGTGAATGCATGGATGCAAATGCAACTATTACAAAAGCTTCCAATATTTTACACGTCTTCATCTCGTTCATCGGGCCCACCATCTTCCAGTCTTGATCTCCCGCTATTTCTAATAATTACATTTAAATAGCCATGGCACATAAGGGATACATCTCATGGGGTGGAAACGGGCCATAAACCAGACCCACTTTAATAATATCAAATATTAATAAAAAACCGAATAAAACAGTAAAATATCCTAACATACACCTAACACATTGGTCAAGGCTCTCGATCATCCTTCATGCATTTAATATCAAATATTAACATCAATTTAATTAAATAATTTAATTAATTGATAAATCATATATCTAATAATTTTATCGCTAACCACCACAATTATTAAAGAATTTAACAAATTAAATAAACTCCTTTATTTAATTTCCAATTAAATCAATAATAATTGATTTCTTTTAAAAACACATTTTTACCATAAATAATTTAAATCATATTCTAATTATTTATTTCACAAGATATTTTTAATTTTCTAAAAATCAATTTTCCAAAATAAAAATTGAATCAATTTTCAAAAATAACAATTTTACCCAAAAATTTGAAAAATCAGAAAATCGCACCTTAGGCTCAAACAATTCAAGCCTACCAATCAGAACGCTTCCCGAGACGATCCCTGGCAGCCGCCCGCGCCGTCTGCCCGCTGCCCGAACGTTTCGGGTACCCGCAAGGACACTGTGCGCAACGAGGCGGCATGCCGGGCGCGCCGCGTGCGGACGTTCCGCACGCCGCGCGCGCCGCCTCACGTTGTGCGGACGCTCTGAAAAGCGCGCGCGCCAGCTGCGCGCAGGCGCGCGCGGCACTGCCCGGAACAGTTCCGGGCAGCCCCGATTTTTTTTTTATTTCTGGAAAAAATAAATTTTGGTGGTGCTAAATTTTCTGAAAAATTTTCTTGTGTGGTTAGAAATAAATTATTCAATATCAAAACCATATGATTTAGAAAAATCTTGGCTCTGATACCACAGTTGGATCTGGTTTTCTACACGCTTAAACGCAGCGGAAGTTTTAAAATTTTTATTTTATTTTGAAAAAAAAAAAAATTTTGCTTTAGGCGCTCGTATGATTTAACAAAACAAACATATGATGTTAGAAAATTATACCTTTGTGAATTTAATTCACTAGACACCAACCGATCCGATATTACAAATCTGGCTCTTGATGATTCCCTACGAACTTTCTTCAAAGAAATCCTCCTATCAAGTCCACGACTAGATAGTATGTTCCTCTTCTAATTTGCACTAGAAAATACAAAAGATATTTCGTGTTGGAGAAGAAAAATTGAGAGACGGCACAATATTTCTTTTTCCAAAACCAAGTGGCCGAAAATCTCTTTCCTTTTGTTGAGTGGAGGCTCACGTATCCTTTTGTGGTGGCTAGGTTTTGTGCTTTTCAAGTATTACTTATAATAAATAATAACCTAATTGCATAATTAACATTAATAGGCTTGATTTAATTAATTGGGCTAGTCCAACTAGTTTAATTAATTTAATCAAAGCTCGTTAAAACTTTAATCATTTAATATGTTGGACTTGTACTCCTACAAATCCATTAAACATATTATCCACCATATTTAATTTATTAATTAAACTCAACTTTTGAGCTTAATAAATTAAATACATTATAAATTCAACATTTGAATTTATTATTTAAATTATAAATTCAACTACTTGAATTTACATCACCTCCAAAATTTAATATTTAATAAACCCAACATTTGAGTTTAATAAATTAATTTCTCAAATTTTATAAATTCAACTACTTGAATTTATTCTCTCAAAATTTAATTATCATAAATTCAACTCCTTGAATTTACTATATAATATAAATTCAACTTCTTGAATTTATTCTCTCAACGGAAACATACGATCCAGTACTTGTGTGACCCTCAATGGTTCAGGGATACAGCTAGCCGTGGGTTCACAACTCCTTGTGATTCAGAAAAACATTTATTCTTATTCGGGCTTACCCTAGTTAGCCCCATTCTTTTCATCAACACATTGATCAAGAATGTCAGAACACATTTCTGATTGCACCCATCGGATCATGGTAAGAGCGTCTAGTAGCATCGCCCCATGATCCCCTAGGTATCACTGATAGTGCCTGCAAGAACCAGTCGATTATGATTAGCGTACAATACGGTCCCTTCATCTCATATATCCCGATCGAATCTGTAACCATTGGTTCATCGAGGGTTGCATATTAGTTCGATAACTATGTGATAACTATAATAGTGGTATCGCGTGTACTATTTAGAGAACTCCTTCTCCAACGTACATCTCGTACTCTGGCCAGAGATTCCATGCACTATTATTTCATTAGATCACATAGGATATCCACACCCGTAGGTGAGCGGTGAATCCCCGACTACAATGCACTGGCTCCTATATGTGTCGCAACTGTACCCAACCTCGCCACCTGATGACTCTCCTGGAGCCGGTAAACGAGTCAAAGCACAGCCGTAGCATATAGAGCCTCAGTGTTGTCCCGGGTCGTAAGGACTAATGGTGTACAATCATAACCACGGACTTATCCTCTCGATGAATGATAACCACTTGGAAAGTCCGAGGGAGGGTTGTTCGGTAAAATCATCATATGACTACCCATCTGCATGTTTAGACATCTCTATGCCCTTACCAAGAAACGCAGTACACAACATCATAGATGCTAGTCTCGAGCTCAAGCGACCTTTATCCATGTTTTAGGCGGCTGAACCGACTAGGAACGAATTTAGATCATACAGTGTTTACAAACGAGTTTCAACATCGAATTACGATTCATTTGTATTAAAGTATGATCAAGGTCTTTATCTATGTTTGATAACATGGGTATACAGATAAAGAAATAACAAACCATGAAATAATGAATTATATTAAAATAAAGATTGTTTATTACACTTGAGTCAATAAAATCCCTAGCCAACAATTGGCTTGCAGAGCATCTACTCTAACATTATCTCCCAACAAGAAATTGTAGATGATTTTTTAAAATTTTAGTGAACAAAAAAAACGGATTTAGGATTCAAAAAATCATTAAAATTTGCGAATCCATATCAAATTCAAATCCAATTTAATTTTCTTTCCAAACACAGCATAAATCTTCTCACAGAAGACATAACATGATAGGGAGGTATAGCGATAGGAGTATGTCTACGGTTTCACGAATCTTTACATGTGAGACGGATCAACCCTACCGATATTGAACAGAATGCTGCTAGAAGACTCAAATAATTTCAAACTAACCTTTTAAAATTCGGCACTGTATCAATGATGCGCTTGATTTGCAAGACCTTATTGACATGTTCGGAAACTCGAATAATATTTTTTCCATGAGTAGAAAAGATCCAATTTGTATATTGGTTTGCAAGACCTTATTGACAATGACCCTGGTGATTAGTATGCTAAGCTGTTGATTTTAGAAAACAGGTGGTCAGAACTGAGTTTTGTGAACTAAATATACAGCTATAAGTTCTTCATCTCTGCAAATACCAGCATGTTCAAAGCTAACATTTCACCATTAGTGGGCCTCTGCTATCAGCTCCCATAAAAAAGGGAAAGGATTAAAATGTAACCAAATCACAAAATTTCTTGTCGCAACAACTGTTACAGACCTAAGTGTATCGGGCCAAAATAACATGGGCTTTAATGTATTAGATTTAGGTCCAAGAGTTTCAAGTAACAGAAAGAATTTTTAGGCGTAGGAGAGTAGTAAATAAAATGTGAGGCAACAATCATTCCGTTATTTCCTTGGGTGTTCTTGTTTTACTAGCTGAGGCTGGGGAACTTAAAGGAAGTTGGCTAGGGATTTGTAACAACTGGTCCGTCCTGCCGGATGCCAATCGGAGGGGAAGAAGAGATGGGAACCACGGAGCTGGACTGGAGAATCGATGCATTGGAAGATAAGATGTTGAACATGACAGAAGATATGAATATGATGGTGTTGAAATTACAGAAGACTGTAATATCAATGACCAAGGCAGTCTCGTGGATTTGGTGGAGCCATCCATGGAAATATCGGGAACGTGCGTAGTTGAAGAGGGAGGACTGGAATGAGAGTGAGGAGGAAGAGAAATCAAACGGGCAAACTGTCAAAGAGGAAATTAGCTTGCTGATCGAAGAGCAATTGCAACGTGATGATGAATCTGGACATTGCAGCTTTTTTTCCAGAAAAGCTTTCTTACTTCTTTGGCAAAGAGAGTGGAGGAAATCAATTTGAAGAGACTATCATCATTTCTATGGGTGGAATTGGATACACGTCTGCAGATTCCATTACTTTCATCCTTGTAGCATGATACATCCACTCGAACATAAACAAACTTGTTTCAGCAACTGTATTTTTTAAATACTTCTATCAAGCCCAGACCGATCTACTTGTATGGTTGCAAGTAATCATCAAATAAATTGCGTCCGGGGTTCGAGTGGAAGGAAAACGATAAAGGCCCATCAAATAAATGGATAGAGCACCTTTGCTGGAGAGGCGAAAACAACATTGAGGGGAATTGTCGCAGACCAGATGAGGAACAACAGGTGTCCAGGAGATAAAATTCAAGAGAACCGATTGGATTGATATAAAATTATCAAAAGACACACAAAGGAGGACACAATAAGATATTGGAAGAGTCTTTTTATTGTCGTCTCATTTATTCATTGAGTTAACTTGCTTGAATAGACAAATATTACAACGTGCATCACCAAAATTAGCAACAGATAATCACTGACTAAAATATGTGAACCTACAAACTTACTCCTATAAATTAGGGCTAAGCTAATTTATTATTATTAAAATGAAACAGAACAGCTAAATGCATGAAAGTGCTTGTAGAACAAGTCCAAGAAAAACCTACTATTATTGACCAAGTCATCCAACAACTCCTCCTTTACACCGAAAGTTGTCAAATATTTAGTTTAACACTATCAGTGGCCAATATTCTTCAAACTTTAATCAACATCATTTAAAGTGCAAACTCCTAACAATTTTCTCAACTTCTAGAATGTGCAGAATTTCAGTGGTTTGGCAAATATGTCAGCCACCTGATCTTCGCTTTTGCAGTAGACAAGATCAATGACACAATCATTTGTCAAGTTTCTTAAAAATGAAACTTTACATCTATATGCTTGCTTTCTTCCATGTAGAACATGATTTTTGGACAGTTTAATAGCAGAACTATTGCCACAAAAAATGGTCACCGGCCCTTTTTGCTTGAAGTTTAGCTCCTCGAGGATTTTCTTCAACAAAATAGCCTGACATGCTCATGTTGCAGCTACGTACTCGAATTCAGTTGTTGATAAAGTAACAATCAGTTAATTCAGTTGTTGATAAAGTAACAATCAGTTACTTCTTTGAACACAATGAAAAATCTGCTGAAACCATCATAAATACATACCCGGAAGTACTTTTTCTATCATCAAGATCACCTGCATAATCACTGTCAGTAAAACCAAACAAATTTTACTTTCACACTTCTTATAAAATAACCCCTATTCAATGGTTCCTCGCAAGTATCTGAAGATTCTTTTGGCAGCTGAAAGGTGCATCTCACATGGATGTTCCTTGTACCTACTAATGAGACTCACAGCATGCATTATATCTAGTCTTGTTGTTGTCAAATACATTAGACTTCCCACTATTTGCTTGTAAAGAATGTTGTCAACATTTCTTTCTTCATAGTTTCTAATCAAGCTTCAATCTTGTTTCCATATGAGTGCTCCTTGAATTTCAATTCATCATTTTAAACATTTCCAATACTTCCTGCACATATTTCTTTTGAGAAATTAAAATCCCAGCAGCAGATTTTTTTACCTCAATACCCAAAAAATAATGCATCATACACAAATTATACATATCAAACTCAATCATCATAGACTTCTAAAATTTATCAAACATGGCCCTATCATTTCCTACAAAGATTAAGTCATCCACATACAACAAACAACAAGCATATTTCTTCCATCAAATTTAATAAAAAGTGTATCCTCATATGTACATTTTTTAAAACCTTCCTTCAAAAAATAAGCATCAATCTGACTATACCAAGCGCGAGGAGCTTGTTTTAATCCATATAAAGCTTTCTTTAATTTATAAACTTTATGCTCATTTCTAACATTAATGTATCTGCGAGGTTGATAAATATAGACCCGTTCTTCTAAGTCGCCATGTAAAAAGGATGATTTTACATCTAACTGGAAAATAGACCATGAATTTTGTGCGGCTAGAAAAATCACCAATCTGATTGTGCCATGTCTTACCACAGGAGCAAACACTACTCTATAATCAACACCAAACTCTTGCTTGTAGCCTTTAACTACTAAACGAGCTTTGTATTTATCAATTTCGCCATTTTCTTTCAACTTTGTCTTTTATACCTATTTCACACCAATGGTTTTCTGCCATGTTGGAAGTTCTACTAATTCCCAAGTGATGTTCTTTTCAATAGCTGCAATTTCTTCATCCATTGCCTTTCGTCACTTTGATTCTTTTACTCAAATACCATAGGATCACAATATGAGAATAAAACAAAATGTGTGAGTGAATCATCGAAATCAGATACCTCATAATCGGTCATCCATACAGGTCCTTTTCTGACACGTTGAGGCCTTTGATCTCCTTCAATAGGTTGACTTTGTGAGTTTGTAGTATCACTTTCTATGAATGTTGAAAGTCGTGGTACTAGAATTGCTTGGTCTTTCTCAGATTCCTGATTTTCTTGTTCAAAGTCCACTAGAATTTGTTGTTCTCTAGAGATCTCCCATGGCCAAAAATTATCTTCATCAAAAACAACATCGCGACTGATTACAATATTTTTGGTGAGAGGATTGTTGTGAGGCTCGGGGCCGAAGAGGGCGGGGGGTGATCGCCAGGTGCCATGAGGTTGCACGGACAATGAGCGGCCCCTGGCAGGATTCTAGGAGGAGGGAACATGAATGAACCGATCCCGCACCGGAATGAGAGGGATTCCAAGACTGTTCAATGTAGTGGACTGTATAGTTTAAAATGGATTAAAAGATTTGATATGTACTACTCATATCAAGAAAGTGCATCTTCGTTTCGGTAGCTCATCACATAAAAACCCCAAAGCTAAGCGTGCTTGACTTGGGGTAATTTTGGGATGAGTGACCCCCTGGGAAGTTTCCCAGGGTGCGTGTGAATGAGGACATAAGCACGCTGGAAGACCCATCTTGATATAGTGAGGACAGTCCTCGAATCTGGGGCGTTACAGTTGGTATCAGAGCCGACCTCTCTTAGTACGGTGTGGTTCGGGGACGAACCAAGCGGAAGCTGATGGGCATGTGAGGCCCGGGGTCGAAAGGACTCTGAAAACCAAACCTGCTGCTATAGTTGGAACCATTCCAACTGAAAGGTTGATTCAGTCAGAAGCTCAACAACCTATTTAGGCCATACCTTTGCAAGCTATTCCAACTCAATCTGCTGCTCAATCAAAGAAGAAGATCACCAAATCTGGTGATAAAAAAAAATCGGCTCGTATCAAGGCTCCTTTGATCAACATTACTGGCCACAATCCTTTACCGATTGCAAGACCAAAAGGAGTAGTGATCAGAGAGTGAATTGATTCCACAACTTCATGGCATAGCATTCCTCATGCCTTAACTGATTCAAAAGGAAAGGGGAAAATGCAAGAAGAGCTTAGGCCAACAAACCCAATCCAAACTCATATTGATCTAATATGGAAAGAGATCAATGAGTTTTCTTTGACAAAACTGAAAGTCTATGAGGAATGGATTAAATTCAGAACCGAAGTTTTTTCTACGCAGCTTCAGAAGAAATCAGTTCTGGAGAAATTTATAAAACTGGATAAAGTTGTGCTTAAAATGGTAAAAGCTTATTCAATTGTTCAAGCTATGGAGAGGAAGAAATACTTTTTTGACCAAATACATGAGAAGAAGTTACAAAAAATGCTTATTCAGTTGTAATTCAATTTTGATCCTACCAGTCCAACCGCATTCAATGATAAAGCTGTTTATGACCAACTGGACTCGGATCTTCTATCGCTCCAGATAGAAATAAAACGATGGGAAATAGACCAAGAGCTGACTCTTCCAGCATATTCCCAAAATTTCTCAACTCAAGAGCCAACTGAACATTCAGCTCAACATCGGGAGCAGTCAAAAGACCCAATTGCTGAATTTCCAAGCAAGCAACTGCTTCTACCTCCGAAAATGTACAACCATTATTTTTTGCGCCTCCATCCTCAACTGCTGAAATTAAACTTTATTCTGATACCGTGCTGTCACTGGAAAATCTTGATGAAGTTATCAATTCAGTTACTACTGATATCCAGCTCGAAACTGAACGCCCTGAAAATTCGAAGGTCCACGCAAACCACGTGCAAGCAATTATTAAATTCTTTTGTATTTTAATTAAATGTTTTAATTGCATTAATTATTTATGTAGTGCATATTGATATGTTTAAATTATATTTTTCTACATGGTTGCATAAATTGTATTTTTAAGAAATATTCAAGCGACGATCGAGGAACGGAGACCGAGGGCTAGAAAATGCAAAATGTTTTTATTAAATAATTATTTTTAATTATTTAAAATATGGTTGATGATTTTTCATATTTTTGAAAATAAGGGGTTTTGATGTGATTTTATACGTCGGGACGCAAATTTTATCGTTGTGGGTTTTTCATTTAAAATGCGAGCTTTTTGGCAACCCGGCTAATAAATTCATAAATTTATTCAAATAAAAACTTTGATACTATTTTATTAAATCCTAAGTAAGACTAATGGGCTTAATTTAGTGGCCTAATAGGCCTAAGCCCAATTAGTAATTTAATTAGCTATTTAAAATGTTAATCACCTAAAACCCTACTCATTATTCACGCCACTTTTTGAAAGAACTACCATCAACATACACGGCACACACTTGCATAATTTTTGTGGAGAAAATCGAGAGTGCTAGGGGGATTTCTAGCCAAAGTTCTTGTCCCGTTCTTCGTCGTCAACGTATATTCGTGCGTTTAAAACGCAAAGGCACACTATATTTCTTCCTTTTCTCATCCTTCACACCATAGTAATTATTTAAAATTGTTTTGCATGGAAAACATGGCACACAAGAGGGAATTTTCGTAACTACATGCATAGGTGTCTTAAACTTGTGTTCTTGCTTCCCAAAATCATGTTTTTATATTGTATAAGGGGCTGCCATGATTAGGACTTGGTTAAGGATGATTTTCATGAAATTTAGAGTCCTAGACACACACACAAACCACTGCAACTTGATTAGAAACAAGCTGGTAAACCGTGGGCAGCAAGGGAAATAGGGGCCGATGGTTTTGTTGGGTTTGCAAGAGTCATGGGGTCGGTTCTTATGCATGGGGGCTTGGGGCTCAACTAGGGCTGGGGGATTGGGTCCTAAGGGACGTGGGTCAGGGAGGGTCCTAGCATGGCTCCGTGTCCGGATTCAACGTCTTCTATCTCCGTTCTTCGCGTCTCGTGCTCCGTGCGCTCTCACATTTTCTCTTTTTTAATGATTATAAACAGGTTTTGTATTGATTTAAATTCGAATATGAACTAATTTTATTTTCTAGAGATTGACGTATTCGAGGTCGAACCTATATATTGACGTTTTGAATTTTCATTGATTTAATTCATCGTGTTTATTTGTGATTTCTTGTCTTTAATGCTTTTGGATTACTGGCCATAATTCGACTGATCTAATAATTGAGATCTAACACTCGAGAGAGGTGATCGAAATTAGGGCATGAGAAATCCCATTGTCAGATGTTTATAGCGTGCAAAAGACGTATAACTTTGGCAAATCCATAACAGGACCTTGTGTGCATTTATTACGTGTTACATGATTTTGAATAGACATATTAAAATCGGTAATAGGTAATACAGTTCTACTTATCACTCGACAGATGGAATAGAAAATATTGTGAGTTCTTGGTTAATAAATATGGTGTGATTTAATTAAATGTTAGTCAATGTTAATTTAGCATAGAGGACACTCGACGAAATCATATCTCTAGATTTATTTACTCATTGAATTTCTACTGTGTGCTAGAATTACAGGAATTGTTATTTAATTTGACTTGATTTTAAACCAACTATTTGATTTGTCTAAATAAAGTCGAGCTATGTCAATTATGGTAATTAATATACAATTTTAAATAATTACTCTTCGTGGGATCAATATCTGTACTCAAACCAGTACTAAAATTTGAAACTGTACACTTGCGGTAGTGAAAACATGCAACAAGTTTTTGGTGCCGTTGCTCTCAGCGTTGGAGGAGTCCCAAAGAGCTTGGACTCCTCACGCGTAGCTGTGGGTTTGACAGCAGGAAGTAGCGGCTTGCGACTGGCCTGGGCGCGAGCCAGGCTGGTCCATAAGGGTCCTAGGGTCATGGGAAGGGGTCAGGCCAGGGGCTGGTGCAATAGGGTGTGCTGGGGCTCGAAGGGATGTGAGGTTGCGCATGACAACAAGTGATCGCGCAGGTTGTTGCCTTCTTCAGGAGGCTTGTGCGCTGGTCCAAGGGCTTGGGCTGGGATGGCACGGGTCTGAGCGTGGTCTAGGGTCAGTAAGGGTCATGGGTGGTGAGTGGTTAGATGGCTGGAAGAGTCCTAGGCAATTAGGAAACATAACACAATCTAGAAAGCACTCACGCACACATGCAGAATATTGGCTCAAGTTTCAGCAGGTTTTTGGAGCGGGCCAGGGCTGGTTTTTGGGCTAGGGCTTGCACAGTAGGATCCATAGATGGGTTGGCTAGGTTTTGGCTCAAGGTGGCTCGGGCATAGCTCGAGTAAATTGGGAGATGGCTCGCGTGGTTCGATGAGGTGTCTAAAACAAAAATTAAAGAAGTAAAATTGAATCCATGGGTCCACGGGGGTGTCTCATGACTTGGAAGGGTTGAATAAATATTGAAAATGTTATGTTTAAAATTTGGGATCAAAATAATGAGTTTTGGATTTAATCGGGAATTTAATCGACGCACGAAACGCTAATTAACGAGTTAATAAAAAAGCCTAGTTTTAAGCTTCATAAAATTATGAAAAATTATAATTAAGCTTAAATAATTATTAGAAGTCTAAGTTTTTAAATTGGGAATTTTATATTAAGGTTTGGTTTAATTCGGGATTAAAACACATTAATATGTTACATTTAAAGAATAAATTAAAAGTCATTGATTTAGGCCAAATAAAAATATGAGAAAATTCATGTAAGATTAAATAATTATTTGGGACATGTTAGAGTCATGAAATCAAGAAAAACGTCAAAACGGGAGATTTTACGACCAGGGGTAAAACGATCATTTTACACCAGAAAATTAGATAAGGTCATGGCAGTGCTCTAAATGCTATTTTTGTGATATTTTAAATGTTTATGAAATGTTAAAGATTAGTTTATGATTTTTAAATGTCTAAGGGATTTTTATGATTTAAGGAAGACATTTAAAAGACATGTTGCATACTTGGTTTCAAAAACAAAATGTTATGTGATGCATGATTTTTATAAAGTGATGAGAATGTAAATGTTGAAGGAAGTGAAGTGATTGTGACTAATTCGTTAATGTTGGCGACGTCATGAGGGTTATGGTCCCAGTGGGAGCCCGAGGATCGTGTTTCCATCATTACGAATATGTGGTAACGGTTTTGTGGTAACGGTAAGAAAGGAAATATCGTGAGGGGAAAAAGCCTCAGAGGGAGCCCATTTATGGGAAAAGGCCCCAGAGGGAGCCCCGACGATCGTATTTCTATTCGAAAAATGATATGCCAGAGCCCAGTTGACCGGTGAGAGTGTTGCTGGTGTCCCCCGCCGCCCAGTACTGTGGTTACATGTAGATGGATCCATCGATTTATGATCATGATCAGGAAAGTCACAATTAACGATCTGAATTCAACAAAAGAAAAAGAAAAGGAAAAGGAAAAATGTTTATGATCATGAAAAAAATTTTATGTCATGTCATATTGAGGAAAAAGGAAAAATGTTAAGGTTTATGAAATGAATGTCATGAAAATATTTATGTTTAAGTTTATGCATCATGAAAATATTTATGAAAATGTTCATGTTTGAAGTTTATGCATCTTCATGAAAACGATATTTTAAGTACAAGTATTTTTCACTGTTATATGTTGACTGTATTACGTATTATTTGTTATTAAGATTATGGTGTGTTGAGTCTTTAGACTCACTAGGTGTGATGGATGCAGGTGAGGTTGAGGGAGGTCTTGACGGATGATTTTACTGGACGGATGGCGTACACAATCCGAGGACCAGCGGTTCTATTTTTCCGCATTTACGATTATGACTCATGATTTATGTTAGAGATTTTTAAGATTATTTATTTATGTTTTGAGAGATTTTTGAGAGATTTAGTATGGGCTATACTTTTCAAATTTATTGCTTTTATGTTTAGTGAAACAGTTGACGATTTCATGTTATGACTATTGCACTTGATTTTTAAAATGCTAGTTGGTTGGTGTTTTATTTTAAAGGGTAAAATATTTTATATAAAAATATTTTGACGAGGTTTTTGTGTATGCCGAAAATTGAGTGTTTTTTAAAAAAAATTAATTTTCTAGTACTTTTAAAGCAATAAAAAGGGCAGGACGTTTCAGAAACTACTGGAGCAGTTGAAAAATTTTCTTAAACTAAAGAACCAGTCGAACATGCTATTTTTGAAGAAACTGAACAGCCAGTTCAGTCAGCTACCGTGACTGAACACACAGTATTTTTAGAGGCTCAACTAGAATCGGCACAAACTGAAGAAGTGCCAACTGAAGAACCAGCTATTATTTTAGTTGTACATCCAACTGAAGAACCAGTTTGTACATCAGCTGCGCAACAAGCTGAACAACCATCTACTGTTTCAGCTGATCAACAAACTGAAGAGCCATCAAGTACCCTTGTAGATCCGAATCCTTCTCTTTCTTAAAAACTTCAACATGAATCCTTACTAGAACATGATTCAGAATTGGTGACACTTGAAGCGGATACAACCTACAGGTCTCTGATCATCTTTGATCGACAAAACAGAGAACGGGAACCAGCAGCTTCTGAAGCTATGCCTCCTAAAATCTCGATAGCAAGTGAATCCTTGATCGAAGAAATTCAAGAGATTCAGTCCAATCTCGCCGGTATAGTGTCTACCCTGTCAGATATCAAGTCAACTCAATTCTTGCACACCATGAGATTTGATTCGATGAAAGACAACACCATGGGAATTTTGCACAAAATCCAAAAGGACGTCACTTGTTTATTCCTTCAATTAGACGAACTTCGGAAAGACAAAGTGTCAACTGAAGCTCATTTCCAGACTCAAGCTTTGGTTACAAGATGTTTAGACTACCTGGAAAACACCATATTTAAAAGAATGGATTTACTACAAGACATTCTCTTAAATGATATGTCAGATCTTAACACAGATGTGCGGACTTTATCGAGAAAGGTTGACGGGCTTGACAAAAAGGGGGAAGAACAAGAACCAGAGGAATCTTCTAAGACATCCTCAAAGAAATAGATTCTTTTATTTATTCTAATTATTTCATTCTTTTATTCTTTGTACGAATATGTACATTGAAAGGATTATTTTATCTACAAATATTCGATTCAGATGATCAGTTCATAAATTCCAAGTTCTGTCAAACACCAAAAAAGGAGAAATTGTTGGAAACTGAATTTCGGTTGTTTAACAAACTAAGTGCTTAAATCCATTGGATAAACTGGTCAAGAAGTTTGAGAGTAACTGAACAAAAATTCAAATCTGAACCTACGCAGTCAACTGACTGATCAATTGCTACATTCAGTTGTAAGCTTACCAACCATTGCTTCAGCTGATTCTTCAGCTGAAGACGTCATCAGTTAACGAAAAGGACGTTCAACCGACAATAGTACAAAAGCAGACTGCAACAGATAGTGGGAACGCCGCAATTTAGTAGCATTGTACGAATGTCAGTACAATGTTGACATGGAAAGCCAATGGATATAAAGATTCAAATATTAATTGTTACCGTTGAAGAAAAACTTATATATAGCAGAGAATAGCAGCTGAGAAATAAGCGTGAATATATCAAAATTCTGAACATCTAAACTCTTCTATTCTCTGAAAATACGATGTTACTCAGTTGAAAGAATAGCTCACGCTTATCGCATATATTCAAAGAAATCAAGGCTATAGTTTCGAGCTTTCAAGCACATTGTCATCATTGTAAAACCTGATCATGTAAGAGATTATTTGTGCTAAATTCAGTTGTATACTGTGAAGCATTTTTTAAACTAAGAGTTTCAGTTTTGGAGTGTTTGAAATCACCGAACATTCGTAAAATCTCGTGTCCTTATCTCAGTTTTTATTCTATCTATTAATTAGTTTTATTCCGCACTTAATTATTAACTGATTGATATTGACTGACAAGATTCTGGGTATCAGTTTATCACTAAACTGAACTAACCTGGTATTCAATCCTATCAGTATCTATGTTCAAGACCTTGAAAGCTACAGGACTCCATGCTTTTCTCAGCCTCCCCATCATCATTACAAGGATACTCTTCTGGAATTCTTTGCAAATGCTTTTATTCTTTGCAAATGCTTTTATAATCGATGCCAATAAAATTTCTTGCACCTTTGGTGGAAAGATCATTCTCTTGGTAACGCCATATTTGCAACTACTTTTAGTCTGCCGAATCAAGTAATTGCTGATGTCTCTCGGCCATGTCAATCCAATATTTCTCAGATAAAACATAAGTTCTCTGCTACTTAAAACGCCATCTCAGTTTTATGAAAAAAATAAGGAGATGAATATGGAATTTCAAGTGCTGATGGATCTTAGTTCAATGGCACTGCTGATCAAAGCTTGATCATTTGATGCCAATACTAAGGAAAAGTTTTGATGATGGTCTTTATCACTGCTACTATAAAGGTGAGCTGGTATTCAATTATTTTAGCTCAACAAATTATGTGTTGTTTTGGGCGTTTCTGTCTCTGCTGCTCAAGACTTGAGCAAGACAAATATGTTCGATACTGCCAACGTACTCGAGCGGTAAAATCTCGTGCCTAAGCGCCGCGTTGCGCGAAAATTTTGAAAACCAACACAGTTGAGCAGTCACACGAGAAAACTCAGTCATTTCTTGTCCAAAAATTACGAATTTACTGTCAAATCGATTATATCGAAAAGTACTACGTTTTGTATTTTAAAAGTTTTTCCACAAACCGACCGAAAATTCGTAGGATTCTAAATGATAGCAGATTCAATTTTTGAGATCTAAAAATCGTTCCAAAATTGTTTCAAACATTTTTGCTCAAACTTTGCATAACATAAACAGATTTTTACACACAATATACATCAAAATATTTACTATGACAAGATCGAAGCGAAAAATAAAAAGGATATACATGCCTTTGCGTCTAAATGGTCGAAGATAACGAATACCGACGCGGTGGATTACGGGAGAAGATCGGGAGACGCTTGCTACACGATTCTTGCTCGAAAAAGGGATGTGAATCTACAAGAATATTACGATGAAGAGGTGGCTGCTGCAAGAACACTCAAGAACCCTATCCACTCTCAGATTCTGCAACGTGTGTGTGTGTGTGTTTTGTGTGTGCGTGAGTGTGTGTTAGATTTGGTACAAATTTTTTTTTGCTTAATTAACTAATTAGGGGCCAATAGTACTTAATTAAATAATTAATGATAAAATAACAATATTCTAATTATTTAATCTCACTCAAAGATTTATTACAAATAATTAAGCATGAACTTTTAAGATTAAAATCTCCCAATAATCAAATTATTATTTGAAAACCTTAAAATCTTAAAATCACCTAATAAAAAAATTAGATTTTAAAATGTTAAAAATCCATAAATAATTTGAAATATCAATTTCCTAGACTTGAAATAAAATACCACATTTTCATAAATCGTCAAAACATCACCTGTCTCTTTTCCAGATCTCGCATCGAATATTCGCCTGAAACAAAAACTCAAGAAAACATTTTATCGTGCATTAAATAAACATGTAATAATTTAAAATAATGCAAATCATAAATCATGCATCGTAAAAAAATCATTTTAAAAATTAAATAATTAATTTAAAATTTTGATAAATGCATGGGTTTTCCGTGTACTAATTTTGGGTTTCATAGTTCATCCCCCACTTAAATAAATTCCGTTCTCGAAATTAAATCTTACCAAACAAGTTCGGGTAGCGACTTCTCATATCTGCTTCGGCCTCCCAAGTGGCCTCCTCCACTGATTGATTCAGCCACTGAACTTTAACCAACTTGATCACTTTGTTCTGAAGTCTCTGCTCCTGTCCATCTAGAATTCGGACAGGTCTTTCCTCATATGACATATCTGGAGCAAACTGCAATGGCTCATAACTCAAAACATATGAAGGACTTTCCATATACTTCATCAGCATCGAAACATGGAATACATTGTCTACTCCAGCTAGATTTGGCGGTAGAGCTACATGATAAGCAAGTGTCTCAACTCTGTCAAGAATTTCGAATGGCCCTATGAATCTCGGACTCAGCTTGCCTCTCTTCCCAAACCTCAACACCCTTCATTGGTGCTATCTTCACGAATACGTGATCTCCTATGGCAAATTCGAGATCCCTTCTCCTCTTGTTAGCATAACTCTTTTGGCGATTCTGGGTGGTCTTCATCTTGTCTCGGATCTTGAACACCACGTCTGCAGTCTGCTGATCAATCTCTGGGCCAAGTTCTGATCTCTCACCAGCTTCATCCCAATGAATCGGCGATCTGCACTTCCTTCCATACAGTGCTTCGTAGGAAGCCATACCTATAGATGATTGGAAACTGCTGTAGGTAAATTCTACTAGGTGTAGTTTTGACTCCCAATTTCCATGGAAATCGATCACACATGCTCGCACAAATCTTTCAATAACTGAATCACTCGCTCAGACTTGTCATCTGTCTGAGGGTGAAAGGCAGTACTGAATAGTAACTTTTTCCCCATAGCTGAATGTAAGCTCTTCCAAAAGAACGATGTAAATCTCGGATCCCTGTCAGACACAATAGAAACTGGGATCCCGTGCAATCGGATTATCTTCTGGATATAGAGCTCTGCATAACTGAGTCATTGAGAAAGTCGTCTTCAATGGTAAGAAGTGTGCCGATTTAGTAAGTCGATCCACTATAACCTAAATAGCATTAGATCCTCTGACTGACCTCGGCAATCCAACAACGAAATCCATGGTGATATTCTCCCATTTCCACTCAGGAATAGGGAGCAGTTTAAGCATCCATGCTGGCCTCTGATGCTCTGTTTTCACTTACTGACAAGTGAAGCATTCATATACAAAGCGTAAAATATGTCGCTTCATCCCTGGCCACCAATACATCATCTGTAAGTCTTTGTACATCTTGGTACCCCCTGGATGGATAGAATACGGAGATGTATGTACCTCTGTCAAAACATCTTTCTGATCGTATAAAGCCCAAAATCAGTACACGTAAAACTCATGCATAAATTTAAATTTTAAATTATTTATTGAAGTTTAAAATTATTTTAGCGATGCATGATTTATTATTTGTATTATGTTAAATTATTATATGTTTTTTTTATTCACGTTAAAAATGTTTTCTTTAGTTTCATGTTTCAGGCGATTATTCGACGCGAGATCGTGGAAATGAGATCAGCGACGATTTGGACGATTTGTAAAACGTGGTATTTTATTTCAAGTCATAAAAGTGTTATTTTAAATGATTTATTAAGTTTGTAAGCATTTTTAAAGTCTAATTTAATTTTTAGGTGATTTTTAGTTTTTAAACTTTTAAAGTTTTTCAATTGTGTATTTTGTTTAATTAGGAGGTTTTTGGTAAATTATTGTGGATTAACATTTTATTAACTTTTTAATTGGCTTGAAATTTTAATTAACCTGATTTATTTATTTAATTAAGCATTTTTCCCTTAATTAACTCACACACCCACGTTACACTATTACACACAGAACACACGCATACACACACCACACTCGATAGACACAAACATTTCATTGCATTTCCATTTCATTCTTTTTAGAGAGGAGGCCGGGGTTCATATAGTTTTTGGCAGCCACCCTTGCCTCAATTTATTCAGCAAATTCACGTACATTTTATCCAAGAAAAAGTGCCACAATTCATCCCGAATCAACTCTCGCATCTTTCCGCTTCAGTATCGTCGTTTCGTGAGTATATTCATCAAAGCATGTATATTATTTTGTTTTTCCATCGATCTCGTCATATTATATGTTTTATGTTTATTGTGTACAAAATCCATGTATGTTGTGCAAAAGTTTGAGCAAAATGATTTGAAACGATTTTGGATAAAAATTTTAGATCTCAAAACCGAGTTTGATGTCATTTCGAATACTGGGAATTGTTGGTTGATTTTATGGAAACACATTCAACATATAAAACGTATTAATTTTTGATACCTTCGATTTGACATTAAATTCGTAATTTTTGGACAAGAAACGAGTGGGTTATAATCATTTATGTGGGACTGCTGAAGCTGTGAAATTTGTATCACAAAACCCGTCATCCTTTGTTATTTTGAATTTTGCAAGTTATAGGTTGGTTTTCTGGAATTGTTTTCAACATATGAATTGTAGTACTCTGTGTTATCTTCGATTTGATAGCAAATTCGTAATTTTATGATAAGAAACGACGGAGATATGATTTTTATCATAAAATCACACAAGCTCTAAAACTTTTGTGTCACAAAACCCGTCACCCTCTGTTATTTTGGATTCTGCGATATATAGGTTGGTTTTTATGAAGTGTTTTCCACATATGATTTGTATTACTCTGTGTTCTCTTCGATTTGATAGCAAATTCGTAATTTTCTGATAAGAAACGAAGGAGATATGGGTTTTGTCATAAAATCGCACAAGGTGTGAAATTTCTGTGTCACAAAACTCGTCACCATCTGTTATTTTGAATTTTGCGACTTATAGGTTGGTTTACTGGAAATATGTTCAACATATGATTTTTAGTACTCTGTGTTATCTTCGATTTGATATCAAACTCGTAATTTTCTGATAAGAAACGAGGGAAATAGGATTTTTATCTTAAAGTCGCATAAGCTGTAAAATTTCTGTGTCACAAAACCCGTCATCTTCTGTTATTTTGAATTCTGCGACTTATATGTTGGTGTTCTGGAAGTGTTTTCGACATATGATTTGTAGTACTCTGTATTATATTTGATTCGATAGCAAATTCGTAATTTTATGATAAGAAATGATAGAGATATGATTTTTATCGTAAAACCATTCAAGCTGTGAAAATTTGTGCATGTTCTTCACGTTTTCTCAAGTTTTGGTTGTAGGTTTCGTTGGGATCTCCTGTATCTTTGTTGATGTGGTTAGGGCAGCATGTCCAGAGCGTACCAACGAAGCCCTCTATGCTTTTAAGTGTTTTGGATGTGCAAAAATAAAATGATTTATTTTTTAGGTATGCAAAATATCTTGTGACCAAATATAAACGAGTTTGGAAGCCCGTGAACGTGGCCGGGGACCTCTCCACCCCGGTAAAGCATGACCAAGTTTAGTTCAGGATTGGAAATCGTAAATCATGACCAAGGACCAATCCACCTGGTAAAGCGTGACCGGGGATTTCATGTATTTGGTAGTAGACATCCCTGCCAGCCCAGTACTGTGGTTTAGTCTGATCAGACGCATTTATGTATGGGTCACTTTCTTTGAAACATATCTCTACGCAAAATGATGTTATGCATGTTCAAGTATGTATGATGCAATTATGTTTATGAAAAGTTTTATGAAATGATGGCACGTCTATGCTTATGTAAATACGTTCAAGTTTAAGTATGTATGGTCTACTTTAAAAATGCATGTGGTTTTATTACATATTACTTTTTATTCTTAGTTTATATATGTTGAGTCTTTAGATTCACTAGACTTGATCGATGCAGGTGAGGACCAACACGAGGAGACGAGGGATGGGGATCAATGAGTTGGCTCGTTGAGTCTTTATACATGTTGAGTTTTTAGACTCACTAAACTCGAGGACCGCTTACGTTTTAAGAAATGTTTATGCAAGTATCAAATACTATGATTTTCACGGGATTACTTTACGATGTTCAAGCAAGCGCTTTTGCAAACTTAGGTTGTAGTTGTTTTATTTCAAACATTTTAGACGAAAAAATTATTTTCATCTCAATTTGAAAGTTTATTATTTATTTAAGAAAATTTTTTTTTCCGCAAATTTCAAGTAGTTCAAAAATACGGTACGTTACAGATTTCCTTTGTACCTCACGATACCATCGGACACTACATAGAGTACACTGCCCTTGGCTTCATCCTTCAGTCTCCATTTTTGCAACTGTTCATATTAAGTCTGACCTCTACGGATTCAGTCTAGCAAAGAAGACTGGACTGTCAGATTAGAAAACTTGGGAGCTCTGCCCTTAGGATAAATGTAACGCTCCAGATTCGACGAATGTCCTCACTGTATCAAACGGGTCTTTCCAGCGTGCTTATGTCCTCACTCACACGCACCCTATGAAACTTCGCAGGAGGTCACCCATCCCAAAATTTCCCTAAGTCAAGCACGCTTAACTTTGGATTTCTTATGTGATGAGCTACCGAAAAGAAGATGCACCTTCTTGATATGAGTAGTACCAATCAAATCTTTTAAGCCCTCCTCAACTGTACAGTCCATTACATTGAACAGTCTCGGAATCCCTCTCATTCCGTGTGAGATCAGTTCATTCATATTCCCTCCACCTAGAAGCCTGCCAGGAGCCGCTCATTGTCCGTGCAACCTCATGGCACCGACGATCACTGATAAGTGCAAGATTTGCACTTATTTTATATTAAATTCCATTTTTGAATTATTCTTGTTTCGAACAGAATTATGCGTTTTGGTTTGTTTTTGTTGTCATTACAGGAATGGAGAAAACAGTGGACACGAAGTCAAGTCGAGTCAAGGAAACATAGCGCCATGAAGCACTCGGACACAAGCTCGAGCGCACCCGCGCGAGATCACGCGCAGCCGCGCTCGCACAGAAGAAGCGAATGACCAGAAGCTCGCGCGCGCCCGCGCGCGCAAAGAAGAAGCGAATGACCAGAAGCTCGTGCGCGCCCGCGCGAGATCACGCGCAACCGCGCGCACACATTCACGGTCAGACACAGCAACTCGCCTGCTACCGAGCCATTTCATGCGCCACCGCTCGCGCGCCGCGTTCCAGAATCACATATAATGCGCGAGTTAGGTCAGAATGGAAAAAGACACGCCGTTTTGGACGAAAAAACAGAGGGAAGACTCGGAGCGAAGGCGAGACGAAGGCAAGACACACGAAGATCAATTACAAAGACGAAGAGCGACGAATCTAGGGACAGAGACGACACTTCGGATTTGTTTTTGTATTTCTATTTTCTCATATGTCAATGTCTAAAACTTTGAATATGCGTCGTTTTTATTTCGATTTCGTGATTAACTAATATCCCGTTCTAGAGACTGATGTAGCTTAGTGGACACGATGATTTGACGTGGTAATTTTATAAGATTGAATTCCATTTCATGTTTACTTGTGTTTCTCTGTGTTTATTGCACTGCAATTTACTGGCCATAAATTTTTTGTTGTTTGATTAATTCTACAACTCGGGAGAGGGACTAGGATTATAGATCATTAGAACAAATCGTTAAATGTTTATAGCGTTCGGAAGGCGTATAACTTTAGCGAGACTTAGTAAGAATATTGTTTGCATTTATCTACGAAACTTAGATTCGCATTAGGAATAATTGAATCGAAGTTGATAGATACAGTTATTCGTCACTTGGGAAAGGGGGAATAACATAACCTAAGTGTTCTTGGCCATTAAATAATTGAAATTCAAGAATATAAATTCAACTGTGAATATTTATCGTGGAAACTTTGTGAAATCATTTCTGTAGATATTTTTCTCTCATTATTATTTCTCAATTCGGTGATTTAATTAATTCATTGTGTTCAATTAATTCGTTTAAACAAACCAACCTTTTATTTGATTTTCTAAATAAAGTTGAGACTATTTTAATTACGAGCACTGATATACATTTTTATACACACTCCTCGTGGGATCGATATCTGTACTCTAACCAGTACTAAAACTTGACATCGTACACTTGCGGTAGTGAAAACACGCAACAGTCACCCATTCCAAAATTGCCCCAAGTCAAGCACGCTTAACTTTGGAGTTCTTATGTGATGAGCTATTATAAAGAAGATGCACATTCTTGATATGAGTAGTATCAATCAAATCTTTTAAGCCCTCCTCAACTGTACAGTCAATTACATTGAACAGTCTCGGAATCCCTCTCATTCCGGTGTAAGATCAGTTCATTCATGTTCCCTCCACCTAGAAGCCTGCCAGGAGCCGCTCATTGTCCGTGCAACCTAATGGCACCGACGATCACCCCCCGCCTTCTTCTGCCCCGGGCCTCACAATAAACTTCTTGGCCAAACCTCTGAATCTCTGACTGAAGAGATCTCTATGCTGACAACTGGGTTACGACTGCTACCTTCCTGCTCAAAGCATCTGCCACTACATTAGCTTTCCCCAGGTGGTAGATAATTTCACAATCGTAGTCTTTACTAACTCCAAACACTTTCTTTGTCTCATGTTCAGCTCATTCTGGGTGAAAAAGTACTTGAGGCTCTTGTGATAAGTGAACACCTGGAATTTCTCGCCATACAAATAATGTCTCCATATCTTCAACGCAAAGACAACGGCAGCTAACTCGAGGTCGTGAGTCCGGTAGTTCTTCTCATTCACTTTCCATTGGCTGGAGACATAAGCTATAACCCTACCATGCTGCATCAATATTGCGCCTGCTAAGCCTAGGAAACTACGGATCTCTGATGGGTTCTTCGGCTCAACCCATTCTCTTACTGCGGCCACTTTAGCTGGATCCACCTCAATGTCATTGCTAGATATAATATGTCCCAAAAATGCTACTTTCTCCAACCAGAATTCTTACTTACTGAATTTTGCAAACAACTTGTGACTCTGCAAGGCTTTCAAAACTGTACCCAAATGCTGACTATGCTCCTTATGGCTCTTCGAGTATATAAGAATGTCGTCAATGAATACTATGACCAACAGATCTAGGTAGGGCTGAAATACTCGATTCATTAGGTCCATAAAAATCTCCAGAGTATTCATCAGTCCAAATGGCATCATTAAGAAATCGTAGAGCCCATATCTAGTTTTGAAGGTTGTCTTGTGAACATCTGCATTCTTTATCTTCAGTTGATGATATCCAGAACACTGTAGTTCCTGCAACTGATTGAATAAGTCCTTGATCCTTGGTAATGGTATTTGTTCTTGATCGTTACCTTGTTCAATTCTCGATAATCGATACACAACCTCATGCTTCCATCTTTCTTCTTTACGAAGAGTACTGGTGTGCCCCATGGTGAGAAACTAGGGCGGATGAATTCTTTGTCTAGGAGCTCCTGAATTTTTTGTTTGAGCTCTAACATCTCTATTGGAGCCAAACGGTATGGTGCATTAGAGATTGGCACATTTCCTGGAAAAAGGTCAATGGCGAACTCCATTTCTCTCTCTGGACGTCGTATGGAAAAATGTCAGGAAAATCTCTAACAACTGGTACATCAGATATCGACGACGAGGGTGCATCAGGTGTTGAAATAATACTGACCAAGATTTCTGACACCCTTTATGTATAAGTCTTTGTGCCTGCATGCAAGAGATCATGTGATAGAAAATTCTCCACCTGTCTGGCTCAAAAGAAATTGCTCCATTCCCAACGGTCTTACCAACACTGAACTTTTTTGAAAATCATTAGAACTATGTTCTTCGTCAGCCTGTCCATCCCCAAAATAACATCGAACTATAGCATTGGCAGCACGATCAGATGGGCATAAACTAGGTGGCCATGTAGTTAAAGATCGATATCTCTGACCACGCTAGTTGCTGATAACTCCTCCCCTGATGGGACTGTCACAAAGTAGTTCACGTCGAGTCCAGTGGATGGACATTCAAATAATTAGTGAATGTCTCTGAGATAAAAGAGTGAGTGGCCCCGGAATCTAACAAGGCCTTCGTGGCTACTCTCTTTATAAAGATATTCCCTGAAATACATTAGCACAACACATAAACTTATACCCCAAAATACTAATCTTAGCCTCATGCATATTTGTAAATTTCTATCCAAAGTCTTCTAAATACGAAGACAACATACTAATATCCCCAAGCAAAATTCGAGGCATGCATGACCAAAAAGAAATATTGTGCTGAATTAAATAGGTTACCAGTCAGTAGGGTCGTGTCTGGGTTCGTCTCCTCGGCATACATGGCGAACACTCTCCCCTGCTTTGGCTGCTTCCACTACGGGCAGTCCTTCAGCATGTGATCATTGGCCCCACACTTGAAGCATTTGCCCGAGCCCAATAAACACTGCCCCATATGTTAGCGGTTGCATTTCGGGCACACTGGATACTCACAAGACTTCTGAGGAGCCTTCCCTTGTGGTGTAGGACCATTGTCTTTCGGCGGTCCTTGAAACGGCCTCTTTCCCTGATATCCCTGGAAAGGGCTTTTGAATTACTGTTGCTGCTGCTTCTGCTGTTGTTGGGGCGCCTGATATGTCCTCTTTCCCTGTCTGTCATTCTCAATGTCTTTCTGGTCCTGCTCTGCCACCAAGGCTCTCGACACGGCAACAATATAAGTAGTAGGACCAGCCACTCGAACATCATGGCGCAAGATTGGGTGTAAATCATCAATGAAATGCCTCAGCTTCTCCATGACATCATTCACAATTAGGGGCACGAAGTGACACCCCCTCTCAAACTTCCTTATGAACTATGTCACGATGTTGTCTCCCTGTTGCAAAGTCATGAACTCTCTAGTCAATCGGGAGCGAATCTCCTCAGTAAAGTACTTGGAGTAAAACACCTCCTTGAAACCCTCCCAAGTAAGGGTCTGCAAATTTACTGCCACCGATGCACTGTCCACCACAGTCTGGCATCTCCTGATGACAAGTAAGTAGCACATCTGACCTCGTCTGCATCCTGCAGCTCCATAAAAGTGAATATCACCTCGATGGACTTAATCCATCCCTCCGCTATCATCGGGCCAGTAGTCCCTGAGAACTACTTTGGGTCCATCCTCATGAACCTCTCATACACTGCCTCTGGCCTGGTCCTCGCTCCCGTGTCTACTCCAGTGTTGTTCTCCGCAAAGTGAGCGAAGAATTGTGTCATTCCTGCAAGCATTTGCGACTGTATATATGGCGGTGGACGAGGATGAGTGGCTCTCTCCTCGTCCCTCTCCTCTCTATCCTCTTCGCCTGCTCCCCGTGCAATCATACGTCTAGGAGGTTTACTGTTCAACAATTTACCCAAAACGTAAACCAACATGCATGAACATAACATCCATATCATCATAAGATGAACGTAATTTGAACTTAACCATGTAAATGCTGAAATCATGACCTTGATTCTTACTACATAAAAGAATTGTAAAACTTTAAAACTTACGGACTTGAGTCTTGACTTCGTGAACTTCTTGCAACTGGCAGTTGGCATAACCCTTTACAAGAACACCACTCTGGTAACAACTTTAACAAACCTTATTTTAAAATACTTAAAATTTGTGGGAAATAAAAAATTTTCTTAAATAATTAACCATCTGTAAAAATACAATTGTAAATAAAATGCTTAATCAAATATTTGAAATGTAAACGAACTTGCAACAAGTACTTGTTTAAAACAAAATAAAGTAATTCATTAAAATCAAAGTAAATGAGTTCAACATGCATAAAAATCTTTAAAACTTAAGCGGTCCTCGGGTTAGTCCTCCGACCAGTCCGAGCCATCTCACTGGTCTCCGCCTCTAGTCTCCTCAAACTCGTCCTTACCTGCATCGATCAAGTCTAGTGAGTCTAAAGACTTAACATGTATAACTAATAATAGCAAGTAGTACATAATAAAGTCACATGTGTTTTAAAGTAGCACATACGTATTTAAATTTTGAACATACTTACATAAACATAGACGTGCCATCAATTCATAATTTTCATAAACGTGCTTGCATCGTAGATACTTAAACATGCATAATTATCATCATTTTACGTAGAGATATGTTTCCAAGCAAGTGACCCATGCATATTGCGCCTGATCAGACTAAACCACAATACTAGGCTGGCAAGAATGTCCAATGCCACATACATAAGATCCTTAGTCATGCTTTACCGGGTGGATTGGTCCCTAGTCATGCTTTAACGGTTTCCAATCCTGATCATAACCCAGTCGTGCTTTATTGGGGTGGAGACGTCCCCGGACACGTTCTCCGGCTTCCAAACCCGTTCATAATTAATCATAAGACAATTCGCATACCTCAAAAACATAAAACATTTTCTTTCCACGCCGAACATACTAATACATTATGCATGCTTACTCAAGAAAAAAAATTAAATTATTTTTTTTTTCAGAAAGCTTGGCGCTCGGGCAGTAACTTCTTACCGCTCGAGCACGCCCGTCCAGAAGGCTTGGCGCTCGAGCGGTAAAATCTCGCGCTCGAGCGCCTCCCTGCACAAATTTTTTCGAAAACCAACACAGTTGAGCAGTCACACGAGAATTATCATAACCCACTCATCTCTTGTCGAAAAATTACGGATTTACTGTAAAATCGAAGATATCGAAAAGTACTACGTTTTGTAGTTTAAAAGTTTTTTTTTCTAGAAAACCGGCCAAAAATTCACAGGAATCGAAATGACAGCAGATTCGATTTTTGAGATCTAAAAATCGTTCCAAAATTGTTTAGAACATTTTTTCTCAAACTTTGCATAACATAAACAGATTTTTACACATAATATACATCAAAATATTTACTATCACAAGATTGATGCGAAAAATGAAAGTATATACTTGCATTTAAGTCTAAACGTTCGAAGATAACGAATACTAACACGGTGGATGGCGAGAGATGGCCGGGAGATGCTTGCTACACGATTCTTGCTCGAAAAAGGGACGTGAATCTACATGAATTTTGCATTGAAGAGGTGACTGCTGCAAGAACACTCAAAAACCGTAGCCACTCTCAGATTTTGCAACGTGTGTGTGTTGTGTGTGTGCGTGAGTGTGTATTAGATTAGGTAGGAATTTTTTCCCTTAATTAACTAATTAGGGGCTAATAGTGCTTAATTAAATAATTAATGATAAAATAACACTATTCTAATTATTTAATCTCACTCAAAGATTTATTACAAATAATTTAAGCACCAATTTTCAATCAAATTAATATTTGAAAACCTTAAAATTTTAAAATCACCTAACAAATAAAATTAGTTTTTAAAATGTTAAAAATTCCATAAATCATTTAAAATTTCAATTTCCTAGAATTGAAATAAAATACCACATTTTCATAAATCGTCTAAAACGTCACCGGTCTCTTTTTCCGATTTCGCATCGAATATTAGCCTGGAACATAAAACTCAAGAAAATATTTTATCGTGCATCAAATAAACATGTAATAATACAAATCATAAATCGTGCATCGTAAAAAAAAATCATTTTAAAAATTAAATAAGTAATTTAAAATTTTGATAAATACATGGGTTTTACGTGTACTGATTTTGGGCTCTACAATCTGCCACCAAGAAAAACCCCAAGAGGAAGCTTATTTTACATAGTGATTATGAGCAAACATCTTCTGAAGGCTCCGCTGCTATGTCGATTACACTGCCAACAATGATGAAGCCAAGAAATATCAAGGTTAAGGCTCCTTAGAAGACAGTTTTTGTTACTGATATTTTTTTTAAACCGCCATTCTCTCCATCCCCTACTGATGTTTTACCCATCATCCAAGTTTTCACGTCTTCTAAATCTCAACCAACAAAACTGAATTTCATCACACCCTCTATCTATTGTTCCCTCGAGAGTGGTTTATCCTCCAACATACTACTTTATCCTAGACCAAAAGGAGTTATCATCGGAGATCATTTGCCAGAAACTACCCGATCTAGGCTGCTTTGCCCTGATGTTACTGGAAAAGGAAAGGCAAAATGGTTGTTGAACCAATTGCTGAAGAAGTTGATGAATATGAAGCTCTAAAAACCCTCTGTGCAGACTCAAATTGATTTGAACGTGCAATAAATCGACATTTTGCTGATCAAGAGAATTAATTTTCTGATGAATGGGTGAAGATGCGAACAGTCATTTGGTTTGATATGTTTGAGAAGAACAAAAATAAACTTTCAAAAGAAGTAAGGCCGAAAACCATGGTCTTTAATCAAGAAAAAGCTAACATGGTGATCATGACAACGACCAGAAGAGCTTACAGTTTGGCCAAGATAAAAAGTTTTCGAAACCCTGCCTACTTTGATGGCTAACTACGATCCTCATGGTTCAACTGCTTTTCATGATGTTGTAGTTATTCAACAACTCAATAACAATCATTCAACTATGATTATGAGTATTTCAGTAATGAAAGTGGACTTTTCTACTAGAGTTGCTTCCAAGGCACATACTCAATCGGACTTTCAAGCTAAGTCAATAAAGGAAGTTGCAAGGGAAATTTGAATGACTCCCGAGCTATTATGGTGATAAAACATAATAAACTTGTAGAAAGACAATAGAAGAGTAATCAAGAACTTCCAGAGAATATTGACAATGTGCATGCCTTCTTCGCTGCTCAAATTTCATAACTACTTAAATATATAAAGGAGTCTGATCCCAAAAAAAGATAAAGAACTGAATGTTCAAATGCAAGAGATGCCAGGGACATTCATCCAAAACCAGAACCTCTGAATTATTTTTTTGATTGAATTATTTTTATATCCTATTTCGGTTATCTATGAAATACATTTGAATTATCTCTTTGTGTTGAATTTTGGCATTACCAAAAAGAAGAAAATTGATAAGTATTTGTGGGTTTTGGAGATGATTCCTAAGTCATTAAAAACCCGAAGCATTAAAATTCAGCAAACGAACAATATCGGTGTCCTCATTTTAGTAGGCCCCTCATGTATATTTCAGAATATCACATTAACGATTACCGAAGCAGAAAATACATTCTTCACTGGATGATCAGTTAACTTCTGTTGTGTACTGATTAAGTACTGACTATCTTAAAACATCATATTTGTTTTCTCAACTGATAATGACATATTATCAGCAAATCCAAACATCAAAGAATATTCAGATAATACAAAAATATATATATTGGTATTTGAATGTCAGTGTAACATGCATTTATTGTTACATACAATTTTTGGAATACAACGAATGACACGTGGCATCCAAAATATTTGTTTGAATCTAAACATTGCAAATCATCTATAAAAAGCCCATTTCAAACTTCAGCAAAATCTTGACTTTATCTACAATAAAATTATATTTTCTACCTAAGATTAAAATATTTGCTGAAAAATTTCAAGCACAGACATATAGATTTATTCGATCTATTTCAAATATCATCTTTGTCCAACCTCTTACTCACAAATGTTTCAAAGTTTGTAGTATTTTTGTGTGAGTTTTAGTAATTGACAAAAATAGTCTTTCTGCTCAGAAAGTTATTAAATTGTGAGAATTTGTTGCACTAAATTTTCTTCATCACCAAGTCCACTAATTCAAAGGATCGAGGTCAGACCTTTTTATAGTAGGCCCAAGCCATCTTTTTAAAATAAGTGATGAGATGCACAGCTGCTCGGTTCCTCTTTTTTCAGTAAATCCAAGGTCATAGCTTGCAAGACATCATTGTCCGAGCCAAAATTCATTATGCGGACACTTTCCGCTGGTTAGACAACCTTTGAGCCATAAAACATGCTATAAAAAGTTTCTCTCGTGCCAAATCATACCGCTCAGTAGTGCAATATGACCATAAGACAGTTGTGAGCTCATCCACCTAATTTCCTTTTGTCTGCCAGAGCCTAAACTTTAATGTTTGCCCAATTGATCTGTTAATTACTTTTACTTGCCCATTACCCTATGTGTAAGATGTCGAAATAAATAGCTGCTCGATTTTCATTTAATACACCAAGCCTGTACTTTTGACCCACAAATTTTTTTCATTGTCTGAGATAAGTATTCCAGGTATACCAAAATGACAAACAATGTTCTTTTAGAGGAAGTTTGGCACTTCATTCTCTAAAATCCGAGCTAACGACTCTGCTTCCAACTATTTGGAGAAGTAATCCATAGCCACAAGAAAAACAATAATTTCCCCATTGCTGAGAAAAGTCTAACAATACCTAAACCCCACTGGTCGAAAGGACGAGACGTTATGACAGCCTTCAAGTGCTCGACCGGTTTTCATTCCATATTAGCTGTTCATTAGCCTTGACAACTTTTTCACTATTTCCAAAGCATTTTTCTTCATGGTAGACCAAAAAATCCGGCCATCAGAGCTTTTCGAGCTAGAGTTGTGATTCTTAAGTGATTTCCACAACACCCCTCGTGGATTGAAATTAAAACAAAGTCAACTTCCACTCCCCTGAAACATTTCAAGAGAGGTTTGGAAAATGATATCTTGCATATTACTTTGTCCAAGAGAACAAAGTGCGAAGCCCTTCTCTTAGTTTCTCATTTTACTTTTTGATCCATTTGGAGAATTCCATAGTGTAGAAACTGATAAATGTCGTTCCTCCAATCTCCTTCATTTATCTCGACCGTTATTTCTTTTGTATGCTCGAATTGAGAAACTAGTTCTTGCCCAGTAACTTCTGAGCTGTGAGGTCATGTCTGGGAGCTGGCCATTTTATCTAGCTAGTCTGCTATTCCTTTTGTAGTCTGGAAACATGCCGCATAATGAGATTGGGAAATGCTTCCCGAGCCAGATTGAGGGCTTGGGCATACTTGATCATTTTATCACTTTTTTTACTTCAAACTTTCAATAACTCTGTCGAATCACAACCTGGGAATTTGAGTAAAGGATGGCTCCGAAAATTCCCATACTCTAAGCCACATTTATTCCTTACAAAAGGGCCGCATATTATGTTTCATTATTAGATTCCCTAAAATCCAACTTTATGACTAATCTTGTTTCCTCTCCCCAAGAAGAGATGTCAACAAAAATATTCCACTGCTCTTATACATCTATCTAAATTCTTTCTGCCAAAAAATCAGCCATCACATGGGATTTAATGGCAGACCTAGGTTCAAAATTAATATCATATTCACTGAGCTCGTCCACCATTTTATGAGTCTCTCGGAAGCATCGGATGAGAGGCAATTCTTTCCAAAATGTTTTTTGTGAGCACAGTAATGGGGTGTGATATGAAGTATGGCCTTAATTTCAAAGCTGTTATGACTAAGGCTAAAGTCATTTTCTCTTGAGTAGTACAGTTTAGCTCAGCTCCTTTCAGAGCTTAACTAACAAAGTAAACAAGTTGATGAATTAGAGCATATCTTCTGACCAAAACCGAGTTGAAAGCTCGAGCATTACCGTCAAGTATACAAATAGCTCTTCACCTAGAGTAGGCTTGTTGAGAACGGGCAATCTGCCCAGATAGAATTTAACTCTTGAAAACCTTGCTCATTTTCTGCATTCCATTTGAAGATTAAGGCTTTTTGAAGAACCTTGAAGAACGGGAGACTTTGGTCGACTGATCGGACAATGAATCTGGATAAAGCTGCAATTCATCCTGTTGACTTTTGTACTTCATTAACATTTTGAGAAGATCCCATAATTGTTATATCATAGACTCTCTGGATTGGCTTCTATATATCTCCGACAAATCATATACCCTAAGAACATGCACGTCTGAACATCAAAAATGTGTTTTCTCGGATTTGGGTTTAGTATATAATTACGAAGAATATATAAAGTCTCTTCTAGATCACCAATTAGCTCATCTATCGTCTTAGTCTTAACCAAAATTTCATCAACATGTACTTACACACTACGACAAAATCGGAATAAAGAAAACACAAGAGCTCATCTCCGATAGTTGAATCAACTAATTGGTAAATATAGGGAAGTGGGTAGCAATCCTTCAGACATGCTCTGTTGAGGTCCTGAAAGTCTACACACATCTTCCACATCCCCGAAGATTTGGGTAATAGAACAATATTAGACAACTAGCTTGAGGACTGTACCTATTGAACGTATTCTGGCCCAAAGTGTCTCTTCTTCTTGACCACATGTCAACAATAAATCAAGACATTTCGTTTGTGCTTCATGACATACCTTTGGACTCTTATTAGATCAGAAGCTGACCATGCAAAAAACATCCTTATTTTTCTTCAAAAACTTGCGTAGCCGACCCATTAGTGGCGTGACCAGGGTTTTAGCGATCCTGTCCGAGCTGGATGGGGAGATGTAGCTGCTTTCTCGCAATCTTCCTGAGTTGTAACATGGGTTGCATCCCCGATCAAATTCATGTGATCGTGTTCTTGTTGTGTGGGCTGGCTAGGATGCTCGGTTTTGACTGCATTTTTATTTATCCAAGCTTCAACATAACACTTCCGAGATAATTTCTAATCCTAACTTCCCCAACTACTCTTCAGGGACTAAATCTTTTGATGAAGGGCGAAGCTACCGCCATGAAGTTGGCCATGGAAGGTCGAAACATAATTGCGTTGTAGCAGAAGGGGCATCCACTATGATAAAAACTAATGATTTGTGTCTTCCTGATTTTTCTTTCCCCAAGAGAAAGAGTTAAATTGATCATTCTCACAAGATTAATAGCATGTATCGTGAATCCAATAGGGATGTGACAACCGTCTCCATCATGTACTCACTTAAGTCCATATGATTCGTAGCTTCTTTGAACATCACATTGACCAAGCTCCTTGAATCAAAAAATACCCGAGCTACTTCATAATTAGCTATCATGTTTCAAATGACCAAGGGATCATTGCGTGGGTCAAACACCCCTCGCATATCTTCAGGTCCGAATAATATTATCAGCTTGGTTCAGACCCTCCTATCTCTGATCTCTGAATTATGCATGCTACGACTGCTTGATTTATTTCCTTTGTTGGAGTCCCCATCAGTAGGTCCTCCACAGATCATATTTATAACCCATCGAGACAGAGATTGATCTTTGGGGAAGGCCCTATGGTCATTCGGACCGGAACCCTGAGGTCCTCTCCTCCATAGCTCGAGCGTTCTCCTTCTCCAATTGCTTTTATTTATTTCTTCTCAAGCCCTCTTAGGAGGCTTGTAATTTTTCTCTAGTCAAGCCAATATGGCTCTCATCCTGGAATCCTATTGGATGAATCGCTCAATTTCTTGACCCAAATATCAGCATTTGTTAGTAGTATGATCATATTCTTTATGAAAGTAACAATACCTGTCAGAAGGAGGCCATCGGGGTCCTTTGTCACTTCCTAGTGGCCTTTGAATGAGGTTCCTTTGATCACAAATTTCAAGTTCTCTTAACTTGTTTACTTTCAACGTAGTATATGTGGCGAACTATCTGAGCAATTTTGTTGGATTGGCTAGGGTTCGGAAGAGCCACTGGATTGTTTGGCCGAGCCTCTCTTTTTTATTCAGAGGACTCCCTTGGGTTCTTCCACCTGTGATTTATGTGCTTCTTCCAAGTTAATATATTTTTCCTTTTTTGCTAGTAGACCCTCAAAACTGGTGGGCGGATTTTTCACCAATGATATAAAGAGATCATCTAGTTTTAAGCTTTGTATGAAATTGTTAATTAATATATCGAAGGTTGTGGAAAGGTCGCAGAAGGGACCTCCACCACTCTAGTATTATACTTGTTAATATAGGCACGCAAGCTTTCTTGTTAATCTTGTTTTCTCATATTCTTGTTGTTTGATACCAAAGAGGTTCAGCGTGGTGAGAGTTTTTTCTTGCTGGTAGAAATTTGTGCAAGAAGATCCTACTAAAGTCTTGAAACATTTGGATTCCTCTTGGCTCAATCAAATTAAACCACATTGTGTTACCCTAGGCGTAATTTCTCATAAACAACGTCAATTGATGATACCAAAAAAATATGCATTGGATTCGGTTTGGTGAGCCCAATACTCCAAAATGGTTCAGCAAGCGATGAAGGTTTAGCTCGGATCTGCATAGACGAACAAAAGTTAGAGGACGCTGGAAGTGTTTTCGACGTAGCCCTTCTGATGCTTAAGTCAGTACTGAGGCACATTTTAAGCTGGAGATATAAGTAGTACTAGTGATAATAATAAGTGAATGTATAAATCATGATAAATACCTAGTATTTATAGATTTAGAAGGAGCTAGATATCTTGTAGAAGAAGAACTCTTAGTAAAACAAGTAGGTGAAACAATAAATTTATTGTGAGATTTGTGCTGGGCAAAAACTTGTGTGAGACTGTCTTACGGGTTGTATTTGTGAGACATATTTTTTATTTGGATCACCCATGAAAAAGTATTATTTTTTATGCGAAGAGTATTACTTTTTATTGTGAATATGGGTAGGGTTGACCCGTCTCACAGATTATAATCCGTGAGACGGTCTCACATGAGACTCACTCTTTGTGATGACCTAACCTTATCAGATTATAACTTTTGAATGTCTACAGAATCTTTGCGATACTATTATTATCTAAGAAAATTTGTCCATGTGTTTTACATTAGTAGGACTTTGTAGGCATTTTTCCCGAGTATAATACTAAACTCTGAGAGCCATCAATTTCTGTAGAGGGGATCGTCAATTTCACAAATGGCCTTGGGGTTCGGAAATTATTCGGGCTGAGTCTTGTATAATACGGGTCGGATTTGAGCCGAGTCAGGTCGGATTTACAGGGTATCGCCTTTCTTGTTGGAGTTATTTTTTTTATGTAATTCAGACATTTAATATTTAATTTATTGCAGAAAATTATTTCTATTGACCACTTACGATTATAAATTTAGAGAATTGACAGATTCTTTCTTATATCGCAAATTTTTTTTCCGAACAATACTCGTGCCTCAAAGTTGACTTTTACATGCATACCCCTGATTCTTTTATGTTTTATACACAATTAAAGGGCAAAGTTGTGAGTTCTCACAATGGAAAAACTTTACCCTTTCGTGGGCACTTTTACAGGTAGTATAGATAGATGTAGAGATAGATCGTTGGCAATTTTACAGGTAGTACAAATATAGGTATATGTATATAGATTACCAACACACCAATACCTGAATGGTGTCATACAACTAGAATATAAATAACCCTTTCAAATAGACAGGACTCGCAGTAAATCCCCGAAACATTCAAAACAATTGTTCATAGTAGTGTATAAGTTAAATCTGAAAATTGTAAAACTATTTCTGAAATGAAACAGAATAGGAACCAGTATTCGGATCTTTGACAGCTTTAAAATTGTCAACGCTCATGCCAAAACGGCCCAAAATAGAATTTCCCATTTCTTTCAACTTCCCTGCACTCCGAAGAAACAGGTAATCAATTTTCATGAAGACAATATACTTCATCAGATTGTAGAAACATACGTTGTTGTTTTCTATCAAATAAGCTAAATGATATATCGACTAGGTGAACCAACCTATAAATGGAACTGCTACCTGTGCCATCGTCCCCAAAGGGGAATATTAAATCGGGGTGTCCGGATGTCAGGAAAGTACACAATAACATAAAACTATATCCTAGTGATGAAACAAAGGAGCAGACAGAGACAGTCAAGGATTTCACCGCTGACTTCTTTCCAAGAGGAATATATGCAGATGCAAATATCAGAAACAATATTTCCTACAGAATTTCATGATTGTGTGTGTGATCAGTGACTTTCTTCTTTTTTCCCTCAAATTTACACTTCATTAACTTAGTGTGAGAGACAAAGTATAGCAACGACCATCATCCTCAAGTAGTCATTTTGATAAAATAATAATAATAATAAATAAATAAATAAATCTGAGGTAATTGGACCATTTGGGATCTTTCGATTTGATGGTGGGGATCCTAGTGTCCAGTAATCTAACGCCAACTGAATTTCAAAAAGACCGTGTACACTTATGTAAGTGATTGTGCTTCAACAAGACGTCAACCAGGCAGCAAGCTTTTATGTAGCAACTCAATTCTAAAAAGACAAGGAAACAAAAGGAAAAACTACTTGCAAGGATTAGTCATTTAAACTTTACCGATCATCTCTTCCTTCATTTTTTCACGTTTTTCTTCTGCTAATGGCTTCAGACGGATAATGGTTCGCCTAGCTTGATCATTCGACTGATCCAATTCCAAGACTTTTGTCATGTCTAGCAGCAATCAACAAGAAAGAGTTTCAGACAAGATTCAAGTAACTGCAAGTTTTGAGTCTTTTGACAAAAATGATTCAGTACCATATGAGATATTAATAAGTTTACGCACAAGAGACAATAGGCAAACACAATATCAGCTTCATCCAAACTACAAAACAAGAGCACGTGCAGGAATCTCATAAAAAAACAAAAATTTGATACAAGTAATGTTTGGCAATATGCCGATTCCTAGAAGTTGAACAAGATTTTAGTACAGTCGCCAGAAAAAGAAATAGTACATTAGACTAAGGCATATGTGGAGGTCATGATTATCTATACCACATTACCACCAAATACCGTTTTGTAATCCTATGAGGAGACATACTGACAAAATTGGAGTACTCTATCAAATACAGCACTATGTCATTCATTTTTGATAGGAACACTTTTCCTTATATCTTCTTTCTGCAGAAGTAGGGGTTGGACTCTTAAATTGTCAGGCTCCTTATCCAACATCTGATAAACATGATTAAATAAAGGCCAGTGCAAAACATGTCCTGATGTAAACATTGCATTGCAAAACATGTGATAAAAAGAAGGTATCAAATAACAATTAACACTTATCCTCCACAATAACAGTATTGGATTTTCGTTTTTGTGTTACGTTTACCAGCAATTGACTCTTCATAATGTTCAAGCTTCTCATGTGCCTCCCCTCTTCTTAATAAAGCTTTCACGTAGGTGGGATTCAGCTCTAGTGCCTTTGTACACTCCTTAATTGTCTCTTCATGATTTCCCTGATCACGAAGGAAGAAATCAATAGCCACAAAAGTCATATTACAACGAAAGTAACTGCCCGATTCCGATTGTACTAGTCCAAGACACGTAAACTTGTGCCTCTTTGCCCACCTCATTGTGGACTGAAAAAGCATATTTTAACTTCTAAAGTGCTCATCTAACGAATCTAAGCAAACATGATGAATGAATTTGATTTGAATGGAGAAAATTTATGCCCAAAGGAGAGCTTGCAAGTATATTATGCATCATCGATGCTAGACAATAGAAAATTATTCTTAACCACAATCATGAGGAGCATACCAATTTGGAGAAACAAGCAGCTCTATTTGCATGGCATATTGATCGTATTTCAGTAGACGAAAGCACATCTTGGACAATTTGTATTGCAAATTCATATTTCGCTAGTGCATCTTCATACTGTCCAGCTTTAAATAAGGAATTACCCTCCAGTTTGGCGTCATTTGATTCCTCTAAGACTTTCTATTTAATGAAAAACAAAATATTGAAAGTGTAAGTAAACATTAGTTATGGCAAGGTGTTAGCATAACTTTAGATTTATACATAAGAATAAGAAACAACTAAGTAACATGAGTCCGTAAGTTGTCTTATATCTAAATTCCCAAAAGGTGATTAACTTAACATAGACAAGAAAGTAATAAAAAGTGCTCTAGCCAGACGAGCTCTAGTCATTGAGGTTGATGGATTTCACATGAAACAAATAAAAAGTGCTCAAATTCATTGATTTCAAATTCCTTGACTTGTTTGGAATTGAAGTGAATTTCAAATCAACTCTATCAATCCAACTATCCAGCACGACCTGAATGTATTTTATACTTCTTAATTACTAACAGGCGTCATCCAACAGTATCCTAACTCCTGCCATGTACAACAGATTTTGAAACATAGCTTCTAATCACAAATTCATTTCTGTCAAAATAATTTTCATAATTGAAACAAAGAGTACATTTGCAGCATAAAGTGCTAAATATCCCATAACTGAGTCGTCCTATGTTTCAAGAGAATATGAGAGAACATGTCCAAATACAGCAAACAAAACTTCTTAGCAGTCCAGTTTCAAATCCATTCTAACATCAATTGCATAAGTTTCCATGAACCAAACATCGAAATTACATTCGAACAAGCGAAAACATAGTCAATACATAGCAAGCAGACTAAAAATTTCAATAGCCTTGCCTCATTGACTTCACTCTCGACGCAGTCAGACGTTTCATGCTGTTCTTCGTCCTTGACACGGCTTACCTCAACATCGTTGTCGTTAACACTCGTTAAACTATCAGTATTCTTGTTATCCGGACAATTTTCTGATCCTGGAACGGCGTCGTACAGTCGGTTTCACTGGCGGTCTCTTACCCATCGGACTTCGTATCCCGCAACCGGCGCCGGTGATTTTGATTGAGATTGGAACTGCTTTCAACGGCTGGCTCTTCTTCCATCACAGCCATTTCGTCTCCCTAAATTTTCAATTTTTCAAGGTTTTCAGGGTTCCCAATCTCGACTTTCTTCGCCGTTAAAGTATTCTTCCAATCTCGACTGCTATTGTACTACGACACCTTTTATTAAATTTTTTTATTACTTCTGGAACTAATTAACAAACCGTTTTTCATATATTATCCGAGATTAAAATAGTAATTAAACCGCACCGCATATGGTTGGTTATTTTTTATACCTCGAATTTCCATACAAAAAGGCGAAAATTGCTTTATTAACTTACATTTAATTTCATGTTTCGAAAATAAATTAAAAACAATATAATAATTTTGTCATTAAAAATCGATATTTTTTTATTATTTTTTATAATTATTATTATTTTCAAGTGAAAATAAAATAAAATTACTTATTATACAGGTTTTTATTATGAGCAAAAACTTGTGTGAGACGATATTACGGATCGTATTTTGTGAGACAAATATCTTATTTGGGTCATCCATGAAAAATTATTATTTTTTATTGTGAATATCGGTAAGATTATCTGTCTCACAGATAAGAGTCATGGAACCGTATGATAAGAGACTATGTACTCTTTATTATGTTTATCCACATGTCTCACCACCAGGGCTGTGGGCTTAGGCTAATTCTTGCTCGGTTACTCGGATCCATATTTAAGTCTAACCCAAGAATTTGGTTCAAATCTGTTTTTCAAATTCACAAAATTAAACTAAAAATACTCTTCTAAAAAAAGTAAGCTAAAAAAACTGAATAAAATAATCAATAATAATAAGTATTAGATTTCTATTTTTATTTTATTACTAGAAAACAAAATGTGCATTGCAAGTTGAAAAATGTTGTTTTTGTAAAAATAAATATTCAAATGAATTGATGTCACATCAATTTTATTTTATTTTATTTTGAAGTTAATACATAATATGATAAATATAGTTTGATGTGTGTATTAACACATTAAATTTTGATATGGGAAAATTTGTAATCACTCCCATTTTCCAAACTCATCTTTCTCTTTACTCCATACCCCTCTAAATCTTTGTTTTAACTCCGCATTTTTTTAAAATTTTCAAAAACATCCTTAATTCTTATGTCTTTGATACGTGACATTGTTATATCTATCGAACATTTTCTTGAAGACATATAGCTCCTAAGACATACAGCTACGTAAGGTTTCCAACATATATATCATGCTCAAATGATCGATTTTTTTTATATAACTGACCCATCATGCTTCCTTATAATAAATTGAACAGTTTACCTTCTTGACCAGAGTACCGTCGAGTTATATCCACCGGGTTTTATAGACTGATCCTCACAGCCTAACCACACAGTCGCAATAGATGGTTCCTGACGCAAATTCCTTCAACAATACTTAGCACAACCTTGTTTCGTTCCTACCTCAGGGTGTATAGTAAAGTAGTTCAATTTAAAACTAATACAAGAGAGTGGCAAAAGCCTTTGGTTCTTTTATTCAAACATACAAGATATATGTTGCGTACTTTCCTTCTCGCAAGCGCACGGTTGTCAAGTTTTAATATATGTGAGTAGAGTATCGTTCCCACGAGCAGTGTAAACTAAAAAATATATCAATGGTTGTAATCAGAATAGTCCCGACTTTATCTAGAAAATTCAGTAAAATGTTTGGTTTGCTTAAACGAATTAATTAAAAACAAAGAATTAATCTAATCACGGATTTGAGAAATAACAATGATAAAAAAATATCTAGAGAAATAATTTCACTAAGTTTCCACGATAATTATTCTCAGTTAAATTTATATTAATGAATTCTAATTATTTAATGGCCAAGAAAAATTAATTATTTTATTCCCATTTTCTGAAGTGACGAATAAACTGTATCATTCAAACCTCGATTCAAACATTCTTAATAAGAATCTAAATTTAAATGATAAATGCAAACGATGTTCTTGCCTAAGCCTCGCTAAAGTTATACGCCTTTCGAGTGATATAAACATTCAACGATATGTATCTAATGATCTATAATTCTAGTCCCTCTCCCGAGTTGTAGAATTAATCAGACAACACACAATTTATGGCCAGTAAATTACACTAAAGTAAACACAGAGAACACAATTAAACAACAACATAATTCAAATAAATAAACCACATCAAATCATCGTGTCCAAAAAGCTACATCATTCTCCAGAATGGAAAATTAGTTCATGACGAATTCTAAATAAAAACAAAACATGTTTGAATATTTAGAAATCGAAATAATTGAAAATAAATATGAAGGAATCAGATAACAAATCGAAAGTGGCGTCTCCGTCCCCAGATCTGTCGTTCTTCATATTTGTGATCGTTCTTCGCACTCCGGATCTTCATCTCGTGTTTGTGCCTGCTCTCCCGTGTGTTTTTCTCTCCAAAACGGCGTCCTTTTTTCTGAACCCTTGTCTCTCCTTTTATTTCTGTGTCCGGGCCTGTAAGTTGAAATCCCATTTGCTTGTTTCGCCGCCATTACCGACGCGGCAATGGGCATGCGGTGCCTAGGCGCCCGTCATTCGTGAGTGTGAGCGCCGTCGTGATGCTTGTTCCTTAGCGCCTAGGCGCCTGTTCTTCGTATATGAGGCGCCGCGGCACTTCTTGGGCAGCTCCTAGGCGCTTGTACTTCGAACAAATGAGCGCTGCGGCACTTCATTGTGGCGTTGCGGCTCTCTTCTGTCGCAGTTTCACGCTCAAAAATATCTTTGATTGCTCTAAACCATCCAATAGTTGTTTATCCCTTGCACAACACAAAAACAACAAAAATCAAGCATAATTTTGTTCGAAACCATCATAGATCAATGGATTAGCATATAAATTAAGTTGAATTCTTGCACTTATCAAACCCCCAAACTTGAACTTATGCTAGTTCCGAGCAAAATAAAAGTAAAAAATAGGAATTCAATCAACAAGTAATGATAACGACTAACAGTCATGGACATGCAATCATTGATCTTGGCCTCCGACTAATCCATTTTTTTTATGTAATTTATAATCACTCAAGAGTCACGTGCGTGAATGTTCATTTACCCAATCAAATGCTCAAATTAATTTACAACACCCACTAGCCTTATAAACTCAAGCGATCTTCAGTTCAGTTCAAACCACACTTCATTAGTATACAAATTCACTTACACAGATCCCAAAGGACTTTATTTGTAACTGTTTGGTTCAATAGGTTTTCAACATAAGTACACAAAGCAATGATGTTACACAACGAGATGCTTACATGCAAATGATTAAAGTTCATACTTGCTAACCATGTTTCTCAAGTATCCATAAGCTTGACTTGAAAAAAATTCTTCACTAGTATATTGGATAACTGTGACAAAGTTAATAGGTCTTGTAGGCTAGTAACGTTAAGCTATGGCTCATTGCTACAAGAAAAGGTATGGAAATCAAAATTTGAGAGAAATAATCAAATTTTCATCATCTCCACTCTCATTTAATTCACCATCACTTTATTGTTTTCTTCCAAATCATATCCTCCAATTCCCATATTTTTCTTTTTCACCACTTTTTTGATTCATTCCTTTGATTATTTTTCTTCTTTTTGTCTCTTTTTCAACTATTTTTTTGCATGTTTAATTTTTCTTTTTCTTTTCAAGGAGTATTTGAATCATCACAACACCAATGAATTTATTTCTCTCAAAATTTAGGTAGGACAACAATAAGTGGATAAGATTCATTAGGTAGTTTTTGTGGGATGTAGAATAGATACAAGTGGGGGCTAATTGTATGTCATTGACACACACCAGTTGATTTTTAATAGGCTCAAAATGGGACATTAGGGATATTTCATGTTGATTTGTAGGCTCAAAGGCTTAAACGGTTCCAAAGATTGCCTAAATAATTCCTATGTAACATATTATCCGTATTTCGCCTCGAAAAGTGTTCGAGCAAGTTCTAGATTTCCGTCAATCCATTAGTCAACTCACACAAACCAATCATATGCATTTTTCAATCAAAATGATATATGAGATAGGTGCACAAAGAAAATTCAAGCATCTCAATCGACTCGAGACTCAATAGGCTCACAATGGAAAATAAACAATGAAAAACTAGCCCAAAGATATTGAGAAAAATTGCCTAGATCATCTCTGTTTTTGCAAAAGTGTCTGTTAATATCATGTGAGAATTACTAAAAATCAGATCTCCATTGTCCAATTAGCATCACAGGTTTGTAAATTGTACCTAAGCATCGATAGTATCAACAAACATGACAGTGCAAAAAAAAATTTTTGTGACTCTCAAGTTATCATAAACACATGTTTTCAGAAACATAATTTCATTCTCATCATCGGCCACACAATGATTTGTCCATGACTCTTTCTAACGACTCTAACATGCAATCATTAATTTTTTTTAAAACAAACTAGACTCAACTATGCAGGGAATAACTAATCATGCAATTCCTAAAATAACAATGAATTAACAGCTGAACTAAAAAAACAACTAAACTCAAAGTAAAGCAGAGTAAACGACCCCCCCTCCCCCCCAAATTAGGTACGTGCATTGTCTCAAATGTACAGTAATAAAGCAAGAAAAATAAGGGATTACGTACCTCATAAAGCGAGCATCAAGACTCGTTGTCCTCTCCTGACACGTCAAGCTCCTCCTCATCATCAAAAGGTCTGTGTCCAAATGCTGCCGGTGGTGGGAATGGCTCATCAGATGGAATAGTAGCAGGGAAATGTTATGCAAGCACTCGATGAAATTCGTATACGTATTCCTGGTGCTCGCATGTCATCCTCAATAGTCTATACATCTTGCGCTCTAATTCATCAAGACGGGGACGGCTCTGACTGTGCTCCACTCCCTGAAGCCTCTCCCAGGACCACTAGTAATTTGTCTTCTTCTCTTATCCCTCGGGAGGGGCTCAACCAATAATATATCGCCTTTCTTCCGCAGTAATGCTTCACTGTCATCCCAAGTAACCCCCGCTACATGAGAGAGGTTGGTGATCGTCGACGAATGGGGCATGCTAACAATGGATGTGCCCCGAGCAGCCTGCAAAATAGATGTCATAATCATCTGTCCTGTGTCCACTCTCCTGCCGGTGATTTTACAATAAATCAACGCTGCCTTCATCTTCGTCACATCAAACACATGCCCAGATGGCATAACCGTGAGGCTACAAAGCGATACCAGTTATAACCGCCATTTTCATAGATGTCGCAGAGAATGTGATCGGGGCTCATTGATTGTTGAGCTTCCAAACCGTGCCCGGCTCACTTAGTGTGGTTATTATTGTCTCGTAGGGATACGATTCTCGCATGAACAATGTGTAATCATCAGTGTCGAAATCAGGCTTCGATTACTGAGAATTGATTGTTTTGCTATCGAAGGCAACTCTCCGCCCCCAAATCTTCACGTGAAAATCCTCATGCCTAACATTAAGATTGGCATAAAATTCCCTAACGAGGGACATCACAGTATCGGCAAGGGGCTTCACAAACTCGTCCCAATTTCGATGCCTAGCAATAACCATTGTCTCACAACTCGAGTGGTTCTGATCCATGCCTCTTTCTCTCTGCATATTTTTGTCTATCAACTTAATATAGTTTTCAGCTGCTACTGCATCCCAGAACCGTCGTCTATCAAAACTGGCAGTAGACGACTCGCCATCCCCAGACTCACCACGCTTATCTTTCTTTTTCGGAGGCATAATTCAATTCAATACAAACCTTGTTCAACAAAAATTTTCCACCAATGCCTCAAACAATATTCTACGATATAGCATCCACAATATTAACACAATCCATCACTTAACGATCCCCTCTAACATGAAATATTCTCAATCCAACAATACTTGAAAACGATTTTACTTAGAACATTTATCGAACACCTTTTCTACACCAATTCTAGAATCTTATTCCTTCAAATTTTAAAATTATATTGAAAATTTACAAGACCAAGAACGATTACCTTTTGATAGGGTACCCAAAATATGCTTGTAATTCCTCCGATGTTGGCTCGTTGAAGAACTTTCTTTGAAATTTTTTAGCCAAAAAGGTGTTTAGGAGTGATAAATTTAGGTGGAATTTGTTTGAGGATGATTTGTGTGGTGTATTGTGGTGTTTTGAAGGAGAAATTATGGAAGATTTATGGGGATGGGAAATTTTCGTCAGGTGGTGGAGAGTTGAGACGCGGCATTGCTTGATTTAGGGCAGAAGTAGAATGAACTCTCGACACACGGTGCTAAAACTTCAGCCCATCTGGCGCTGCGGCGCTGATTACTAGAGCCTAGGCGCTTGTCTAATCGAAAATTTAGTGCCACGGCGCTTGATTCGTAGCGCCTAGGCGCTAAGTCTTCGTATGTTGTGGCACAGCGGTGCTTGCTGTATGGCGCCTCAGCGCTAATTTTTCCGAAATTTAGTCCAATTAAGCTCATTTCCACGCCCGGTTCATCTATTACCTTCATAATAGAGCATATATCAATGTATACTCATCACATGCAGAGTTAAATAAAATACGAAAACGTAAAAGCAATTATACTACTGAAAATGAATAAAATAACGAAAGCAGTAAAAGATACTGGTTGGGTTGTGTAACGTACCGTAATTTTGAACTACTTGAAATTTGCGAAAAATATAAACATTTTCTTAATTAAGTGATAAATCTTCAAATTTTTTTAAAAATAAACTGTTCATCCAAAATAGGATCAACAAAAAGATCCCAAATAAAGTTTGCTAAAAATACTTGCTTAAAATCTCATAAACGATAACGTGAAATCAGAGTATTTGGAACAACATGCATAAAAATATTCTTAAAAACATGAGCGGTCCTCGGGTTTAGCCTCCAGCACAGACCGATCCGACTCACTGGTCCCCACTCCTCGTCTCCTCATACTCGTTCTCACCTGCATCGATCAAGTCTAGTGAGTCTAAAGACTCAACATGTATAAAATGGAGATAACAAGTAATACGTAATAAAACCACATGCATCTTTAAAGTAAAGCATACATACTTGAAACTTGAACGTAACAACATAAACATATACGTGCCATTATCATAAACTTTTTATAAACATACTTTCATCATACATACTGGAACATGCATAACTTCCTCATTTTGCGTAGAGATATGTTTCAAAGCAAGTGACTCATACATAAATGTGTCTGATCAGACTAAACCACATTACTGGGCTGACAGGAAAAATCCACTGCCATATACATGAGATCCCCGGTCATGCTTTACCGGGTAGATTGGTCTCTGGTCATGCTTTACCATTTTCCAATCCTGATCTAAACCCGGTCATGCTTTACCGGGGTGGAGAGGTCCTCGGCCACGTTCACCGACTTCGAAACCCGTTTATAGTTGAGAAGGTCCCCGAACACGTTCCTCGGCTTCCAAACCCGTTCATAATTGGTCACAAGACATTTAACATACCTCAAAAACATAAAATATTTTCTTTTGCACGTCGAACATACTTAAAAATGTCAAGGGCTTTGTTGGAACATTCTGGACATGCTGTCCTAACAACAGCAGCAAGGATTCAAGAGATCTCAACGAAGCCTGCAACCAAAACTTCAAGAACACATTAAAAACGCATTTTCAGAAAAGTGCAGTTTGAGCAGTCCCACGAAAACGACCATAAATCACTCATTCATTATCCAAAAATTACGAATTATTGTTAAATCGAAGATATCAAAAAGTACTACGTTTTATACGTTGAAACTTTTTCTAGAAAATCGACCGAAAAGTTGAAGTATTTAAAATGACTGCAAATTCGTGTTTTGAGATCCAAAAATCGTTTCAAAAGCGATCCACTCATTTTTGCTCAAACTTTTGCATAACATACACATGTTTTCCATTCACTACACATCAAAATAATTACTATGACAAGATCGATGCGAAAAGGAAAAGAATATACATGCCTTTAATCTTTAAAGTTACTGAAATGACGACACCGAAGCGGGAAGGATGCGAGGGTTGATCCGGAACGATTTGTGGCTTAATTTCTTGAAGAAAATGAACGAAAAATTGCTGGAAAATTACAGAATATGGGCGGTTGTTGAACTCTCCAAGAACCCTAGCCTCTTACTCAAATAGATGAAGTAGAAGTGAAAATGAAGCGTGTGTGTGTGTGTGTATGCATAGTCGTGCATATGTGTGTGTGAGTTTTGGTATAAAATGGTAACGTGTGTGAGAGTGATAAATACGGGTAATTAAGGTTAATTATGTTAATTAAATAAATAATAACCAATTACATTCTAATTAGAATGCTAATAATATGCTAACATATTAATCACTTTACTAACAATCTCATATTTAAAAATAAATATGCAATTGATAAACCTTAAAAATTTTAAAATCTTAAAATCATTAAATAAATAAATTAGGTTATAAAATGCTTAAAACTAAATAAATCATTTAAAATGCCACAATCCTAACTTAAAACTAAAATACCACATTTTAAAAATCCTCAAATCGTTGCTGGTCTTTTTTCCTCGATCACGCATCGAATAATCGCCTGAAACATGAAACTCAAGAAAATATTTTAATGTGCATCAAATAAACATGTAATAATTTAAAAATACAAATCATAAATCATGCATCTATATATAAGATCATTTTAAAATTAAATAAATAATTTAACAATTTAATAATTCCATGGGTTTTACGTGTACCGAATTTGGGCTCTACAGGTTGCCTCCCAATAAGCGCTTGGTTTAACGTCGTCAGCCCGACTGTCACCAGTCTGTTCAATTTGGTTCGCTCAAATTGACAATGTCGATATTCCTTACTTCGGTCCCATAGTAAGCGTAACCCGCTGTCCGTTCACCTTGAAGGTTCTTTCATCAATGCACCTTATCTCGATAGCCCAATGAGGATACACTGTCTCTACAGAAAATGGCCTTGACCAACGCGACTTCAGCTTACCAGGAAACAACTTCAAACGAGAATTGAATAATAGTACTTGTTGTCCCAGTTTGAGCTCCCTTCTTATAATGAATTTGTCATGCCACTTCATAGTCTGCTCTTTGTAGATCTTGGCATTCTCATATGCGTCATTTGGAATTCCTCCATTTCATTTAGCTGCAATTTTCTGACATCGCCAGAAGCTTTCAAGTCAAAGTTCAACTTTTTAACTGCCCAGAATGCTCGGTGTTCCAATTCTAGCGGCAAATGGCATGCTTTCCCAAAGACTAGCCTATAAAGAGACATCATCCCAATGGGTGTTTTGAATGCAGTTCAGTATGCCCACAGCGCATCATCCAATTTGAGTGCCCAATCTTTCTGGTTGATGTTAAACGTCTTCTCTAATATTTGTTTAATCTCTCGGTTGGATATTTCAGCTTGTCCATTCGATTGAGGGTGATATGCTAGTGCCACCTTATGCTTCACACTGTATTTAGCCAAAAATGAGTTAAAAATTTTATTGCAAAAATGCGTATCTTCATCACTTATGATGGCCCCTGGTGTTCCAAACCTGGTGAAGATATTCTTATGCACGAATTTAGCTACAACACGAACATCATTAGTATTGGTGGCAATTGCTTCCACCCATTTTGAGACATAATCCACAGCTAGTAAAATGCAAGAATTACCAAAAGATGGGGGAAAGAGTCCCATGAAATCTATGCCCCAGGCGTCAAAAAGTTCCACTTCCAAAATATTTGTCAGTGGTAATTCATGATGCCTAGAGATGTTTCTTAACCTCTGGCATCTATCACATGATTTCACTAGGGTATAGCTATCTTGAAATAATTTAGGCAATAGGTAGCTAATAGCTGCATAGCTGCATTGTCAGTAAACACAACTACCTTTGTGCTAATCAAATAGGGTCTGAATTTGTCGAAGGCAAACACTACTGCAAGCATTTCCTTATCAGTCGTAGTGTAATTTTGTTGTGCGGCATCCATTGTGCGGCTTGCGTAGTAGATTGCCCTAAACATCTTTTCCATTCTTTGGCCCAAGACAGCGCCCACTGCATAATCACTCGCATCGCACATTAGCTCAAAGGGCTCCTTCCAGTCCAGCACTATCATAATCGGTGCAGTCACCAATGCCTTCTTGATTTTCTCAAAATGCCTGCAAAGAATCATCATCAAATATAAAAGCATAATATTTTTAAAGCAAATTACAGAGGGGATTAGTGATCTTTGAAAAATATTTAATATATCTACGATAAAACCTCGCATGTCCTAGAAAGCTCCTTATTCCCTTGATGTTCCTTGGTGGAGGAAGTTTTTCGACTGCAACCACTTTAGCTCGGTCTACCTCTAATCCATTCGAAGACACTTTATGTCCAAGAACAATACCATCTTCAACCATAAAGTGGCATTTCTCCCAATTAAGAACTAGGTTCTTTTCTTGACATCTCTACAAAACAAAGGATAAGTTATGTAAACAATTATCAAATGAAGAGCCGAATACCGAGAAGTCGTCCATGAAGACTTCCATGATTTCCTCTACCATGTCTGCGAATATAGCCATCATGCACCTCTGAAAAGTAGCAGGCGCCCAAACGGCATTCTCATAAAAGTGAACGTGCCATAAAGACACGTGAAAGTAGTCTTCTCCTGATCCTCTGGCACTATAGCAATCTGGTTATAACCTGAATAACCATCTAAAAAGCAATAGTGACAATAACCTGCAAGTCTATTAAGCATTTGATCAATAAAAGGCATTGGAAAATGATCTTTCTGTGTGGCATTGTTCAACTTTCTATAATCAATACATCACCAGCCAGTTACAGTACGAGTAGATATTAGTTCATCATTTTCATTTCTAACCACAATTATTACACCCTTTATAGATATAACTTGCACAGGAGACACCCAACTACTGTCAGAAATAGCATAAATCACACCAGCATTTAATAACTTCATTATCTCGTTTTTCACAACCTCTTTCATTGATGGGTTCAACCTCCTCTGGTGATCCACAAAAGGCGTATATGACTCCTCCATCAATATTTTATGCATACATATAGTGGGGCTAATTCCCCTAATATCTGAAATCGACCACCCTAAAACAGTTTTATATTTCCTCAACATTTTCAATAATTTATCTTTTTCATCACAAGTAAGGGAGGGAATGATAATTACCGGATATGTCGACTTTCTCACCTAAAAGTGCATAGCAGAGGTGGCTTAGCAGTTCCTTAAAGCAGGAGAAGATGATATTACGTCAGTTTTTTCATCTATGTTCAACTCCTCAAGTTGTGCATTTTTCTTTCTTTCTTTCTGCAATCCATCAAGAGCCACGAGTTGCTCTTTCGCTTCCCAATCATATTCATTAGCAGTTCCTGCAGCACCTATCAAACAGCTCTCCAAAGGATCCCTCATTCCTGCATAATCAAGAGATACACATGAGTATATAATATCAATGCATTTACAAGTACTTATGTAAGGTCCAAAATTAAGACGACGCAATCCAACTGCATGCAAATCTAGGAAATATGAAATGGCTAATTAATTTATTTCAATTGCTTAATTGATTATGTGACATGCATGATTATATGTCAAATAGGATTTTATTGTCATTATGCATAAAACTGTTTTTTTAAGGATGATTCAAGTTGCAATAGAAGAACGGAGACCGAGGCTAGAAAAATGTAAAATGTTTTTATTAAATAATTGTTTTTAATTATTTAAAATATGATTGATGCTTTTTCATATTTTTGAAAATAAGGTGTTTAAAGGTGTTTTTATGTGCCGGGACGAAAATTTTATCGGTCTTGGTTTTTCAACAAAAAATACAAACAGTTTTGGCAACTCGGCTAATAAAATCACAAACTTATTTAAACAAAACTATTTTTAATAATTTAATTAAGCACTAATGGGCTTAATTTGTATGTTTATTAGGCCTAAGCCTTGTTAGTTGATTATTTATGTATTTAAAGTGTAAAACCCTACCCTAAACCCTCATAGTTCACGCCACACACCCTCAAAAATCTCTCCATCAGCTTACACGACACACACACATCATAGTTTGAGGAAAAAAATTCGAGAGTTGCTAAGGGAACACAAGCCTAGGCCCTCCTCGTCGCCGTTCTTCGTCGTCAACATATAATCGTGGGTTTAAAACGCAAAGGCACGCCATACATATCCTTTTCTCATCTATCACACCGTATTATTGATTTAAAACACTGTACTAATATTTCGTAATATTGCCTACACATGTGATAAAACTCATGAATTTATGTCCCAAATCATGTTTTGTTATTGCACAAAAGGGCTGCCATGATTAGGACTTGTTCAAGCAAGGTTTTTACATGATTTAAGCTCCTAGAACACACACCATACACACGGCTACCACAAAGGAAACAAGCTGGTTCGTTATTTCTATTTGGTGATCTTGAGGGTTTGGTTTTGGGGTGTATGTGGGCATGGCTTGGCATGGCTGGGACCAAGGCTAGCCAAGTTCATGTGTGAGTCAAGTAGAGAGTCCTAGAAATCTATGACTTGAGTACAGGGCTCGGGAAGGAGTCCTAGCTTGCTAGGACTCCCACCCGAGAAAGGATTGCTGCGCGTTCTTAAGTGCAGCAGCACGCATGGGTTGAGGGGCTCGGTCTAGAGTTGAGGGCTGGGCTAGAGGGTGTCCTTAGTGTCCTAGGTTAGTGCACATGAGGCTGGTTCAAGGGCTGGGGTATTGGCTAGGTCCTAGGCGCGAAGTTAAGGAGTCCATATCGCATGAGAGATTCGGCCGAGAGTTTGCAGCTGGGGTTGTGGCTCACGGTTGGGGCTAGGATTAGGTTCATGGGGTGAGGACGGTCCAGTAGGATCCACAGAAGGGTTAGGAAGGGGCTGGCTTGTGGTGGCTTGGGCTTGGCTCGATGGAATCACAAGATGGCTCAAGGGTGATCAAGCATGTCCGAACTAGGGTTTTCCTTGCTAAATAAAATTGAAACGTGGCTCCCGCGGTCGAGTCATGGTGCACGAGGGCCAAATAATTATTAAAAATTTAAGTTTTCGGTTTAGGAATTTTATATTAAAGTTTGGGATTTTTCGGGATTAAAACCGCCGTAAAAACGAACAAATAAAGATAAATTAAAAAGCCTAATATTTAAGCTAATTAAAATTGTGGAAAAATTAATTTAAGCTTAAATAATTATTTGGGATATTTCAGAGTCAATTAAATTAAGAAAAAGTCAAAAAGAGAGAAATTTTATGTATAGGGGTAAAACGGTAATTTTACACCCGAAAATTAGTAAACGTCATGGCAGTGCTTTGAATGCTGTTTTACATGCTATTATGATTTTTTTAAAGGTTTAAGGATTTGCATATGCTAAAATATTTACTTTAAAGGTTTATGGAATTTTATGATTCATTTATGGAAATTATGATGAAACACTAAAGTTAAAAAGGATTTGTTGCATGCTTGTTTTTAAAAGGAAAAGAATATTAAATGCATGATTTTTATAATGTGATGAGAATGTAAAACGTTGAAGGAAGTGAAGTAATTGTGACTATTGCGGATATGAGGATAAGAATGGGGATATCGTGAGGGAAAAGGCCTCAGATGGAACCCATTGTGGGAGAAGGCCCCAGAAGGAGCCCGGCGATCCTATTTCCATTCTATGAGGATAGGCCAAGGATCAGTTGACTGAGAGAGTGTCGTTGATGTCCCCGCTGTCCAGTAACGTGGTTACATGTAGATGGATCCATCGACTTTATGAGGATGAGGAAATTCACAATTAACGATCTAAACTAAATAAAAAAGAAAAATATTTATGGTCATGATAAAATGATATATGTTATGAAATGAGGAAAAGAGAGAAGGTTGAGTTTTATGTTATGCATATCATGAAAATGTTATTTTTACAAAAAAAGTATCTTTCACTGTTGTATGTGATTTTATACGTATTAATTGTTATCAAGATTATGGTGTGTTGAGTCTTTAGACTCACTAAGTGTGATGGATGCATGTGATTATGACGTTAATGTTACTGGAGGTCTTGATGGTTGACCTTGCTAGACTGTCGATGCACATAACCCGAGGACCAGCGCTTCTACTTTTCCGCACTCATGATTTATGTTTATGATTATGTTAAAAGATTTTAAGACATTTTATTTATGCTTTGAGAGATTTTGAGAGGTTTTAGTATGTGCTAGATTTTTCAAATTGATTGCTTTTTAGGTTTGGTATACGTTTGATGATTGACGATTTGAGTTATTTCCTTCATTTTTCAAATATTATTGGTTGTTTATTTTAAAAATGGTGAAAAAATATTATATATATTTGGTAAGGGTTTGGCCGAAATCATGAGAGGTTTTTTTTTAAAAAAAAATTCTAGTACTTTAAGTAAAAAGAATAGCAGACATTTCAACTTACCTCATTCCCTTCATGGCATGATAGATATTAAATATGAATGATTCTCCACCAACTCTTAGGGTGAGTTCACCCTTATGTACATCTATCAATGCTCTTCCACTCGCCAGAAACGGTCCCCCAAAGATTAATGGGGTATCACGATCCTCTTCTATATCTAAAATCATAAAATCAGCTGGAAAAATAAATTTATCTACTTTTTCTAGTACATCCTCAACGATTCCACGTGGATACGTGAGACTTCTGTCTGCAAGCTGTAGGGTGATAGTGGTTTGTTTGACCTCTCCAATCTCCAATTCCCTATAAATAGAAAATGACATCAAATAAATATTTGCTCCTAAATCACATAAAGCTCTACTACATTTAGAACCACCAATAAAAAAAAGAATAGTAAAACTCCCTGGATCTTTTAATTTTTGTGGTAGCTTCTTTTGCAGAATGACGCTACACTATTCAGTCAGCTTCAATGTCTCATATTCCTGCAGCTTTTTTTCTTAGACATCACATCTTTAATGAATTTTGCAGAATTCGGCATTTGTTCCAGAGCATCAGCAAATGGTATGTTGATGTGAATTTTCTTAAAAATTTCTAAGAACTTTGCAAACTAATCATCCAAATTCTTCTTCTTGAACCTTTGAGGATATGAAAGAGTTGGTTTCAATATAGGAGGTCATTCAACTTCAACATCAGCTTTGGATTCCTTAGTTTCACCTTCTTCAACTGTCTTCTTACTTTCCACTCTCTCTTTGGGACTTTGTACCTCCAATTCTTTTCCACTCCTCAGAGTGATTGCCTTGCACTGCTCTTTTGGATTAACTTCTGTGTTACTTGGAAATTGACCCCTGTTCTGATCTCTCAATGCGTTAGCGAGCTGTCCGATTTGCTTCTCCAAAGATTTCATCGTGGCACCCATATTTCCTACGTGAGTCTCCATATTGTCAAGACGAGACTCAATCCTCACCATCCTTTTTCCAGATTCAGCAACAAACGTTCCCACTAAATCTTGAAATGAAGGCTTTCCTTCCCTTTTTGATGTATTGAACTTCGGAGGAGGATTCAATACATTTTTATTATTTGCATATGAAAAAATTTCATGATTTCTCAAATCAGGATGATATGTATTAGGGGGAGGGTTACCTCTATATCCTCCATAGCCTCCAAAGTTCCTGTTGTTGATGTACTGAGCTTCTTCAGGAAACGATGGTTCTTCAGCAACAATCGATGGACTCTCAGTCTCTGATGTATTCACCTTATTCATCGCTGCTATTTGTGTGGTCAGTGCAGATACCTAGGCAGTGAGTGACGTAACAGGATCCACATAATAAACTCCAGCTGTCTTCTTTACTCCTAATCTCTTGTAAGACCACTGGTAGCTATTTTTAGTCATCTGCTCAAGCAAGTCATAAGCTTGCTCAAGAGATTTGGCAAAGATCGTGCCACCAGCCGCTGCATCCACTGTTCCTCGTGTTTGCCCATTTAGACCGTTGTAGAATAATTGAATTTGCACCCTAGTCTTCGAAGCCATGGTTCGGGCACTTTCTCAACAATTCCTTCTATCTTTCCCATGCCTCGTACAACTGCTCAAAATCAGTCTGCATGAAAGTGCTAATGTCAATCTTCAACTGTGCAGATTTTGTAGGGGAAAGTATTTTGCCAGAAATTTCGTCGCCAGCTCCTGCCATGTTGTTATGCTCCCCAATGGAAGTGATTGGATCCATCCTCTTGCATGGTCCCTGATAGAAAACGGAAACAAATGCGATCTAATAATATCATCAGGAACATTATTAACTTTTACCATATCTCTTATCTCCAAGAACTTCCTCAAATGAATGTGAGGATCAGCAGTGGCAGTTCCTGCAAATTGGTTCTGTTGAACCATATTTATCAGTGCATGCTTCAGCTCGAAATTATTGGCATTGATGGTCCCTCGAGCAATGCGAGAATAATGAGTATTGATCACTGGTCGGAAGTGATCTCTGATAGGTACAGCCTCTGGCAGGTTATGTCTGTCATTCTCTCTGTGTTCATCCATTTCTTGGATCTCTTCTCTTCTTGCTTTTCTTAATCTTCTCGCAGTTCTTTCGATCTCTGGATCAAAAATAAGTAAGTTAGGGTTTTGCGATCTTAGCATGCACTGTCAAGCAGAAAAAAAAAATGAAAAACTCAATCAATATAAAATAAAACAAAATAAAAAGCTCTAAATTAAAATCCAGACTAATTGGTAAAAATACTGATATAAATTCAAATTTTGACACTCCCCGGCAACGGCGCCAAAAACTTGTTGCGTAATTTACCTCTCGCAAGCACACAGTTGTCAAGTTTTAATATATGTGATTAGAGTATCATTCCCACGAGGAGTGTAAACTAAAAAATATATCAGTACTTGTAATGAGAATAGTCTCGTCTTTATCTAGAAAATTCAGTAAAATGTTTGGTTTGCTTAAACGAATTAATTGAAAACAAAGAATTATTCTAATCATTGATTTGAGAAATAACAATGATAGAAAATATCTAGAGAAATGATTTCACTAAGTTTCCACGATAATTATTCCCAGTTAAATTTATATTCATGAATTCCAATTATTTCATGGCCAAGAACACTTAATTATTTTATTCTCATTTTCTGAAGTGACGAATAAACTGTATCATTCAAACTTCGATTCAAAAATTCTTAATAAGAATCTAAATTTAAATGATAAATGCAAACGATGTTCTTGCCTAAGCCTCGCTAAAGTTATACGCCTTCCGAGCGATATAAACATTCAACGATGTGTCTCTAATGAACTATAATCCTAGTCCCTCTCTCGAGTTGTAGAATTAATCAGACATCACATAATTTATGGCCAGTAAATTACAGTAAAGTAAACACAGAGAACACAATTAAACAAAATCGGAATTCAAACAAATAAACCACATCAAATCATCGTGTCCACAAAGCTACATCATTCTCTAGACTAGAAAATTAGTTCATGACGAATTCAAAATAAAAGCAAAACATGTTTGAATATTTAAACATCGAAATAACAGAAAATAAAGATGAAGGAATCAGATAACAAATTGGAAGTGGCGTCTCCGTCCCCAGATCCATCATTCTTCGCTCTCCGGATCTTTGTCTCGTGTTCCTGCATGCTCTCCCATGTGTTTTCTCTCCAAAACGGTGTCCCATTTTCTGAACCCTCGTCTCTCCTTTTATTTTCACGTCCAGGCCGTAAGTTGAAAACCCATTCGCTTGTTTCGCCGCCATTAGCGCCGCGACGCTGGGTGTGTAGTGCCAAGGCGCCCGTCATTCGTGAGTGTGAGCGCTGCGACGCTTGTTCCTTAGCCCCTAGGCGCTTGTTCCTCGTATGTGAGGCACATCGGCGCTTCTTGGGCAGCGCCTAGGCACTTGTACTTCGAACAAATGAGTGTTGTGGAGCTTCATTGTGGCGCTGCGGCTCTCGTCTATCGCAATTTCACGCTCAAAAATACCTCTGATTTCTCTAAACCATCCAATAGTTGTTTATCCCCTGCACAACACAAAAACAGCAAAAGTCAAGCATAATTCTGTTCGAAACCATCATAGATCAAATGGAGTAGCATATAAATTAAGTGAAATTCTTGCACTTATCAATATTATTAGATAGTAACCTCCTGTAGAGGCTCTTGTAGAGGAGGAAAAACTTGTTTAGGTACTTATAGTAGCCGAAGTGAAAACACACATAAACTTGAAAGAAAAAATTAAAATATTTGAAAGAAAATGAAGAGGTTGAGTGATGAGTTCATCTTCCTTATGCCTACTTATTTATAGAAGCCCTTCGAATTTGATTTTCGGACTTCAAATTCTTGCCATTGCTTTTCTTTATTGTGATCCAGCTATATTTGGCATTATCTCTTGAGTGGGTTGAGTGGGTAGTTGAATGGTCTCTCCAATTTTTCTTGATTTGTCTTCTTCTAGATCATTAATCCAAAAATAGCTTGTTCTTCTGATTTTATCTCCTGACATAATTAGTAGATATGTGTTGGTATCATATCAGCTGAGATCTCGTTCCCTTCTCCTTTTAACAGTTTGTAGAGATCTTTAAATTTCATCAGCTGCTTTCTTAATGCTTTAATCCGTCTTTTATAAACTTTAAGATATGTAGCATACATTTTTCTTTGGTTCTAAATTTCGGTTTAAATCTTGTGTGATTTTCTTGTTCTCATTTATTCTTTATTTATTGTTGTTTGGGTCCAAGTTTTCTTGATCATTTAGTGAGTTTATCACATGCCTACTATCTACTGTCGGGGAATCTTTTAACTTTTGTAATCCCCAAGGAAAAGTGATGGTAGTCACATATCCACTTATTTTTGCAAGGAATCTTACACTTTTGGTGTCCCCGAGGAAAACGTGGTTGTGATCCTTCACCGCTTGGTCTAGTCTCTGCAAGATGTTTTCTATCTGACCGAGGTCTGAAGCTCTTGCCAAACTCTGGCTCTTTTTGATTTGGGCATTCTGGCCAGATCTGTTCTGACCATCTTCCCACATGATCCATGTTGCATTATTTTTGACGAGTTTCTTTACTCCCTGGTAGCTTGCTGTTCCACAGAATATTTGTTTTCTTTTCGAATAAATCTTCTGCAAAGCTTTTTGTTTTTCCCGTCATGGTATTCAACAGGAATGATCCGTTTACTGAATTGTGATGAAATTTAAACGGAAAATTGACCTTGTCCATCTCAGTTAGACAGACCCACAAACCTCATGCTCTTCTGGTGGAAATGTCGTCTTCAGTTATTGAAGCAACAAGGGGTGTTTCTTCTGTAGGAGGATCTTTGATACATTTTGAACATTAACATCTGGCCTGCTTAACTTGATGAAATTAAAGGCTTCGTGAGAGCCTTTTCCTGCTGGTTCTGGTGTTGTACTAAAAAAGTATAGCTCCAGAATGTCTCCTCTAGACAAATAGTCGTTATTTGCCCATGTTTCATGCTCGGCTCTTCAATCTATTTAGGTAGTCCTGAAATTTCTGGGAAGCTTGGTGATGTAGTATAAACTGAGGCAAGAGCCCCAAATTCATACCATGCTTTTACTTCCTTTGGATATGAATTTGGTTTCATCCATACCCTAGGATATTTCAATGAAACATCAGCCCTTATTGTAGTTGTGTTAATGCCTACTCTTGTTTTTAATTTCTTTCAGCTTTGTTTGTAATCCTGAAATGGAGAAATTGTAGCTTCATTAGTATCAACCTTAAAATTACCCTTGTCAGTATTAGTTCTAAGGTTGATTTTTCCCTCTTCAGTTCCCCAAGTAAAGGGTTGGCTAGAAGACTCGAGATAAGGATCTGGAGTCTCAATTTTTGTTTCAGCCGACTCATCTGGAGATGCTCCCGAATTAACACTTGTGCTAGGGGTATTTGAATCCCCTGCTCCAAGTATAGACCCATGTACTCGAAAACTCTCTTTTTGAGAAACCAGAGGCTTCTCAATGCCTTGGAGGATATGTCTTTGTATTACAGACCATAGCTGAGTATAAGCCTGTAAACATCATGTGATTCAATCAGAGACAATTCTCTTATCGGCTTGTTTTAGCCTTCCCGCAACTTCTGCGTTTAAAGCCAGCTTGTTGAACTCGTTTTGAAGCATTTCAAGGTGTTCTCTTAAATGCCTCTGCATTTTTATGATGACATCGATATCACCGCTGTCTATCTCTTGTTAAAAAATCTGCAAGAATATTTTCATGAGATTTAATAATCACAATATCAAAAATATAATTTTGACATAATGCTTGTCATCTTAATAATCTGGCTTTCTCAGGTTTAGACTATATTCTATTTCTCAAGAAAGCATTCACCTGTGTATTATCAAATTTTAAAGTAAATTCCCTTGTAAGTAAAAATAATGGTCATTTTTCAAAAGCCCTCTTTACTGCATAGAATACTTTTTCGTTGATATGTCATCTTATGACTTCTGCATCTGAGAAGAGGCCACTACAATATTTGCATGGTTGTTCTCCTTCTGGTGTGAGCTTTGTTAAAACTGCCGCCCACCAATGATCACCGGCATCTGTGTATAATATCATATCATCTTCATCCTCGGGAATAGCCATTTTCAGAAGATTTTTACAAATCTCCTTTAGTTGACTAATTCCATGTGTGTGTTCTTTCGTCCATATAAATTTTGCATATTTTTTCAGTAATGGGCTAAGCACTTTTCTGTATTTTTCTAGGTTTTTAATAAATATTCCAACAAAATTAACAACTCCTAGGAAACTTTGAAGTTATTTCTTTTCTTTTATCTTGTTTGGAAAATTTTCCACCTTTTTTACTATATAATCCTGCAAAATTATTCCAAACTCATCGATTTCTATTCTGAGGAATTTAATCTTTCTTGTGGCAATGACTGATTTCTTTTCTGATAAAACCAATCCTTTTTTACAAACATCAGAGAAAATATTTAAATGTTTAATATATTCTTCCATATTTTTAGATGCGATGAACACATCGTCAATATAGACAAACATGAACTTAAATAATCTTTAAATAGATTATCAATTTTTATTTGAAATATTTGGGGTGAATTAGTCAATCTCATTAGTAATACTTCTCAAATATAGTGTCCTTATGGGATGGAGAAAGCTGTGAATTTTTTTCTTTCCTCCTGCATCCGAATTTAATAAAATTCGGATTTACCATCGAATTTAGAGAATATCTTCGCATTGCGTATGAAACTGATTAGATGTTCTCTGCTGGGTATAAATACCAATCAAACTCAAGAATATTATTAATTTCTTGGTAACTAATAACTGATCTGAGTTTGTTCTTTTTATCACACCATGATTTCTTACTAAAAATCTCGGGCTGCTATATGGTGAAATTCCTGATTTAATTAAACCAAGGTCAAGATGTTCCTTGATTATAATTTGTATATACCTCTGATCAATTATGTTCATTGAGATAGGCTTGCATCAGACAAATTCATATTCATTTCCTTCCTTAATTTTAAGGAAAGCTTTGAGTTGATTTTTGTCCCACCATGCCAAGGAATCTTCATTGTAATTTTCTTTGATCCTTTTCTTGACATCTTCAAGTGATACCTTTGATTCAATCTCTAACTCATTCTGATATAGGGCTATCTTAAGGCATTTTATTTCTTCAGGTTGGAGCTGTTTATCTGCTCTTAACTGGAGCATTGTTTTGTCACTACGCTTGATTCGAAATTGCCTTGAAGAAACATTTTCTCCAATCGGGATATTCAATTCGATTAAGATTCTGCTAGTCACAACATCATTGTATGATATGAATTATGACAAATAGAAGTGAAGACATCATTCATAACAGTGATATGTCTCATCTTGAAGAGATTTATATGTCTCATCTTGAAGGATTCACATGAATAGAAAAAAAAAAGTTATGAAAGCTTCATATAACGATCTATGGTTTCAAACAAGCATAGAGGAGTTGGAACTCATATTTTATAAAATTATCAACTAAAGTATGGATAACAAGCATATTATCCATGAAGGGCATGGCTAAGTGGCATCCTAGGAATTGGAAATACAAATCTATAGAAGTAGATTGAAGGTGATTATAGGCTCGCCCAAGCCACTTATATCGATATCATACTGAGGATATTCTCTATGGAGGAGATATCTACCAATGTATCATGGTGTCTGTAACGTACCGTACTTTTTACTACTTAAAATTTGCTGGAAAAATTAAAAAATTTCTTAAATAAAAGGCGAACCTTCAAAATTCGATAAAATAAACTGTTCATCCCCAAATATTGTTGCAACAAAAGATCTCAAATGAAGTTTACTAAAAGTAATTGTTTAAAACTCATAATCAGTAACATGAAATTAGAGTATTTGAAACTTTCGTAAAATCTAAAAATGACATGGGCGGTCCTCGGGTCTAGCCTCCTGCTCAGTCCAAGCCAACTCCTTGGTCCCCACCCGTCGTCTCCTCAAAGTCATTCTCACCTGCATCAATCAAGTCTAGTGAGTCTAAAGACTCAACACGTATAAACTAGAGATAACAAGTACCACGTAATAAAACCACATGCATCTTCAAAATAGAGTGTACATAATAGAGACATGAACTTGAACATACTTGGAACATGAACATAATAGCGTAAAATAGACATGCCATGGTCATAAAACTTTCGTAAACATACTTGCACCATACATACATGAGCATACATAACATAATTTTACGTAGAGGCATGTTTCAAAGCAAGTGACCCATACATAATGTGCCTGATCAGACTAAACCACAGTACTGGGCAGACAAGGAAAATCCACTGCCACATACATGAGATCCCCGTACATGCTTTAATGGGTGGATTGGTCCCTGGTCATGCTTTACCACATACCAATCGTGATCTAAACCCGTTCATGCTTTAACGGGTTGGAGAGGTCCTCGACCACGTTTGTTGACTTCCAAACTCATTCATAAATTGGTCACATGACATTTAGCATACCTCAAAAATAAAACATTTTCTCATTTGCACGTCGAACATACTTACTTGGTGTTGAGGGATTCGTTGGATCTAGCTTGGAGCCACTGCTGCACATACTAACACGAGTTCCAATACTTATCTTTCATAGCTTAGACGTATAGTCATGCTCACACCCAAAAATGAAATTTCCTTATGACATTCTAAATCTCTCGGGACTCGACCTCGTTTAGTCAATGTACTAAATCATAACATCAAACCCCAAAAGAATCACTAAAAGTAAGGGAGAAAAGGAAAAAAAATTAAAAAGATGGGGTCTGTGTCGGGGTTCGTGTAGGTACTGGAAAAATCTAATTTTCGAGGAAAAACTGCATGGACCACATGTCAGGGTCCGTCTACAGGTCCGTGTAGGTGCTGGAATCACGAACCAACGAAGAAACACTACACTTAAGGCTTATTCCTCCTAACTTGATCATACGGTCCATGAAACAATGCCTCGAGACCCATCCTAGGATGTTATGACATTATTCAAACTCAAACAAACGCCCCAAAACAACTACGCATCACAAACCACACAACCCAATCCGTGAACACGACCTTTGACCTCAAAATAATTACTACGACTTCTAATTCAACCAATTGCCTAACGACACGAAACGAAACACCAACAATCATCCCAACATCATTCTCGATATACCTAAGCGCAGTAACGATCACCCGTCGATCTCCAACGAAGCCTGCAACAATAAAACTTCAAGAACACATCAAGAACATATTTTTTTTAGAAAACACAGTTTGAGAAGTCCCACGAAAACGGTCATAACTCACTCATTTCTTATCCAAATAATTCTAATTTACCGTCAAATCGAAGGTATCAAAAAAGTTCTACGTTTTATATGTTGAAATTTTTCCCAAAAATTCGACCGAAAAGTCGCAGTATTTAGGTTGACAGCAAACTTCTAGTTTTGAGATCCAAAAACGTTTCAAAAGTGATCCAATCATTTTTGCTCAAACTTTCACATAACATACACATGGTTTTCATACAATAAACATCAAAATTATTACTATGACTAGATCGATTCAGGAAAAATAGAATATAAGTGCCTTTGAATCTTTAACGTTATCGAAACGACGACACCGAAGCGGAGATGGCGCGAGGATTGATTCGGAACGATTACTGGCTCGTTTTGCTTGCACAAATACACGTGAATTTCAGGGAAATTTTCAGAGAGAGGGGCTGCTGCTGAAGGTTCTTGGTTCTTAGCACCCTAAAATTTTTGCTCTCAAAATAAAAACTAAGAATGAAAGTGAATGTGTATATGTGTGTTGGCGTGTAAGTGTGTGTGCATGTGTTAGGTGTGTGTAAAAGTGTTAGTGTGTGAGTTTAGTGGTTAATTAGCGGAATTAAATGGCTAAATTAATAATTTAAAATGTTAAATAAAATTTAATCCACACTAACTTCTACAAATCCCCTAATTAAAAATAACATTCACAACGACTAAACTATAAAAGTTTTAAAATTATAAAATCACTAAATAAATAATTGAGGATTTAAAAATGTTAAAACTAAATAAATTATTTAAAATGCCCCAAACACAACTTAAAATAAAATACCGCATTAAAATTTTGCCAAAAATTTTCACCAGTCTTCTCCTTGATCCCGCCTCGAATAATCTCCTGAAACATGAAACTCGAAAAACATTTAACGTGCATCATATAAACATAATTAATTTAAAATAATGCATTTAAATAAATCATGCATGGCTAAAACTCATTTTAAATTAAAATAAATGATTTAGCATTTAAATAAATGCATGAGTTTTACGTGTACTGAATTTGGGCTCTACAGTGTCTCTTAAATGTGCCCCCCATAACTGACGAGAAGATAGAGATGATAACACGTGTTCCATACGCATTAGCCACTAGTAGAATTATATATGGTATGATATCTATGCGACCTAATATAGCATATGCATTTCGTGTTGCAAGAAAATATTAGGCGAACCTCGGCTCGTGGCACTAAAAATCCGTGAAAAATGTTTTTAAGTAATTAAGAAGGACTAATATTTTTTCATGGTTTACGGTGTTGGAGAATTAAAATTGGAATGCTACACTAATTCTAGCTTTCAATCAGATTCGAGATCAACCTCAGAATTTATATTGATGCTCAATGGTGGTGTTATTTCTTGGAAGAGTTCCAAGTAAGAAACCATTGTGGAATCCACCACCGAAGCCGAATAAACTAGTGTATCAGCTGTAGCAAAAGAGACAGTTTGAATGAGGAATTTCCTCCAAGATTTGGGCTTAATTCCCATCAGAGATTATCCAGTCCCGGTGTACTATGGCAACACTGGTATTGTATCATAATAAATAAACCCATGACCTACAAAAGCTAGCTCTGATGAAAAAATGTTCGGTGAAGATTCTAGAATCACGAATAAGACAGTGTGCAGAAACATGGGATTGCGACTAGGGCTTCGGTTTTCTCAAATCGGAAAATTCAGAAGGAAAACGGGGTCGCTATAACTTGGTTTAGTTGGATGCTCCTTTTCCGGCCAAGATTTGGCGATGAAGAAGGCAGAGTCAGATGGGAAGAGGGAGTCGAAGGGAACAACTTCTTCTTCTCTTACATTGTTTTTACTATATAGGTGTAAGTATAAGTATATGTGTGTGTGGATTAAAATATTTTTGGGCAGGCCTTACAATGCATCTTTATTTTTGGTTAAATTATAAACAACACACATATTGTTGCATGTTGTAAAAAACAATATTCGCTGCATGCCGTAATTTATACAAGTCATTAACAGCTCACGCATAGGAGCATAACATAAAAATTAATCTTCACAATGTGCTTTTAATGCACGCCGCTTGTTTCTGTAAGGTGTAACAATATGAACAGCGCACGAAGAAATTAATATCTGCATCGTGATTTTAACGCATAGCGTTGATTCCACGTTGCGAAAAGTTGATTTTTTTGTAATTTTAGCCTACACTACAGTCCATTCAGCTCATATGTCCTTATCGAATCTGCAACAAATGATATATAGAGGATTTATCAAAATTCCATAACCATGCGAAACATCTCAGAAAATATATAATGATATCACGTGAGCAACTAGTGAACCCCTTCTTTCTAAAGCACGCATATTGCTCTGGCCAGATATTTCATGCATTATTTTCTCCTCAGATCACATAGGATATTCATACACATAGGCAAGCAACGTGAAACTAGAGAACCCTAATCATTGTATCATAATCTTTGTACAAATATTTGGTCATAGAGTTATTATGTAGCTATTAGATTTCGAGGACAAAAATCTTTTTAAGGGGATAATATAATGACGCAGTACTGATTTTGGAATAATTCATTGATTAAACATGATTGAGTGACATTTATGTAAAGTAATTGGTTTGACTGATCATCAACTAGTTTTGAATCGCCAAAGGTCATCGGAAAAGTTTGGACCTTCTGAAATGTGTTCGGAGCTTCCGATATTACTCAATCTAGCTAGGTGGCAACTCGAGCACGAAATTTAGATAAAGAACCAATTCGGAACTTCCGACCTGAGTTTAGAGCTTCCTATCTCATTCATCTGACGAAGTTCAACTCGAGCACGACACATAGATACAGAGAAGGTTCGGAACTTCCGAACTCTGTCTATAAATAATTCATGCGAGATTCATTTCAAATAAGAATTTTACATTTTCTCTCTCACTTCCAGCATATATTTTATGTTTTTAGTCACTTTCTATAGTCGTGGAGAGTTGAAAAATGTTTCTAAAGAGCTAATGATTGACGAAGGTACAACCCAAAAAAATATAGTAATATTTTAGGGATAATATGTTAGAATACTTAAAGCATGTTTAGATGAATGTAAAAACTAGCTAGAAATAAAAATCTGAATTTGGAACTTAGTAATACAATTCTTGTAGTACTCAAAAACTTAAACACGTAAACCTCATGCAAGATTGAATTAATTAATTTATTTAGTTAATAATCTAAGTAATTCATGCTATGTGTTAAATTATTTTAAATGTATATTTATTTATCTTTTTATATTTAAGATGTTTTCATGAGTTTTAGTTTTTCAGACGAATGTTCGGTATCGAACCGAGAAAAAAAATTGGAGACGTTTAAGATATTAAAAATTTAAGTTATAATTTACTTTTAAGTTAAGAAATGAGGTATTTTAAAGGATTTATAAATTTTAGCATTTTTATGACTAAATTTAATTTATTGAGTGAAATAGAAATGTTAAGTACTTTAATTTGAAAAATTCAAAATTAAGGGATTTAAATACGTCCACTCAAAATAAAATATTTTAATAATTATTTCTATGGTTATGTTTTAAGATGTGTTAAGAAGTCATTAGGTGGCCCATGATGAGGCAAGGGGCTGTTGGTGCAATATAAACCAAAACAAGCACACAACCATACACATAGGGGCTAGATCGCAGGTTTCACAACGGGTTCAGTAAAGGACTGTACCACAGCTCGTGGCTAGGTCTAGGTAGGGTCTTAGGGTCCCTAGGTAAGCCTGGTATGGGTTGGTTAAAGGCTGGTTGGTTGGAAAAGCTTCTGGAACCAAAACTTGGGCTGCACACCTAGAAGAGGGCGCGAGTTAGGGTGCACGATTTTGGATTGTTTAAGGGGGTGTGTTGTGTTAACTGTTAAGGGCTGGAACGAGCTAGACCATGGTCGTAAGCTATTTTTAAGGGTCGATTCTAGGCCGGCCTTGGTTCAGGCTTGGTTCGAGTTAGAGTCGATAGGAATTTGTACGGAACGCATAAGCGTCATAGCATCACTCTTTGGGCAACTTGTGTCTATTTGGTTCGTTGTGCATGGTACGGGTTCGGGCATGGTTCAAGGCTGGTCTATGGCTTTAGGCAGTAGTTTAGGATGTTTTTATGTATGGGTTGAGTCCTGAGTCGATTGGTACGTCCTAAGTGGTTCTATTTAATTCGGGAGTCGTATGTGTCAAAATGCACCTTAGGGGCTGTTTTGGGTATAAATTTTAGTATATTAGGGCAGCAAGTCCGAGGACTATCTAACGAGGTTCACGATGTTCGTAAGTATGTGTGACGTACAATAATTATTTTTGAGGTATGCGATTTGTCTTATGGCCAAATTATATTACGAGTTTGGAAGCTGGAGAACGTGTTCAGGGACCTCTCCATTCTCTTCAGAGGAATTGTGTTATGTAAAGAGCGGACATCCAGTCTGAGGACTGTGGTGATCCCTGTCGGCCCAGTACTGTGGTTTAGTTTGATCAAACGATTTATTTTGTGGGCCACTTGGATTGAAAGAACTCTATGCAAAATGATTTACGATTATGAATACGAAGATGATCACGAAAATATGATTTTATGAAATTTTTTATGTGGGAAAGTCGCATTATACATATTTATGTTTTATATTATGCTATGTACGAGCTATGTTTAAATTGCATGGAATTTATTACGTATCACTTGCTATTCAAGATTTATGCATGCTGAGTCATTAGGCTCACTAGACTAAATCGATGCAGATGATGTAGTTGAGGAGACGAGAGGTGGTGACCAGTGAGCAGGCTCAGGCTAGTGGCAGTGCAAACCCGAGGACCTTGTAGCTTACGAGATTTATTTATGTACGTTTAAACACTATTTACTCTGATTTTATTGTACTGGTTTTGGTGATTAGTAAGTTGAGACTTTTTATAGACTTTTTCAAATTATGATGGATGTTTTTAACTTGGATTTTATGGTTGTGGTATCTCAAATGATGGAGGTTTATTATTAACTTTATTTTTAGTACGAGTGGTGACCATGATTTATTTTACGAGTTATATTTATAACAAATAATTTGATAAGAAAATTTCAAAATTTTCCACAAATATTAAAATAATACTATTTTAAGACACGGCTCGTCCAAATTCTTGTTTGTTTTAATGTCTAGGATCAGATCGTAGGAGTTTTAAGACTACTTAAGAGGTACGTAAGTACTAAGATATCCAAGAGTATATATTCCTAATTGTTGCAAATATACTTGTGTTTAATTGTCATATACATGCATATTGAATAAAAGTTTCATTTATTTTTCAACTAAGTATGTTTTTATTTAATATATATGCATATATTAAATAAAAAATAATGAATAGTTAACTTATTTTTATTATATAAATATGAAAATTATATCATTTTATTTATTGTTTGACATAAAAAAAATTAAATTATAATAAAAATATGCTTAAGCAAGATAGTTTGGCCCTGATGCTTCGATGTGTTACGTGTTTTTTTTAAAGAAACTCGACAGAAACTAAGTGAATAATAAGTGGAGATAAAGTTAACCTCGGAAGTTTATTCTTCTCTCTCTTCAATAGCATAATCGAGTAATGGGCTCCATGTCTCGATCAAGTGGGCCCAAATCCAAAGTAGAAGAAAGAATAAAGTGCACATATAAAGTCATTGGGCCCATGGGCCCATGATCATTAATGTCTCTCACGCAACCTTTTTGTCCCTTCGAAATGACAATATTGCCCCTTAAAAACCATTTAACACCAAAGATCACGGATCCCGTCCATAATTTTATACGGCGATTCTTGTCCCCGAATTATATACCTTTGTACCATAAAAAAAAATTTATTTATGTTTTTTCTTGTAATAATCTAATATATATCACATGTTTTAAAATATTATAATATTAAAAGTTAATATGATGTATTAATAATTTGTTGGAGTTATGTATTTTAGAAAATTTTAAGAAAAAGAATCAAAATCTTTGAATTAAAGTGGTTATTTACATAAAGGTGATTTACAAAAAAAAATAACGTAAAACACATGAAAAGACCAATGTGGTTATTATGTAATGCTCTTCCATAATAATAGCAATAGATAATAGTAAAATGTATTCTAATTTTCATTTTTATAATTTATATGTTTGATAAATTCGATTAAATTTAATTATCAGAATAGTTTATATTTCCATGAATAATTGACCCCCAAAAATTAAAATACACTCAAATATCATAGCTATTTTACAAGAGATTACCAATCTATTGAAGCAATTATCTACTAGATCGGTCGAACTGAATGGTATTGAACAAAATCAAGAAATTAGCTTACCATTTTCGTTGTCCACTTAATAGTGTCATAAATTCCTTGAAATACATTTGTAGTCAATATGTCAACAGGGGCGGATTTAGTGTAGGGCGAACGGGGGCCACGGCCCCCCCAAAAAATTTAAAAAAAAATAGTATATATTAATTTTTTTTAAACTAAATATATAAACAGATATATATATATATATATATATATATATGTGTGTGGTCCCCCCAAAATGAAAGATACGTCCATGTATCTCAGTGGCTAAAGCCAATTATAACAATTGCTCCACCCGATTTCGAAACCAGATCACTACAAAAAAACGGACACCATAGCGACGGTTTTTGAAAACGACGGTTTGGTTAAACCCGTCGCAACATAGCGACGGGTTTGCAAAAACCGTCGCCGATCAAGATCGGTGACGGTTCTTGTCAAAACCGTCGGTATATAGCGACGGTTCTTAATAAAACCGTCGCTATTTTTCTATATATACCGCCCTTGCCGAACATTTTCTTAAACGATTTCGTCCATATCAGGTAGTTGTTATACTCTTATCAATTTTTTCGGAGTATCGATTTTTTTATTTTGTACTGACATTGTTTCGTATTTATCTCGTAGATTTGCTCGTCGATGTGATCTTCCATCTGGTTCTTCGTGGGCTGTATTGCTGTAATTAATTAGTTTGTTCCATCTTTTAATATTTTGCTCTTTGTTTTATTGATGTAATTAATTAGTTTGTAATTTGTTCCACCTGTTTCCAGATTGATTTCCTCACTATTTCCAGTCACCGGCAAAGCTCCCCGGCGTCTTCTTCGGCGAGCCGCCGTCCCGGGTCAGGTAACAACTGGATTCAGCTGCGTTTTTGGTAATTATTGCTGGAAATAATTGACAGTACTCATACTTATTTTCAGAAAGAAGGTAATTCTACATCCTCTTGAACTTATGGATTATTGAATTCATGTTTGATTTATGAGATTTTATTGTGTTATGATGTTAGTTGATTTAAACGATCAGATTTTATTTATTGTTTCAGGTGTAGTTTTTTTTTCATAAATGGGAAAAATCTGGTACAATTGATAAATTCTTTAAGAGGAAGATACCAAATCAATTAGATTCACCCAACTCTACAGCTCAGTCCATAGCCTCGGATGATAATCTTCCACCTGAGGTTGAGTCTCAAAAGTTTAGAAAGGTTGAAAATACCGGGGTTGATCTTAACTTGTTAAAGCGTGATCCAGGATTGCGTCGACAAATATGGGAATACTCTCCCAATGAGCAAGAGGAAATTCGTCGAGCTTATCTAAATCTGAAAGCATTTCAGCCAATACTTTCAGAATACCCACTAAACAAAAACAGTCTTCATCCTCGCAGGTTTCAATCATCCTGGTATGAGCTTTTTCCTTGGTTAGAGTATTCCCTAGCAAAAGATAAAGCTTTCTGCTTTCCATGCTTTATCTTTAACAAGCCATCTGGATGTCCGAAGCAAACTGCATTTACAGTTGATGGATTTGATAATTGGAAGAAGGTTCGAAGTGGAAAAACATGTTCTTTCCAATGCCATATTGGAAAAGATAATGTATCATCACCCCATCGTATTGCAGAAAAGGCATGTGATGATTTAATGAACCAACCTCGACATATACAAAGATTTTTCGACAAAGTTAGCTTAGAAACAGTTGCAAGAAATCGTCTTCGGTTGAAAGTTGGTATACATGTAGTTCGGTTGCTTGCACTTCAAGGCGTTCCTTTTCGAGGTCATGATGAGAGCTCTAATTCATCTAATTGTGGAAATTTTCTTGAATTTCTTGATATTGTGGCCTTGTATAATGATGAACTTTCATGTGCAATAGAGAAAGCCCCGAAAAATACCAAGTACACATGCCATGATATTCAAAAGCAAATACTTCACATGTTCTCAATCCGAATGAAAAATATAATTCGTGAAGAAATTGCAGGGAGCAAGTATTGCATAGTCGTCGATGAAGCTCGTGATGAGTCGAAAAGAGAACAATTGTCTATAGTGTTGAGGTTTGTGGACAAAGATGGATGCATACAAGAACGTTTTTTTGGGCTTGTTCATGTGTCAGATACGACAGCTTTGACATTAAAGAATGCTATATATTCTTCTTTGGCACATTACAATTTGGATGTTCAAAATATTAGAGGTCAAGGTTATGATGGTGCTAGCAATATGAGGGGTGAGTTCAATGGATTGCAAGCTTTGATTTTGAAAGATTGTAAGTCGGCTTATTATGTTCATTGCTTTGCCCATAGACTGCAGTTGGCTCTTGTTGGAGCAGCAAAAAATGTAACTCCCATTCATCAGTTTTTCGATAAATTAACTTTCATAGTTAATATTGTTGGTGCTTCGTGCAAGCGTAATGATGAATTGAAGGAAGCTCACACAGATGACATTGCTCACTTGATTTCTATTAATGAACTTGAGACAGGGCGTGGACTTAATCAGTTGTGCACTTTACAACGGGCAGCTGACACGCGTTGGAGTTCTCATTTTAGATCTGTGTCGAGCTTGATCAAGATGTTTAGTGCATCATGTACGGTATTGCTCAAAGTTATGGAAGATGGGCTTCCTTCCCAACGAGCAGATGCAACATCTGTTTATGATGAAATGACTTCATTTGATTTTGTATTCATCTTGCATCTTATGAGAGAAATTATGGAGATCATAGATGTTCTTTGTCAGACATTGCAACGTAAGTCTCAAGACATTTTGAATGCAATGGAGCTAGTGTCATCTACAAAAAAATTACTTCAAGAGCTAAGGGATGACAAATGGGATGATTTGCTTGAAAAAGTGAAGTCTTTTTGCGTGGCTCGTAATATTGATGTTCCTGATTTTAGTGCTCAATATGTTGATAGGCGAGGTAGAGCTCGTCGTCATCAAGGCAATTTCACCATTGAGCATCATTATCGAGTAGACTTATTTTATGCTACGATAGATTCATAAATGCAAGAAATTAATGTGCGTTTTAATGAAGATGCGGTGGAGTTACTTATGCTTAGTTCAGCCTTAAATCCTCAAAATGCATGTGACTCATTGAGATATCTGGATATATGCAAATTGGTTGAAAAGTTTTATCCACAAGATTTTACTAGTGACGAAAAAGAGCGACTAGAGATGCAGTTGAAGCATTATGAGCATAATGTAGTTATAGGGCTATACTACAAAAGTCTTTCAACTCTTTCTGAGTTGTGTCAATGGTTGGTGAAGACTAAAAAAGCTGATATATACGACCTTGTTTTTAGAGTGATCGTGCTTGTGTTGACTCTTCCAGTTTCTACGGCTACTACAGAACGATCATTCTCAGCTATGAATATCGTCAAAACTCGGCTTCGGAGCAAAATGGAGGATGATTTTCTCTCGGATGCATTGATGATATTTATTGAAAGAGAAATTGCTAAAAATATTTGTATTGATACTATCATTGAAGATTTTGAAAACTTTAAGGAACGTCGAATTCCTTTTAGTTAGAAATACTTTTGTTAAGAAACGTACGGTTGATGTTTTGTTCAATATAACCCGTAGAATTTTTGTCTTTTCCATTCTAAATTTTTGTTTGTCTTTTGTAAGCGGCCCCCCAAATGTCGAAATCCTAGATCCGCCCCTGTATGTCAACGCTATATTGGTAATCTAAAATCGAACCGAACCGAACCAAATCAAATATAAGTCTATTTTTATACGAACATTGGTTAGCAAAGTATTTTCACTTTACAGAATCAAGATTACAACGAAACTCTAACCCGAGGACCGAAGGAGCCAATCTTCCTCGTCCTCCAAAAAGAATAGAATGCACTTGCTTATTTCTCTTTTTTTAATTCTTCCATTCTTTTTATCTAAATTTAACAATTGAATGATGGAACCCACGAAAAATGGTGTAAAAAAGTATTAAAATAAAATCAATTCACATATTTTTGCGATGATTATGGCCATGATACGATATATACCACTTGACAAACTTTTTCAACCCGGTTTGCAAATCGGTTACGGGTTTGTACCCTAATTCCTTCTGGGCCGAGCTGATATTCGCATGAGTGAACGGAACGTCGCCGTTTCCTGGCATGTCCACCATATTCTTCTTAGCCTTCACTTTCAAAAGCTTCTCCAATATTTCAACCATCAAGGGCACAGTCACGGGCGACGGTATTACCCAAATTGAAGATCCGATATTGAGCTGGGCCGCGTTTCTTCCCGCCCGACCCAGTACTCCTCTTAGCTGTATCCAGTGAGGCCACGCAACCCTTCACGATATCATCTATGTAAGTGAAGTCCCGGGCCAAGTCTGCCCGGTCTTTTCCGCGGTAAACTGTGATGGGCTTACCCTGTAAAATGTTGCGGGTGAAAGAGAAATAAGCCATGTCGGGTCTGCCCCACGGCCCGTAAACCGTGAAGAAACGCAACCCGGTTATGGATAACCCGTATATGTGGTTGTATGTATGTGTTATTTCTTCCCCGGCTTTCTTAGTGGCCGCGTATAGTGAAGCGGGTCTGTCGGTGCGATCCGATTCGGAGAACGGAACTTTTTCGTTTAACCCGTATACGGAGCTGGAGCTGGCCCATACAATGGCGGGTTGCGGGTCGGAGTTTTTGCAGGCTTCGAGAAGGGTAACGAGGCCGGCAATGTTGCTGTGTACGTAAGACAGGGGATTCTCCATGGCGTATCGTACACCGGCCTGCGCAGCCAAGTGCATCACGTGGGTGAAGCGTACGATCTCGAAGAGCCTGGCTAACAATCGCGCGTCGTTGACATCTCCTTCCACGATAAAGATTTTGTGGGAATCGAGGAGGCTTCTTCGGGCCGTTTTCAATGAAGGGTCGTAGTAGTTGTTGAAGTTGTCCAACCCAACGACGCCATCTCCACGTTTCTTCAGGGCAATCGACACGTGGGATCCGACGAATCCGGCAGGCGCCGGTTACGAGCACGGTGACCCCGTTCTGCCTTTGGATCTTCGCGGAGGACCTGACCTGATGCTCCCAGTGGGCACCGCCCCACGCGGTGGAGAAGAACCTACTACCGGAATCGACGAATGATTGGAAACTCAGATACGCCGCCGTCAACGCCACCAAGAACAGAGCCCATAGGAACATCGTACTCGTCGACGCAAAGCACCGGTGGAACTGTCGGTGCATTGTCCGCGATTTATCCTTGAATTTCCCCGGCGTAGAAGGCAGGAGCAACTCTTCCTCGGCTAGGGACCGCATAATTTTTTTTAATTCTAATTTCGAATAAAAGAAGAAGAAATTCTTACAACTTCCTTCCCGATTGATAAAAATCCCAGATAACAAATCAAGAAACAGAGCGAAAGCGAAGAACAGGTAGAAAATTAAAGAAGAGGAACAGATGCAAAATTGAAAAGTAAAATGCACCTGCCAAAAATCGGAAGGAAGGCAGGATGGATATATAATGGGAGACCACCACAGAAGAGATGAGAACATGGGAGAAGACGCGTTAACGCGTGGAAGGACGGCCAATTCCTACCAAGGAGAGAGAAATGGGACAGCAAATATTTTACAAAATAAAAAATAGACCGACTGGTTACTGAAGAAAAATGTTATTTTTGACTTCCTGTTTCGGGAGAGAAGTAATGCTGGCGATTGATATCATATATTTAATGGATCGGATTGGATTCGATGCGCTGTGTTTTCGATTTATACATGTACGGCGCACTTTTTTCAATTACAAGGATTATACGTTGTTAATTTCATCAATCATATCAAAATTCTATTTATCATCCCAAATATATAGACAAACATTTATATTAGATGTTGTCAATATCAAAAATATTTATATCAAGAATATGTTTTTTATAAGATGATTTTATATATTTATATATGGTGAATTGATCTGATCAATATTCACAATAAAAAATAATATTTTAGCATTAGAATTGATCGGATCGAATATCTGTCTGACGAAATTGATCATTGACATTGTCTCACATAACTTTTTGTGTTTTATTAATAATATATTTTTAGTAATATACAGCTAACCATTAAATACATAAGCTACTCATCACAACTTTTTATATACAATTAAACACTCACTAAATAATAAAAAAATTAGTGTAATTGACTTTTATAATTTTAATCTATATCGATGAATTGAAAGTGATAACTTGGTAGTATTACTATGTCTCCTAAAAATTATCTGGTTAGCGCGTACCAGCATGCACACCAATGTGCACAAAATCAACTATAATATTCCAGGCTACAGGTCTATGAGTGGCATACAATTATTTATTATAAAAATTAATGTGAGATGGTTTTATGAGTCAATTTTATGAGACATATATTTTATTTAAGTCATATATAAAAAATTATTACTTTTGCATACAATTGTTTATTATAAAAACTAATGAGAGAAGGTTTTATGGTCAATTATATAAGGTATATATTTTATTCAGATAACATAAGAAAAAATTATTATTTTTTATTATAAATATGGAACATTATTGATTTGTCTCGTAAATAAATATTCATTAAACCGTCTGACAATAGACATGTGATTTATTGGTGGGCACATTGCCACTAAACTGTATCATATCACTGCTTAAAATTATCAGTTTCTACTATATGATAGAAATTTTATGATTTAATTAGTTAGTGTTGAACAATATTATTGACGGATTTAAAAAATAATCAGATTGATTCATTTGAGTAGGTCTTTTGTGAGACAGGTCTCACTAATCTTTATCTGTGAGGACGAGTCAATCATACCAATATTCACAATAAAAAGTAATAATTTTAGCATAAAAAGTAATATTTTTCGTAGATGACCCAAATAATAGATCTGTCTAACAAAATATGACCTGTAAGACCGTCTCACACCAATTTTTTCCGATTCATTTATCATGTCCAATTCAACAAATGGCTATTTAAAAAGGGGATAGAGATTGGATAACAAAATAATGAGAACAGGAGATAATTTTTGTTTGAATTTTAATAGTTTTGATCTAAAATAGATTAGTCGATGAAACGAACAAGATCAAACGTGGGTGACCTTACATTGAATTAAGTTATTTTTAAAAAAAAAATCATCACACTCAAACTTAAATTTACATTCATTTGTTGTTAGAAAAATTATGTTTACACTCTCATATCTACAATAAAATGTGTTTAAACTCCCTGAGCCCGCATGTCTTTTTTGAATGAAAATCGATACAAAACATTAAAAATTATAATACTGATATTTGGGTATTAACTGTTTAGATATGATATTTATATATGATTTTTGAGTAATCAAACACGTGTAACAAATGTTGATACCGATAAAGTAGCTCAAATTTTGTATGAGATCCAATACATATAGTACTTAAATATCAGATATATAAAGTATCATGTTAATGTTTTGTATCAATTTTTATCCAAACAAAACAAATAATTTGTTGTCTATGTTAGAGTACTAAAAAAACATATATTAGTATCGAATATGAAATAATTTATATTCATATATTATATATTTGTACTATATACATGGACCAAAGAAGCTCAAACACATTTTTCTGACACGGATAATGAAAAAATTTATTTGTTTTTTAGGGTTTTGAGCAATTTACGCTTAAATTAAAATAGTTTACTAAACATATTTTTAACATATTTGCAAAGCAAAGGGCATAAATTGGCTGTATACATATTATTTATTGAATTTATTAATACATTGCTGATCCTCAATATAGAAGGCATATTATCTAATAATCTGTTTCACATGCAATACATAATTATATAATAGTAAGGGCAATTTTGTAAATTGAACTTCTCATTTATTCAGAACATGCACTCCACCACTACTAATAGTTAAAGGTGGTCCAGTTGCTGCACGATTATTCCACTGGTGGATGACGGCTGGTCCCAGCTAAGCCGTCACACAGAATTATACCTTTTATTTAACCTTTGTGATCCTCGGGTCGGGCACTCGACCATTCCGACAGTCATTTCAACTATACGAATCTGACTCGAAATTGTCGGATACTCGCTTAAAGCTAAAAATATATTCAATAAAAATAGTCACAGTGTCTCTTCAAATACAAAAAAATGAAAGGTTTTCATATCCGATACTTGATTTCATTCATTTATTTAATACAACGAGAAGTGTCTTGAATTATAAGTTATACGATTTATACCGTGATTGAATGAGTAGTTATGATTTATTCATATATTATATGTGTTGATAATAACACTACCCATATAAATAACATAAATACAACCTCGATACGTGATCTTGAAATCCTGATCCATTCACAAAGGAAAGTTATATTATATTTACGAGGAAATTGTCAAATCCAGTCGTTGTAGATCGTAATGTTTTCAGTTTTTTATATATAATTTATCAAAATTTAGTTTTAGCAGCCACATCAATATTGTTATATTTAGGGGAACTTGTCAAACCCGTCATCATAAATTATATTATTTTAAGTAAAAATAATTTTATTATTATTGAAGACATTGAAAATGATAGATTTAAATGTTCTTTCAAAAGTCAAATCAGGTGGTATATTCGCACAAGGAACCCCCTTTGGTTTTTTTCTTTTTTTTTTTTTGAAGAACAACATAATTTTTTATTTTTTTTCCTTTGCAACACAAACAAATGCAATAATATTCGTGGGAGTGGAACCCATTTTTAGGGCCAAAATTTAAGCCACCATTTTTATAATATTTTTTTTAATTCTGCGACCTGCTATGAAACTATGAATTTACTCTAGTCAAATTAAAAAATTATCAGAATATATAGTAGTAATTTATCAAAATTTTATCAGTCACAGCTAATTTAATATTTTACAATAAAAGTTTAGAAATTTCAAGGGCCTTTCCTTTTAGTAAAGTTGATTGATTCCTCAATAATTGAACCACCATACTTATACTTTGGAAATTGCAAATACTTATTAATCAAATAGTTATCCATAAAATTGAATCTTAAACCGGGTCAAAATGATTATTAAAACAACTTAAAATTTTAACGATAAATATTGGACTATTAATCTATCCTTATTTAATCCACTCAACCAAACACACCCTTTGTGTTATCGGATAAAATATCAAATCCCTCTATAAAATTTTTATTGGTTTACAAGTCTTTGGTAGTGATTGGTTTTGCATGCGGCCCAGTGTGTATTAATGTTGTTTCTTTTTATATTTCTCACATTTTTTTTTACCTAAATTTATCATTTAACCATTTTTAAATTTAATCTATTTTTTTATATTTTCTCAACTTTTCTTCGTCCTTGTAATTAATTATTCATTATTTTGAGAATAATTATATAAGTCGTATGAGCATCGACAAATTTTATACTTTTATTGCATTTTCTAAATTTTGAGAAAGTTTAATTAAGTTAATTATGTTTTAAATTTTTTTATGGTTTTTAAAAAGTCTACTCGTTTTAAAAGTGCGGAAATATTTTTTATTTTATTTTTAAAGCTCACATTTTCGAAATAACATTGAAATAGAAAAATATAACATTTAAAAATGATCTTAAATATTTGATATTAAAAATAGTGCAGTTTAAAATAACCAGACTCATCCCAAAATCAAAAGTAAGCATGAACCAGTCAAAATCTTAAAAATCAACAAAACATCATTTAAAAATCATCACAAGCAATTACAAATAGAAATATAGCGTAGTAAAAATGAGTGAAATCCTAACATCAAACTGTAAGATAAAATAGCGTATAAAATCCGTATATCCTCTCTAAAACATAAAATCATAAATGTGCGGAAAATATAAGGTCCTCGGGTCGTGCCACCTCACCAGGTCTACCTACTCAGAGTTCGACACCTCCAGTCCCATCAACATTAAGCTCACATGCATCACACACGTCTAGTGAGTCTAAAGACTCAATACACCTGCACCGTTAATAGCAAATACATATATATAGCACACAATATTGAAAAATACCATAATCAACATACATTTCATGAACTTTAAAAACGTAACATAAACGTGTCGTGTAAAATCATGACGTGTCAAAACATCTCATCATCAATCATTAATCATCATTCATCATTCATCGTTTATCATTTATCATTTATCGTTCATCATTCATCGTGTATCCTTTATCGTTCATCATTCATCATTTATCATTTATCATTGGTGAATTCAGTTCATTAGAGGTGACTATCGTATATTATCATTTACGATGAATCCATCATACATAGAACCGCGGTATCCGGCGGCGGTCGGACATCAGTGACAGGATCACCCATCCACTGTGCCTAGGCCTCATCATCAGCATTTACATATAAGTCTTAAACATTTACATATATTCCGATAACCACAATTAATTCTCATCATTCAAAATATCATCATTTCCATCACTTATAAAAATCATTCGCATATGCAATTTTCCTTAAAAACTAAGAATGCAACGTACATTTTCATAAAATCTTAAAAATCGTGATCATGATGCATAAACATTTAAAATATAGTAAATTTGTGCTTAGGGCGCAGTCACGACCAAAATCTCACCCGGGTGCAAAATGATCATTTTGCCTCTGGAACCCAAAAATTCTCGTTTTAACCACGGACCTCTAAAATTGACCGGAAACTTACCAAACTCCTTAAATTTTCCCAAAACATTAATAAAAGCATTCCTAGATGTAAATTCGAGCCTAAAACCAAACTTAATCGATTCTTTTTAAAACTTGGGTCGAGGTACCGGCTTTAATCCGAATCGACTCGAATCACAACCAAATTTTTCCAACTTTTTAACACACCTTTCAAACATTATAAAGCTCCTAAAACTTTCACCTCAGCCCCTTATAACTCACGGCTGTTAATCCAGCATGTCATTGGACTCTAGTCCCTCCCAACAAGACACGTCCACCCTTACTCACCCCTCTAAATTTTTGTGCTAGCTCTCCTCCACCGAAATCAGCCCTCAACCAATCACACCTCGGCTACTCTAGGCTCTCCTGGACCCAAAGAACTCACGCCTACACTTTCATGCACTACACCATTCCCTCCCGATATGCACTAACCGAGCCTTCGCCTTCAAAGAAACCCTCGACTCGGCCCTTTCCTTGCAGCATCTAACAACCAAACTAAACCCCAAGACAACATCTTGACACCACAAACAGCCCTTAAACACACAAGGGTCGCAGCCCCTTGCACCAAATTAAGAAAAAGCGTGAGTGGTGATAGATGAAAATGCATAAACAAAACAAAACAAAACCGATAAATCTTTGTGTCCAGCTGTTAGATCGAAAGCTTTTACATGATATAACACACATTTAACCGACATATGGCGTGAATGATACAAGAAGAAGAATGCTTGCGTGTCTTATGATGTTTGGAGATCAAGAACGATGTGGGGGAACCGTGAGAAGTTTTCTTTGCAAGCTTCAGTGAAAAAAAAAACGAGGCCTTCAGCGAGAGTTTTCTGAAACCGAGAGGGAGAGTAGCTGAGGGGAGGTGTCGGCTAGGCAAAAGTGATTAAGTTTAGGTTAAGGTTAGCTTACGGTGTTAATTAAATTGTTAAGAAAAAGCTAATGGGCCAAGAGTTGGGTTGAAAGGTGATAAAATGAATTTAGGGTCCATTATGCTTAAAAATAGGCTCATTAAGTCCAAACACACTCCCGAAAAAATATTTCGTTTTGACAAGTTCTTGAAAATATTAGTCGAACTCTCAAAAAGTTATCCAATTTGATAAAATTCACGTACCGGACAAAAATAAAATCATGCGGGTAAAACCACGCAATAAAATCTCGTTTTGAAAAATACACTTAAAAACACCTTATATTAATTAATAAAAATGAATCATGTAATTAAAATAATTTTCCTGAAAATTATCTGGTCTCCGCTCCTTGTTCGAGCGCGAAATGCAACTTAAAAATCCTAATACATGAACTTTTAAAATTTCATGAATTAAATCATATCATGCATAGATTATGCATAAAACTAATTAAACATAAATTAATGAAATAACCATATATTTAATGCTTTAAAACAATTAAATAAAATACCAAAGAAATTTAAAAACTTGCATGCATGTGATTCCCGTTGACTTTCAAATTTTCGGAACGTTATAGTTTTATCCAATTATAGCATTTTCCTTTATCTGTATATCAATGCAAACGGCATATATAAACTCATTGAATATATAATAGGTACCATGATATCTGCATCTCAACGTAAGACTATGAGACTCATTAGGAAGCATATCATATATTCTAAACATGTTCATAGTCGAATCAGCCGCCTAAAATAAAGATAAAGGTCGGTTGAACTTGAGACTAACATCTGTGATGTAAACGTCATGTTTCATTAGTAAGGGCATGTAAATGTCTATTCATTCAGATGAATGATCATCTGATGATGTACTAGACAACCTTCCCTCGAACCGTCCAAGTGGTTATCACTTATCAAATGGAATAGTCCTGCGATTATGATTGTACAATATTAGTCATTTGACATGCGAAAAAACAGAGGCTATATGTACTAGCATGTAATTTGACCTGTTTACCAACTCTATTGAATGTCATCAGGTGGCGAGATTGAGTTTAGTTTCAAAATACGTAGTGTGATACCTTTGTCCCACATCTTAAAAATGAAATATTTAAAATGAGTGTATAATGGCTTACAATGGACTTCTATAGCAACTTGGGTTAATCATTTTCGTAAAGCGAAGACGAATACGAAGTAGTTGCTATATGAGCCCATTGTGTGCAGTCACGCAGCCGCGGGCCTGGGCTCGAGGCGTGACAGAATGGTATCAGAGCCGGTCACCGGCATAGAACACCGGGAAATAAGTGCTATGCGGGGCAAAGTGCTACGTACATAGGGAGCCACCTCTTGAACCTGCGGGGCAAAGTGCTACATGACGGAAGCCACCTCTTGAACCTGTAGGAGCCACCTCTAGATTCTCGACGCTGGTGGATCGAGGGGTCAGGCGCGACGAGGACGTCGCGTTCTGAAGGAAGGGTGATTGTGATACCTTTGTCCCACATCTTAAAAATTAAATATTTAAAATGAGTGTATAATGGCTTACAATGGACTTCTATAGTAACTTGGGTTAATCATTTTCGTAAAGCGAGGACGAATACGAAGTAGTTGCTATAGGGGCCCATTGCGTGCAGTCACGCAGCCGCGGGCCCGGGCTCGGGGCGTGACACGTAAGACCCAATAAATTGTAGTAAGAGATTCACCGTTTTCCTATGGGTAAAGATATCCTACTGTGATATGATGAGTTAATAGTGCAAAGAAGTTCTGGTCAGAGTAACACATGTATATTTTGGAAAATTGTTTCCTCAATTGT